>NC_092524.1:33802500-34152500 GCF_037038585.1 Patagioenas fasciata
AGTACAAGCAGGGTTGTGGGCAAGCTCATCTTTTTGTCCTGTTTCTGTACAGTGCTTAGCACAAAGGTCCATGATAAGTGATACAAGACAGAACCATAACACAAATAACGAACTACATTTGCATGGCGGGGTATGAGTCCCACTCATTTTCTCACACAAACTGTGGCACTTTTGAATCACCTGGGAGGAAATTGATTCCTGAGTTTGCTGTATATCCATGTCAGTCTTTCATGTCCATGCAGTGGGGAAGAAAAGGCACTCACCTCCTTCCTTGCCAACTCCCAAGCACCCTTTCAGCTCCTGAAGCGAGATTGACTTGTCCTTGTTGAGGTCACAGTAGTCAGTAAAACGTCGGGCACATTTCTTGGGCTTGGCTTTCTTCTTTACGTAACGTTTGAAAGGCTTAAGCTCCCGCTTGTTGATGTCATTGCTGCTGTTGTTGTCCAGCTGGCTAAAGTACCAGTGTACCACTCGCTCCTCCAGCGTGTGGCTGGGGTCTGGCTCAGAGAACCTGGAACAGAGGAAGCACAGGTCCCCAACAAGGGGCTGTTCTCACCAACACCGTCAAACACATGCTGAGGAGCCAGAGCTGCTCACCTAGTCAGACATGCACTAAGCCACATCTAAAGGAGGCAAAATATGCAGGACTTACAATCTCCTCCTTCTAGCTGGGCTCTTTTAAGAGAGATGAACTTTTTCTAAACATCTCATTTAACATTAACAAGTGGTGCCAAAGATTTCTGGAGACTGATAGGCTCAGTAGCTCTGGTTCTCCTCACATCAGTTGCTGAAACTCTGCCTAATCCCAGAACGATTCCCTTTAGAGGGCAAGAGGCAATCTCCATGGTCCTTTTGGCCCTTGGGCTCCCCTTCAAGTTACCAGCAGGAGAGCCGTGAGTGTCAGCTGTCATGGTGGTTTCTGTGATAGCAACGTTGGGACTTCAACATTGGGACTTCAAAAAAAGAACAAATTCATTTAATGCAAGACACATTTGTTATTTGAAAATGTCCTTGGCAAGATGCAACATTCTTCCTGTATCTATTTATACAATCTGAACTCCTGTGCCGTATTTTCAGCATATTTAATGCTTTTCACATGGTTGATTTATACATAAAAATTTCACAGCAGACAAGCACCACAAATCCATGGAAAGCAATAATATGGAACTGGCAACTTCAGTTTGCTTCATTTCTTACTCATTGTGATATTACAAGTTTGACATTATTTGGATCACATTTTCTTTCTGTGCCCAACAAGAAACAATATCAGAGAGGAGGAGGAAAAACAACAGCTTAAGATGCACAAATAGAGAATGCTGCGATTCAACATAAAGCCATCGCTGAATAGGCAGTGTTATGTCATACCATTTAAGTGGTGTCTGGTCCTCTGCAGCAGCTGTAGGAAAGGGATTATTCTTCAGTGATACCAAGAACCAAGGAAGAAACTATTTTTTAAGAAGAATTCTTCAAGAATTGCACTAAGCTAGTCTGGCTCCATGTGATGAGCATGCCAGCAGAGAAATCTAAAATGATGCTAAGACTTGAGCCTTTTTCCTCTCACAAATAAAGCATTTCAGTGCATGGAAATTAGTGAATAGGTAGTCAGACAGGCTACACTGGCACTGGTTGCTCTGACTTATTCCAGGATGTCTCCAGCTACTGCCTAAATTCCTTATTGAGCAAGGAGAGGGGGGACAGTTGGATGCTGCAGGCAGCCAGATTCTGATGTGAGCTTGGGGCATTCTAGCTGATGGGGAAATACGAACTCAGGTACCTTGAAAAATGCACTCTAAGACTGTCACCAACCTTGTTTCAGAAACTGGTAGGATATATATTTAAATGGTCACTGAAAATGTTTTTGTTGGAAACTGGAAGGGAGAAAATTATTTTTACCTTACGGTATGACCAGTTTTGCCTCTAAAATGAAGCTACAGAGCCTGAAAAATACAAACCCCACCCTACCACCATGGTAATTTAAATAACTAGTGAAAGGGAGTCTGCAATATGAAGAGAGCAAGCACTGGAGCTTAGGCTGAAAACAGAGATCACCACTAACCTTCCCTGATAGCTTTTACAAATGATAATACGATTTAGAAAGGAAGCTCCTACACAGAGACATCTGGATGCTTGCAACAAGTAAACACAAACAGTAGGGAGAGGCAAACAAACTTCACATTTTTCCCTAGGTTTTACCTGAAACTATCTCCTTCATAATTTAATTCTTAGCTGAGAAGCAGTCATAGCACCTGGTCAATGTACAATGGGACAAACACTGTGGAGGAGAAAGAAAAGGTTGGGAATAAGTCTGGCTTAGTTTTGGGAGCCAAAATTCAAGGCAAACCCCTGGAGCCACCTATGGTCATGCAGAAATTGCAAAAATCTCTCCAGGAAACAAAGGAAGTGCCTGGATTTTTCAGAGCCTTGAAACTGTATGTGAAGACCAGGATGACAGGAGAGAATAAAAACACATCCTGTGGCTTGTTTTTATGACATTTATGAACGTTGGCTTCTCTCCCTTTTGGAAATGAGCTGGATATCGTTTGAAGAATAGCAGGTTTCCAACAGCCACAGGGAAACTCTGTATTTCAAGGAACAATATTCTGCTTTTGCTGGGATAGAGGAATAAAATCTGAGCTTTTGCGTATGAGATTCCTCCCATCTGCACCTTGGTCTGCCCTTTGTTTCCTGAAGGCTCACAACTGGAGGGGCAGAAATGGAGAAAACAGCAGAGCATCTTAGAACCAACAGCAGAAAGACAACAGATATAGGACCACAAGCTTCTCTCTACCTGCTGAAGAGACACTCAGAAGAAGGACTTGGAAGTGCCTCTTTTTCAGAGGCATACCAAGAAGGAACTCTTACGAGTTACCAAGAGAGGCAATATAGTTCTCTTCAGGATGTCCATAAAGAATATCAGGGAAATCCACAGGCTAATACAAATACATTGACTCATGAGGTGATGATACATCAATCTTTGCCATTACAAACATGCTGAGAACTCATGCTGAAAACTGCAGCATGCTAATGGAGCTAAAGGGAATTAATTTAACTGCTGTGATTGTAGGATGATGGAAGATACAGCTATTTCTGAGTTTTTACCACTTATTGTTGGCTGGCTTAGCAGGACTACAGTTCCTGAGTTGGTTGCCTGCCCTTTCTTATGATCATCCAGAATTCCAGCACAGCCACATCATCTCAGTTCAGCCATATCTCCCTCATGAAATTACATGATACAGTTTACAGAAGGCTGAGGTTTCAACACCATATCTAACTATCTTGACTTTGATGGCTGCCCACGCAAGACATTTATGCACCATCCATGAAACATGAATTGATGCAATTTCACAACACTGCTAAGCCACCTAGCTTTGATGATGAGCCATGACAACCACCATCCCTGCCAGGTCAGCTGAAATAATCTGGGGGCTTTAACTGTCCTATAAACACAGACTTTGTAGGAGTGTTCCAGGAGATTTTCCCTCAATTACCTCTCCATTGATGTTGCAAGAGAAATAAGTCAGCCCTTAGATGCAAAGTTCATTTGTTGAGCTGCCTCTCTACTCATTCAGATCATAACAGAATCAGAAAAACCAAAAGAGAACAAAGCTACCCTATACATTCTCAACTCCCAGCAAAACAACATCTCTTGCACTAATACCTGTCACACAAACCCCCACTGAATTCCAGTCTCTCATTCCAGTGCTGTAGCAGCTTTGTAAGTCCTAGTGAAGACAGACATTATCAAAATGCAGGTAGCCTTCTCAGTCTTCTCATGTTGACTATATTACAGCTGTGCTTACTTAAATTCTTCCTCTTTAGCACTCTATGGCAAAACAATCAATCCTAAAGAATGAGTACTGGGGAAGCAAAGAACTCTGTGCAAGGTGATTTTCCAAATCTAACCTGCTATTGATGGATTGCTTCCATAAATAAGCCAGCAAAAGTTTAGCTCCATTATGGAGCATAAGCCCACCCACAGTCCAACAATAAAGAGAAGTGTGATCTGTCATTAACAGCCCAGGACAGGGAACTTGTGCTCTCAGCTTTCTTACTGATTTGTTGGCATCAAGCACTTCGTCTTCTCTAAGTAGGGTTTTGCTCCTCCTCCCGGATGATGTGCAATCAGCTCCCTGATAAGAGGAGAATACTTATTTCTTAGGTGGTTTATGCTTGAAGGTACTGTTACTTCTAACAATACTGTTTTCCAGTTGAGACACAATTCCAAAGAACACCATCATTTCATCTGGTGTAACTACGGTGCAGACAAAGAGGCTATGAAAAAAACATGGACATGTACTTTTGCAGCTGCAGTGAGTTCTGGAGCAGAGAGAGCAGAATATGCTAAAATACCAAATAGGCAGCTTGAATATGCACTTTTCATGCATTCCAGCCCTTGAGGCCCCTTGCAAGAAAGGAGGAATTAACTCAGTGGGAAGGAGCAGTGAAAAAGGGGAGGTATACAGGGTAAAGTATACAAGAGCAGCAAATATCAGATATTACTCACATAGAAAATCACGTGCAATTGCATTACCCTCCAAAGAACAGTGCTATCAAAGCGTAACATGTCCAACTAAATTTTACTGAGTAAACTGAAGTCCATTCCTACCAAAGCTGATCCTTCGCTCCCTGCACACTTGCAGCTCCACTGCATCCCACTGCACAGGCTGCACAGACCCACAGTGCTGCAGCGGTGACAGAAAATCTTGGTGCAAAATACTGCTGTGACAGAAAGCAAGGCTGCAATCTCTGAAGTACGCAGCAGATGATCACCTGTTTGAAGACCTCTAGAAAACCTATTATTTTGTAATACAAACTTTGCAAGGCAACAACAGCAGCTGAGGCAGAAGGACGGAAGGGGAATAAGACCAGTCTAACATCACCTAACAGGACCGCAAACAGATACTATAAACCAGAGGGAGCTATTCCAGGATGAGAGAACACTGATGGACAAGAAGCTGCTAGCGGATGCAACAGAGTAGAAAAAATTTAGTCCAGCTCCCACTCCAAACACACAAGGTATGTTTGTAGTAGTATGTCTACAGAAGTTTTAAGTTTCTATGACTTGAAAATATTTTGCAAGGATGTATACCTTGCTTGGTGCTGTCCCTGAACAAAGGACAGACGAGAGCAAAGATAAAGAAATGACAGGACAGACCCTCCCATCAATGCCCATGACAGCATTCACGATATTCACCAAGGTATCTGGGGGAGTGATGGAAAGCAATAAGAGTTTAACAAACTGAAGTAAAATTCAGAATTGTTCTTGCTCTGCTTACACTTCTTACTCTCCTTTTGTTGTTCTTTGTGGTTTTCTGTTCTGGAGTCAAAAGCTGTAACGGTGGAACATGTCTTGAATCAAAGAGGATTACTCTAATGGAACTGCAAAAGGATCGTGTATTTATTTAATTATTCTCCCTTTCCCGTAGCCAAAGACTCAATAAAAAACTCAACTGTGTTCAGACTAAACAAAAGGGTACTACACAGCCCAAATTTGCTACAAGGCATGCGTAATTCCTCTAAAGTTAAAATTTAAATTAACCTCCTATTATAGGCCAAATTTCTTCTTCTTCTCCAGCCAAGTTGTGTATGAAACACTATTCTGAACACAACTTTTCTGAAGATTGTGGGATAAATAATTTAGAATGTTTAAAAATCATCTCCTTTCACTGCTCGTTTACTGTTCAAAGATCCTCCTCTTATACAAATGCTGCCATATCTTTAATTAGGTTAGAATTTCCAGAGGAGCACAAAAAGAAGTTGGTATCTAACTTCAATTGAAATGCACTAGGGCTTGGGCATTAACTTCCTTGCACTGTTTGAAAGTGTCAATCTTTATTAAAACATGGCTTGGCTTCAGAACACCCTGGAGATGTGCTGAGCTGTGCTTGTCTGCTTCAAACTGCTCAACTAGAGCTGAAAGAGAACCTTGGGGGCAATTTTCTGGAGTACTTTTTAGGGCTATTAC
The DNA here is from genome assembly GCF_037038585.1 of Patagioenas fasciata. Lineage (NCBI taxonomy): Eukaryota > Metazoa > Chordata > Aves > Columbiformes > Columbidae > Patagioenas > Patagioenas fasciata. Next base: position 33,808,466 of record NC_092524.1, read on the forward strand.
ACGGGGAACCATTGGCAACTTAAAATGAAGGGATGCAGCTGCTGTGTTACATGACAAGGGTAGCTGTTGTAAGCTGCCCTTTTAAACAAAAATTCCACACGGCATTAATATTTTTGCTGATAAAGCAGGAAGCCACAGTGCACATATTTTGGCAACTAAAATTAATTTCTGATTTGGCAAGGTCTGAAGAGAGTTTTTCCAATCAGGGAAACTCAGGCCGGGATCCCCTTTGGTCTCTTTTAGTTTAAGCCCTGTGTAATAAGAGTATGTCTGAATTAGAAAATAGACTAAAATGTACTAAAATGGAGTCTACATTTTAGAAAGTGCTGCTCCTACTATATAGGATTTACACATGAACAATTTCAGCTATGCGTCTTTTCAAAAAGGATACCAAACACTGGTTAATAAACCCCTTTCCTACAAGCGCTCCCTTAATTACTTTGAAAACATACAGTAACAAGATGTGCCTTGGAGTTATCACATAAACTTAAAATTAAGAATGAATTTTACCAGAGATTTTCTGTTTCAAAAGTCTAAATGAAGTCTACTTGGCTATTTAGCTGTAATATAAACCAGGGCCACAAAGAAGGGAAGTTCTCATCTCATTTACATTATTGTAAAGCAAGAGTAACTCAATTAAAGTCAATAGCTTTGAACTTGCTTAAACGAGACAAGACCTATAAGGGATTACAAGGTTGTTTTAAGCATGCCCAATAAAAAAAAAAAAAAAGTCTTATCAGGTTTTACTTACATGGCCTGCAGCAATCCAAGTTGTACAGCCTCACTTTGCTACTACTAGATTGGTTTTGTGTGTGCCAAGCATAAAGTGTACAGTTTAGCGCAGCTCGATGTAGCACTTCTCCATAATTTCTCCCCATGCTTGCCCCCTATCTCCCCCCAGAAAGCCAATACATACATTAATTGCAAAGTCACAGCTTTGCAGTATAAATAGGTAGTGTTGAAGACTCTCAGCAAATGCAAGAAGTTTTCACTCCTCATATCCAGATTCAGACTAAAGGCTGCAGGCTCATCTAATCTGATTTCCTGTATATCATACTCACAGAATGTGAATCAAATTACTCTTAGGACCCTAACTCAGGTTTGACTAAAGCAAGTCCTTCTGAAAAGCATCAGGCCTAAGATGAAAGTCTTAGAGAGAGGGAATATGTCACCTCCCTCATGACTTCATTCTGCCTTAGTATTGCTCTTGCTTTAAAGAAATTTTGATCACAAGTTTGTTTATATTCAGCTAATCACGTTCTTCCTTGCTAGACTAAAGAGCCTGCAGAGCTTTTGTCCCTATGGAGATACTGAGACTATACAAAATCATCTTTCAACCTTTTTTTTTTTTTTCTGTTAGTATCCTAAAGAAGGTGAAGCTCCTTAAGACTCTCACTGTTAGGCTTTTTCAGCCCTTGGCACTTTGGAAAGGCTCATCTCTGCATTTGGTCCCGTATTTTAATGTTGATACTAAAGATGTATATTGCATGCTAGTATACTCTCTCTGCTGCCACAGATGAACAGGAATACTGCCTCCCTTCCCTAAAACTCCTACTTGTTGCTTCTCTGATCAATGAAAATACACAGGACAATATATGGGGCCAAGTGACTTGGGGGTATGGCTTGCTGTTTGCCTGGCCTGCCCTCTGCAACAGGCATAGGCTTTGCTGGTGATACTTAAAAATTTACCTTAGATCATTGGATGCATTTGTTCAAACCGTAAAATAAAAGCCCAGGAGGATGAAATGCTGAACACTGTAAAGGAACAGAAAGAGGGAGGCTACAGAGGGAACAAGTGTGCGTTTAAATACAGAACCTGTTCTGCCATCATTATGGCAAAGATGGAGAAGAGCCTGCAGTAAGCGAAGCTTGCCTCACCAGTAAGAAAACTGACATTAAGACATTAAAATTGGCATGACTGACATTAAGAAAAATCACATAGCCAGATCTCCAGCTTTTCTTTACAACATGACCTTCTCAGCAAACCTGGGCCAGGGAGATGCAGGATAAGCACCTGTTACCTCGGCAGTTGTTAAGACTGGAAATGAATTAGTCTCATTATTAACCCTATTTGTAAAGTATCCCTTTGTCTTGGAAAAGAGCTTTCATTTCCAGTGTCAAAGTCAAGTTAGATTACCCAGACAATTTCAGATATTCCTGAAGAGAGGACTCAGGATATTCATCCCCTTAGGAAACTCGGAAAGCAGGACTCATTGCAGAGACACAGCTTCCGAACTGCACAAACTCATATGAAATGAAAGTGGTACTGATTGGATTTTTATATAAGTACCAAAATTTTGTTTGTTTGTTTGTTTTGTTTTGATTTTAAATAAATGGTCCCATCATGGCATGGTGGGATAGAAAAGCTTGACGCATGTTCTTTAGGCAATGAGCTTAGCCTAGGCTGATGTACGTGGAAGTTTACACCAGTTTCCTGACTTTAATTGTGGTTGTGGGCAGTATTTGGGTGGTAGCAATCTTTCACCATACAAAGTACAGCCTGCTAAAAGATTTCTTTTTCCCCTTGCAACTGGGCTGCTGACACTAGAGCTGAAAATAAATCAACATGATGACTGTGTGAAGAGCTGGGTAGTGAAAAATCCTACCAGAAAGGCTTCCATTGAAAGCTGAGAAATACACAAAGCTTGGGGAACATTAGGAAGCAAGCCTGCTGGTTTATAGAAGTGCAGTGGGGGCATACATCTCTGATCTCTACAATATTTGTTTATATTAAGCTTTATTGTAAGAGCAATGATTACATTGACTGGATTTCAGTCCCAGTGCCAAAGATGCCAAACAAGTATCAAATCCTCTCCAGGGCTTCCCACCACCCCTACCCACTGCATTTGAACCATGCAAATTAGACAGAATTGACAGTGGAACGCTTATGGTTGAGAGCGAACAACGCATTTCCCATCCTTGGGGCATTTTTCTTCCTGTTTATATGAATATAGACATGCTAGGCATATACCACTAATTCAATGGATTACAGAATATTCAGCATGCAGGCACGCAGCCACTGGCCTGATTGTAAGGTCCAAATGCAAAGTTAAAACCATATGGGTTCGCATGCTCCATACTGAAAACAAGAGTCACAGAGGTGCCACCCAGGAAGCTTTTAGTCTTGAGTAGTTAAAGATGGCACTGCTTCCTTCTACAGTTTGAAAGAGGAAAGCAGGGGATCAACATTACTCTCAGTATGCTAAAGCAATATCCACAGAAATAACATTTGCACAGAAGCACCTCCTTCATCCCTACACCCCTATGAACATGAGCACATTAGTTGCGGCACCCCTGCATGCTAAACTAGCACTGACTCCTCTTCCAGTCAGGGGAACCTAGAACCACAGAAGCCTTGCCTGGCCGAGGCAATAAAGTGCTCTTTTAAATCCATCACAGCCCATTCTCAATGGCCTGTCCTGCTGCAGCATCGCAGCTGCTGCGCTAAGGGGATTTGCTGTTATCAAGCAGAAGGGGGAGACAAGACCTAAGCTTTTCTCCAGTTCCCCAGAAATGCAGACTTCTGCCCCTCTCCTGCAAAAGGCCCGACCTGCTGCTCCTTCCAAGAGGGATGAAGAGGCAGCTGATCAGAGGGGAGGGCCATGAAAAACAGGTCCTCACCTCATCGGCAGGCTGACTCTGGCCCCACAGCAAAACCACAGCAAAACCACAGCACTGGTACTGCCAAGAATTCAGTTCACATTCTTTACTCCCTGTGGAAGCCACTAGGCCACACGGCCTCCTTCAATCCATTTGCATTTTATTAGATCTTTTCATGCACCAGGGGACAAAAGAACAAGCCACTTCCTCCCACTGAGCTCTCATTTCACACTTCAAATGGGCTATACAGACCTTTATGGTGGAGCAGCTGCCAGGGAGGAGGGGCAGGAGGAGGCAGACAGGGCTAGGATAACAGGATAGAGCAGCAACTGAAGATGCAGCCTCAGCTCCTCTCCCAGCAACCCAGAGGAACCCAAATCAGTGCAGAACACCACCTTTCCCTCCCACCCCCATCTCAGGGGCGCCCAGAGCTCTGCAGCCACCTTGGAGGCATTCAGCCTGGGTGCTTTCTGGACTCACCTCCCACCCCCAGTAGGTGCTGCTGAGTTAATAGCCTGTACCATGTCCGTAGTCAGAGCATCAAGTAAGCTGGTAATAAATTCAACTTTCTTCCCTTCTGGGCAGCCTGCAGAAAGAAAAGAGGGGTTTAATGCAAGAACACACAGGATTGGTCCCCAGTTCAGCAAGGATCAGCCAGAACATCCTTTGTTTGTAACATCAGCCATCATCACAGTCCTTAAGGAAAGGCAGAAGAATTCCTCAGTGGGTTTCTCTGTGTGGCAATTTGTCCTGCAGCTTTTGTCCAGGCACACACAGGGTCAGCAACAATATCTGGCAGGATCTGGTTAGCTCTATAGCCTCTCCCAGTTCTCTACCAGCATAACCACAGGGATGTGCTGGAAGCGCCTGGCAGACGGGAGTTCCCATGGTGACACTTGCAGAGACATTTACAAAACAAGTCATTGCCTCCTGGGTCATCTTCCTCTGCAAACACGACTGTTTTGAGGTCTTAACTGACAGCTTAAAGCTTCCGCATGCACAGGCCAAAGCGAGGAGCATTGCTCGTGCTCTCCTCTTCAGGCAGCGAGTGCATTGCCTGTCAGCAGCTACCATAATAATTCAGTTCTTTGCGTGATCACACTGCATGAGAAATACATCAGTCTAAGTCAACACATGGTAATCACCCCCAGTCACTGCTGGCTTAAGCAGGACAAAGTAGGCTGAAGACAAACTTGGTAACCATTTCCATTACTTAGTGCAGAGGCCACCTAGTTCACCACCATCATAACAACCAACAGACAGAGCCTCCCGTCCTTAACAGTGCTGGCCTGTTACGACACAGCTGAGATAAAATCCTCCATCTCCTCACCTTTATGAGGCAGTCTATGCTCTTTTCTTGCTTCTTAAAGGAGCAAAAGCTTGCTTCATTTACTATCACATTGATACTGTAACAATTACTCTATCCTACTAAGGAATAAGAATACTTCAGCCCACCACCTCCAAAACTATTGTCCAAAACCCATCACCTCCCAGCCTATTGTCTTCTCTTGATGTGACAGAGAAGCCACCACCACATTGCTCACCTCTCCTCTTTCTCCAAACCACCATGCACTACTAATTAGTCAGCTGATTAAGGCAGCAGATATCAGAAAACAGCCTCCCCCAGCGACATATAGCAGTGTCAACACTTTCTGCTTTTCTCAGACAAGCAGAGAAGCACGCGTACCTCAAACAGAGCACCAGAAACTTACTGTAATCCCTTGACAGCTGAAAGAAGCTTGCAAATTGATCTGACAAAACTCCTTCCTTTGCAGTACTACAAGCTCTGTTCTCTGCAATAGCCAACCAACAGTCCCTCGCTTCTCTCTGTATTATGTGCATTATACACACACACACCCCTCAGCACTCCTTTGGCACATGGTCCAGAAAATGTCAGCATTGTAATGGGTAAGCTGCTGTGGCAGCCAGAGTAGACCACTCACTTAAAGGAGCTTTTTGTTGCAGTAATGAGAAGGGTGAAAACCATTTGCTAGAAGTCATCTCCCTGGGGCCTCAGCATCTCACCATCTGCAGGAATTAGCAGCTTGCCATTTGCTATGTGCAAGCAAAGCTCTCCTTAATTCCTTCTTTCTTTCTTCTGGCCACAGCTATGACACAGTTTGTGAGGAGGGTATGCACAGGTGTGCAAGGATCTGGACTTACGTCTCCCTCACCTTGGCCTCTGCAGGGTCTCTTCACACAGGCCAAGGAGCACCAAATGTCTGCAGAATGAGCAAACCTCTAGAAGAGGAATAGTGTATGAAGTCCCCTTTATATAACTGAGTGCAAATGGAATGATCAGTTTCAAAGTCAAGCAGGGATTTTTCTTAAAATTCAGTTCTGCTAAGAAATAAGAGCAGGAAAAAAGTAAAAAGAAACATCTTCTCTCATCCCTTGCAGTTGTCTCACCAGTGAATTTTTGCATACAAGAGCAACTAATCAAACGAACTTCAAGTCTGTATCAAAAGATCATGCAGCATAGCATCTCTGAGGGAGACAAACCAGGATCAGATCCTCCCTCTCCTAGACTCTTCAGAGTATTTTCAGCAACAGGAACCATCATGCCAGCCAGTGTAGCCAAGCAGAGTTAAAAGTTTACTTAGGCACAGAAAGGTGGCTTGAGATGGGAAGGAAACAATCCTGGAGTCTGATGCTGGGACAGACCACTAAGCTACAAAGCATCATGTGTCCTTTTCTGCGTCAAACAGTTCCTGTCCCTTTGTCCAGATGCAGTGCAGAAGGGGAGGGAGAGGGGAAACAAAACCATTCTGTCTTCCTGAGAGATCAGAAAGAGAGTCTCAAAGAAAAAGAGCAAAAGATTTTCACAGAGGAGTTTTGGAGACGCAGCGGGGGCAATGCAGGGAGAGGCAGTAAAGCAAGGGGAGAAGGGGATGGGAAAGAAAGGAAGTAAGGTTATTCTATTTTAGTGTGATTTCCTAAGGAAATGAGCCTTAATGCAATCATTTAGTTGGTTTCCCTACCCCCTAAAGTAATACTTGAACCAACTGGCCAATTCCATTTGAATGTGAGAGGGAGGCAGATGGGAAATTTCTACATGACTTGTGAAAATGAGGAGCTGCACAGAAGAGAGTCCTGCTGAGGGCAGAGTTGCTAAGCAGAAAGCTACAGGGCCTGAGGTCAGGAGCCGGCAGGAGGAGAATTAGGTGACACAGAAGGCAAGTCTGGAACAAATCTCATTTCCTTTCCTTTGTAGCTTCTGTTTTCAAGCAGCCTCCACTCAGCAGAGCAATGGCTGACCTCTTAGTGAGGGCCCCTCACTCTGCTCCTTAGAAAGGTGGTAGGAAGGAAGAAAGAGAGCACAGGCAGGTAGGACAGCATTTTTAAGAGCTGCACAGACACCTATGCCCAGCACATCTTCCTAGCAGAAAACAAGGTAGGCAAACAGTCAATTACAGCTTGTCACTCGATTAGGAGGGAAAAGGGGAATATAAAACAAGGAGCAATGGGACATAAAGCAGGTCCCAGACAGAAAATGCAGGATAAAGTCCAAGCTAAGTGAGGAGTCAACATTAGTTAAGGGACCTTAGTGCATGAAGAATGCTGCCCTGCCTGGTCGAGGCAGTGTCAAGGAGCCAGTTGGTCCACTGACAATTGCCAGCTGTGTCCTCTTTTGTTGCTCAGGGGGCACTAAGCCACTGCAAATTGCTGCTAAGTGGAAAGGATACTGTCCTGGCCAGGCTTTGAAGAAGAATTTTCAATGCTGAACCCATTCTTCTCCCAGGGGAATTCCAGGCGTCCAGGTTTCTTTCCTGAAAATTCTGATTCCAGACATGCTTTCAGAAGGCAGACAGGTAATAAACCAGCCCCCAGGACACTCCTAGCCTTTTCCAGTTCATTGCTGAAACTGGAGGTGATCCAAAATAACACAGAATAAAACTCATGGTAAAACATGCACAGTGAGGGAAACACTCCATCTCCTCAACAATATTCTTGTCCTCTTAAGAGTCCCAAGGTGAGATAAGAAAAGAAGGCAAAGACAGGATCTTGTTCCTCTCTGACCTGGAAGTTCTCTGTCCTTGAATGGATCATCAATCTCTGTGCTCTTCGATCTGGCATCACTTTCACACACTGGAGTCTCATAGCTGAAAAAGGAGAACAAGAGATGCTAAACTATGTGATACAGCTTTAGTGTCATCAGATGGTTGCTAAGGGGTTGTTGTCTTATCTGCTTACTGCTGAGGAAACAAATAAACCTGCAGAAGAAATATTATTCTCAGACATCTGTTTGCTTATGGACAGTAAGCAACAACAGCAGCAGTAGAGAGAGAAGGAAGAGCATACTCTTAAATCCAGTACCAGCTACCGACCCAAACTCACAAAGAGCACAAGGCTCTCTTCCAACTTTTGTGGGCACAGGCCAAGCTTTTTTTTCAAAGCTGTCCATGCTCTGCAGAATCACTGTATCTAGCAGAGTTTATGTCCCAGTTTGTACTGGCCTGTTTTTATAACCTGCCAGACCCACAATTTGTTTCCAAACCCCAAGTGAGAAAAGATTCCCCATGTAGTTTTAAGATACAGAGTAAGTTAGAGAAAAATCTATCACCGGTTTAAAGATCTATCAATGCACAAACAAAATCCCTACTGGTCAGGATCCAAGTGGCTGCAGCATGGAAGTACAAAGCAGAGGAAAGTGCAACAAAGCCACTTGTCTTTTCACTGTTCATGCCTCTTTTGAGCAAAGCCCTGGTTCCTTGATTCCTTCTACCACCCAAAAGCTGCAAGCCAGAGAAAGAGGTTGCTTTGCAAGAGTACTTAACACAGAGCAAAGTAAGGGCAGTAGTTAATATGCACCAGCTCCTACAGAGAGGGAGCTGCATAGTACATCACGTAGGCTACATCACATACAGCATCGCTAGCTCTCAGTAAGGCAACGCAGAGTTGACTGCTCTAGAACTAGGAACGTATCTGATATAGCAACAGGACTTTTTTATATCTCATCTTCTCCAGGCAGGCATCTCACCAGGTCTGTAGCTCTTACCGAGTGGAAGTACCAGGCAGAGGGCGTCCTGTGTCTACCAGGACACACCAGCAGTACCCAGTTGACTGGTGGCATTGCACTGGTTTGTAGAGCCCTCCAGGAGCGCACTCGGGGATGACGATGCCCTCGCGGGGGTTCTGCCTGGCCTCCTCCAGGGCGCTCTGCCTTTCCTGGTCACAGGAGTGAACTTTCTCTGGAAGACGGGAGAGAGGTTGGAGGGGGGTAGAGAAAAAAAATGTCAAATCAAGATCATCTTCCTCAGCTCAGCAGGATATGAGTATCCTTCATATCAGGAGACTGTTGTGTCTGTTTCCTTCTCACCAAACACCAGTATGTCTACATCCCTAGGGACTTCTGGCTCAAGACCTGACTCCTACATTTAGCTGTGACTTAACAAGACTATGGAGATATTGACTGCCAAGTGCCCAAGAAGCCACAAACAACAGGAAAAACTGTTCTTGTTCACCTAAGTTATGGAACAGAGCTATCAGATAACAATAATTCACTATTACTGCAGCCTGGGGTTAGCATTTCCCAGATCATTTTTTCACATACTGAGAGATCCTAAATTGTGAATTGTATTTTCCCGTTAAACGAAGGAGGCAAACACCCTTCCCCACCCCACTGCCTCTTTTTCCAGACTGCAATGCACTCTTTCCTCTCAACAGCATCTGTCCAACATGATCAGAAGAGGAGCAGAAGTTTATCCAGTGCAGAGAGCACTTATACACAACTTGGCAGGGAACAGAATGGGATATCCTATTCTACCCACACTGCACACTCCACCATTGTCCTCACCTGGAAAACAGAGTGCACCCAACTTTGCTTCCTACCAAGGGGCAGCTACGACCTTGTCCCTTACTAGTTTATTAGACAGAAAAGTTATTTCCAAAGATGTTGCCAACTAGAGAACAGAGTACACAGATGGCACACACCAAAGAACAGAAGGAAGCCCATAAGTGGCTTCTGCACACACCCTGGCACCTTCGGTCCTAATGTTGTCTCTTCAACCACCCACCACCTGCAGAGGAGTGACAGATGTACGCAGAGGTGCCAGGCTGCTGCTGCTCATGCAGCACTAAAGGGGGAAGAGATGCACAGAGTACCCACGGGATGTTAAGACTTATTTGGCTGAACTGCCAGAAGTTCTTAATTACAAGTCTTCAAACATAGGAACAGGAAAATTATTTCAACTTTGGAAACCAGTGAAGGTGTCACAGAGAGGAGGAAAAAAAGCATGCATGTAGGACAGCAAGCAGTCAAGGCAACTGATCGCAAGACTTGAAACACGTCTAAGCCCAGGGTAAAAAGACAACAGTATAACTCCTAACTTTTATCCTTAGGAGAGTGACAAAAACCAGAAGCAAGAGCAGTTTTTCTCTCCTTTCCTAGTTTTCCTCTCCCTTGCCATTTACTGTGTTTTTTCTTTTCATAAATAAGCCACAATATCTGAAATGCCTTGCCAGAGCCGAAAATCCCCTCCAAACTTTCAATACATAAAATGCTTCAACGCTGACAGGCAGTAGATACCACAGGTTCATCCCAAAGGTGCAGATGTTTGCAGGGTCAGCCAGCAGACATGGCATGACCTCAGCATCCTGCCCCCACGACAGGCTTAGCACACAACCAACATACGCCCACTGTTACTGTGTATTTTGCCTGCTTGTAAGTACCCCACCACTTACATCTTATATTTTGGTGAAAAATTCTGGGGTAAAGAGTAATTTTTTATTCTGTACTTGAGGAGCAGAAGAAGTGCTGATTTCACAAGTCAAATTCCTCAGGTTGGCAGCAGCAAGTACAACACAAAAAGCTCCAGTAGGTGTGCACAGCATCACCTGAGAACAGCATATTTTGGGTACCAGAAGCACTTCTACGGGTTTCTAATTGAACTGCAGCAGCTAAAGAGTCTCAGAGACCCAGACTGGTCTCTCTTCAGCATTTTAGATCACTGTTGAGGCTGGGAATGTGAAGGGCACCCAAACTTTGCCACACACAAATCCACGCAACTGAAACACAGAATAAAAGCTTTTAAGAGTCGGCAAGTCTGACTCAAGCAGAGAGAAACTTGATCAGGAAGGAGCAGGGGGGGATAAAGTCAACAAAAACTGAAAGCAAGCTCAAGCCTCAGCTGACATTTAAGCTGACTTCACTTTGCTGACAGATTTCACATCTGAAAAAAGGCCCTGTGACTGTTCCCAAGCTGTACGTGGACAGAGAAGTCATTGAGTGAGAGGCCTGCAGGCTCCTCAACAAACCTCTTACATCAGGAGGGGCCCGGCTCCCCCGTGGTCTGTGACAGCAATTCACACCTTGGCTCTCAGGTGAGGAGAATCATTCATGCAGCTTGGGGAAGCAAAAACCAAGGCAGAATTCCCTAGCATCATTTTATATAATAAGCAAAAGAAAACAAAACAAACTTCTGCTGAAGAGAAGTACATTCCAGGAATTTTTCTATCTAAATCTCCAAAACTTCCTGAGTGCACAGTCAAACCAACATCTCTCAAGTCCTCTGAGTCTTGCAAATCTAGCACTAAAAATAACTCTGAAAAAAATCAAAGTGTTGGGGTTTGTGTGCCAGAACGAAAAAAGATGTAACTTTTATTGAAATGAAGAAAAAAAAAAGAAATAAATATATTTTAAATAGTTACTATCTTATGTACATTTGCAGTTAGGTATGCAAATTACACAGAACAAATGTACTTACTTAGACACATTTGTACTGTGCCATAAAAATGGGAAAAAAATTCTCTGGACATATCAACAGAAATTTGTGAGAAATGAAGTCAGATCATTTACTACCAGAATACAGAACTAATTGGTAGTCATACCTGTTTGAAGGGTGTTTAAAGGCTGAGTGAAACAAATCTCACAGGTTTTGTTCACTTGGCATCAGATAGATGTAATGACGCAAATTACACCCCTGTCACCAGCGTTCAGTGGCCCATCATTAGCAATGACAGCAGTACAACTGAAATGGCAGGGAGATCTGATTTTTCTCATTCCTAGCTTACATCTAGAAGTAGCCACTAGGAAAGTCTCATTTATTCCACCACATCCTGAAGAACATAAAACAGACATACTGGGGTAAACCAAAGGACCAGGACAAGCCTATACTTCTTTCCACCATGTATTTCATGTCACAGCCAGTTGTGGATCAGAAACTTGCAGAGACAGACAGGCAGAGTAGCAATGGTTTCTCCCTTCCACCAGTTTGCCATGTGTCCCTTCATAAACTTTTATTGACTATGACATCCTGCAGGTAGTTTTGTGGCTTGACTACATGTTGCATATGGAACACAGCACATCCTTTGGTTTGATCTAAACCTGGCTCCAACTAGTTTTGTTTGCTGACCCTAGTTCTTCTGCAGGATGAAACAGTGAACAATGCAGTCTCCCTCCCTGCCTGTCACTACTTTACAGATTCCTACTTCATCTCTTTTACATGCTGGAGAGTCCCAGCTGACCCAGTTCTTCCTCAGAACGCTTCCCAGATCCACCATACCTTCCCTGAGCTAGAGAAGATCACAACAACAAACACACTGACACTAAACGAAGGCTCTGACAACAGCCTTGTGGAAAGTTCCTTCAGTGGCATCTGTCTACCACACAAAAGAAAATATTAACTAGCACTAGCTGCCGGAAAGGCTCTTTCCTCCAGGCTACCACTCTAACAGCACCTAATTCTCTTAAAAAATAAACATGAATATTAACAATTGGGGTATATTTCAACAGCCAGCAAAATCAGCTGGGAAATCCATACCATCAGCTTCCCTAGTATGGGACCTGGCATGAACTGCATATGCTGTCACCCTGAAAGATGGTCTCATGGGTAATGAAGGGGCCATCAAATGGTCTCCCAGCTCCAGGACACTGAAGTCAGCTTGTTCCAGTCAGACTGCTTACTGGAAACTTTGCTGTTGTTGCCAAGGCCAGGTTTATGGAAGATGGTGAAACCTATGGCCAAGCTGGAAGGTTTAATGCCAGCTATGAAATTAACCTGTCATCTTAACAAGAAGCATATATTTATAACATTACACGTGCAGGGTACTTAAAGGCATATTGCCTGTTTGAGTTAATGGGGGTTGCAGGCACAGAAAAATAAAGAAAGAAATGGTTTTCCTTCTTTCCCTATGTCAAACATCTAGAGAGAGAAGAATATTTAAGACAGCAAGTCAGTGAGACACAAACAGCCTTCCAAGATGAACAATAATATTGATTTTCAGTCAAAGGCACTGTCACATTCCCAAGTTTTCTGCCATCTCTGCTTTGACGTAAGACAACCATCAGCAAAGAAGCTGAGTAACATCTGCCAACTTGCTGTTGCTGGGGAGTGAAACCTTCAGAAGACAGCAAATCTAGATTACAACAAATTCAGTGACAGAAAAAAAAAAAAGGTAGGGGATGCATACACACACACACACACACAAAGGAGAGATTCACTGGCAGAAATATCCATTTTACCTTAACTGCTCAGCTCTAAAATGCTGATTGTTCTTTCTTACTCCTGACTACTTCTAACACTCCTTAAAACATTTTATAAAGTAACGTCTCTGAAGCCATGATCTACTGCAGGAAAACAGGGCTTGGACATCTGCAGTTGTACATTATTTATGCAACAATTTTCCCCTAGTAATGGCCTTCTGAGAAATACATAGTCAGATTCATAAAAAGATCTCTCATTCCTGGTCCCTTAAGTACACACTTTCAAACATACATGTAGTGCCTCCACAATAAAAATAAAAATGATGGATGAGGTAAGGGACTCATCTCAGTGTCTAATAAACTAGACAGCTATTAAAAAGATGGGGTGTTTGTTTACCTTACAAAGCTATGAAGAGAGGGTGCCCAGAAGCATCTAAGCAAAGGCTTGTGCTGAGCAGTTCTCCTGCTCAGCTTGCAGGGTGAGATGCAGCTCTGGGGACAGGGCAGCAGCCCCCAGCTGCTCTCCTGACATACAACAACTCTCACTGCTATCAGAGCCAAAGGACCAAGCACCAGTCACCGGGGCTGCGAGGATGCTGTGGATAATTAGGGTGGGACATAAGCAAGATCTTCTATCAATCCGTAGCAGATATTTTTTTGAATATTATTCTTCTGCACCCCTTTTTTTTTTTTTTTCTTATTAAAAGAAGGAGACTGTGACACCAAAACCAACCACCTTGGAGAGATCCCCAACACCCTTGAGAGACAGGAGTGCTTCTTCCAAATCAGGCAAAAGAGAGGGTCTGACCTCTGTGCATCTGCTCGGCCCCAATGAATCCTTGTAAATAGCCCAATCCCAGAGCTACTGGCTACACCAGGCAGGGCAGATTTCCTTCTCTTTCCTTCTCTCATTTCTTTTGACCAGAAACTCTGCCTGGACTAGGAAAACTTTTCCCATGGAGTTCCCACAAAAAGCTTCAGTTTTAATGAGCAAGCATTCATCAGAAGGGGAGGAAAAGGTCTTTTACTGAAGGATTCTTGACCAGTCTCCATTGTTAGTGCTGCAACAGGGACTGGACTTCAAAATAACATTAAAAAAAAAAAAAATCAAACACCTTTTTTTTTTCCTCAACTCCCAGATTTCCCTTCTGTCAGGAACTAGTGTAGCACAGAACAAAAGGTAGCAGTATGGATACCTAGTGCCAAGTTCTTATTGATACTCAGTGCCAACTCAAAAGTGAGGACTAAGAGTCTTTGTGCCCCAGTTTTCCTCTCAGTGAGAGAAAATGTTTGCATGTCTCCCAGGGATGCTTAATTCAAACAGGGTTGATTTCTCATTTTTATTTAGCCCATCTTTATAATTGTTCTGGCAGAGAAGAGTAGCCTTGAACTGGTTATTTTGTCATAGCATGTACACCAGCTTAAAGGTGCTTCTCTATTGTGTAAGGGAGCTCTAATAGGAACAGGACCCAAGTCCACTCCGGAAGAACAGGTGTTTCATCCCAGTACCAAGCTTACAAAAGCTGTGTGCAGAAAGCACAGCCTCATTCCACAGAGAAAGTTCAGTACAGGTTATATCAGCATCCCGTCCACCTCAGAAGGGAAAGAGAACTTGAAAAGCCCTGGGTACACACATGCACAGGGGCTGGCAGGACTAGCAAAGCAATGTGGTGAATAGGCACCAGCTGCCCATGCTCAGAGCCGGGCTGTGGGTGGAGGGAGAGAAACAACCCCTTCTGTGTTGACTAGGAGCACAATAACAGCTGAGCAAATATGGCTCATGGGGATAGCATAAATCTCTCCACACCTCTGTTAGTCATCAGCGCTGCTACCCGCTCCACCCTGTTCTGTCTGGAACTGTAGTCCTTCCAGTGTATTCTGGCTAATGTAAAGGTAAAGAAAAAAAAAAGCGGCCTTGCAGGTGCTCCCACACTGTACCAGTGGAATAGTCCTTTCTTTACCTTGGTACTCACTCGATTTCATTTCTCAAGGCATAGGCTACAGAGGAAGCAGAGGTTAATACACGTTCTAGTGCTGAACAAGTACAATGCAAAGGTTTAACAGGTGGCTTATAATTTTAAAAAAATGCATTGTTCCGAGTGGCTCATTTAACTTCAGCTATCCAGGAACACATCCTTCCCCTGCTGTTTTCCTTCTGCTCAAAGCGATAAAGTTGCACTGCACTCCCGCCAGCATTACGTGGTGAGAAGCCTGTTCCTACCCTCTAGCTTGAAATAAGGAGGAATGGCTGAAGGAAGTATTATTCCAGGGATTAGCATGAACTTGCTGAGGGACTTTTTGATGCACAACTTGTCCTCACTTTGCAGAACCTGGGGGCATTGGGTGCTGCCCAGCTAGGAAAGGAGTCTGCTCCACAGGGTTTCCAGACCACACAGGAATAAACCTCCATGCCTACACATCTTGAAACCAGCCAGTTGAAAGCTACTTGTCCCTGCAATTCTGACTCAGCTGTCTTTCAGGCAGGGTTTGGACTCTTTCTGCCACCCCATCTCTCAAGCAGCCAGACATCAAGTCTGAGCCCTCCCAGAGCTGTAGCCAGACTAGCTGAAGGGTGGCAGAAAGAATTTTTCTATGGCTACAGTACTTCACCCTGGAAAAAAAAGAAACTAAAAAGTATGTTCATACACAATGCATTAGACAGAGCTCTAACTAAATTCTGATTCACTATAGTATACTCTAAGTTGTGTCATTCTCATAAGCAAATGAAGAAAATGTGGATTACATACAACTACTATGAGACAGTTGCCCTAACACTGCAGGTTAAGAAAAAACATGCTTTAAGGCCTCAAGAGTTCTCTGTGAAACACTTCTTCAGTACTGAAAGGGATCATGAGACTCCTCTTGGGTCAGATTAAATGACCAATTTGTTCAGTGGAACATAGCATCCAATTTACAGATTGAAATTCAGGAAATAATTCAAAGTCATATTGATAAATGGTTTTAAATCAGTGTGATCACAACTTACAAGTACAAACCATAACAACCAGCAAACAGAAATCCAGTGCATGGAAAGGAAATTACTGGCAAGACAGCAACACTTGGAAAAAAATGGTCAGGATCTTAGGTAGACCACAAAAAAGTCTGCAACTTCATCACACTGCAAACGACAACAACAAAATCAAAACAGGTAAATCTAGCTGTGGGAGGTAGTGACAGGGGCCTCACATAAGAAACAAGCACTAAGGACTGGTGAGCCTTTAAATCAGCCCTGTGTCCAGCTCTGGGCGCTGCACTTTGAGAGAGAGGTGGGCTGTTCAGCAAGAGTTTGGGAGGGAGCAAAGGGAACAAGCAGAGATCTAAGAAACTTGATCTATGAGAAAAAGCTGAAAGAATTCCATTTGTTTAGTCTAGAGATGACATTCAGTCTTCTGAGATGTAAAAGCTGTTACATAAAAAAAGATGGTCATAGATTTTTATTTTTTTTTCTTCCCCATGGGTAGTTCAAGTAGCAGTCAGCTTACTTGGAGAAAGGAGATTTAGGTTTGGTATAAAAAAGCCCTGGTAATTAAGTATTCACTCATTGCAAGAGGCAGCAGGATCCCTGTCACTGCATTAGGGGCAGGTTACACACATCAGAGCTGCTGTTAACTGGATATGAGTCAAAATGGGGAGCAAAAAACTGATGTGACCTCTTCAGGTTTTTTCCCCTCTCCTCACACAGGTGGAGAAGCTCCAGCAAATCCTAGATGACTGACACAGCCTAAAATCTTGAAGATATTTGACCTGGTTTAAGTTACCAGATCTTGGGGTCTGCTCTTCCTACTGCACCTTGAATTCCATATTCTGTGTGACAGCTTTAGCTGTGCAGAACCTTCATGAGGACAACAGCTTCTGCAGTCTGAGCAGAGAAAGTATGGCACCAAAACGCAGCCCTCTTCAGTTCTTCCCATCAGGATGGTTCCTCAGCAGTAGAAGAGCTTTCAACTTTTGACACTGCTTTTGTGATTTTTGAAAGAAAGCTACCCAGACTCTGCCTTTTTTTTTTTCTTCCCTAATCCCTCTTTTCGCTTTCATGTAGTTTCTAAGAACTGTTAGCTCATGGCATACCTAGCTTTGAGATAAGCCACCTGTCTTTGAACACATTCATTCATTTTCCCTGTACTCCTTTCTCACTGCACTCTTTCCACACTGAGGAATGCTATTCAATAAAATGAGAAGCCATAGGTGTTTCCACTGGAGCCTTAGGATTATTGGAAAACTATTTTCACTTCCACACCTGTTTTTAATAGTGCTTGGATCAACTAGTACAGCAATTGTTGGAGAACTTGCCTACCTCTACTGGCTAGAGTATACAAGCACACTATTTTTACAGTATTTTAAGTGTATAACTACAGCACACCAAGTAGAAAGCTTTTGAAAACTATCACAGGCAGGTAAAAAGTATTTCAGGCTGGTCTTCCTAACTGCAGTAACTTTCTTTTTTTCTATGCTGCTGCTGTTGAGTAAAAGGGGAAAGACAGACAGTTTTACAGTGTGATGAGTCTTTTGACATAATGATAGATCAGCTTTATCCGGTAGTATTTAGCACTTTACGAGGAAGCAGATGGACTTGCCTCTAACAGGAGTGCTAACACTCACTCTTAGACATTTAGCTTGAGCCAGCTGTCTCTGGCCAAAATGTTCAGGCTTTGGAAGTTCAGTGACGTAACATATGGGATTCAGACAACAGCCATGGGACAGAGAAACTGCTCCCGCTTCAACAGTGTCATGGGATGGAGGTAGCCCTCTTCCACTCTCTGGGTTGAAAGGCAAGGGAAGGACTATGGAGTGGCATGGTAGCTGAAGTCAGTGTTCTTCCCAGGAGGATTTCTCTGAATTTGCAGCCTTACACAGGCAACAGCTCTTCCAGCTGTGGGACTCCATGCATTCTGGGGTTCCTAGCTCCAGAGAGAAGCTGCAGCTTTGTGCTGTCAGAACCTGTTCACTGAGCCTAAGATGAGGTGGGAGATCAATGACACCAGCAGGATGAAACTTCCCTGCATTATAACTGGTGAAACCAGAGAAATGCCATTCCATTTGCTCAGGGTGAGGCTAGGGAGTTTTAACAGATCTTCCTCCTTCATGCATTCCAGGAGATTACTCTGTTTTTTAAACATACTCCCATATCTTTACTTGGCTCTGAACATGGGTTCTCTGCCCAGTCGCCTTTCCTGATTCATCAGAGACAATCCTTGGGACCTTCTACCAAGAGGTCTTTCTACCTACTTACACACCATTTCAACAGCCTGAAAAACATGCAGTTAAGTCACCTCTGAACTACACCACAAAATGTACTCACTGGTTCCCATTGACCATTTTCTTATCTTAGCCTGGCAAAACGCAAAAATGAGATGACCACAAAGAGAAAGCGAACACAAGGACGGCAGCTTTTATTCACAACTTCTCTCTCTCCCCCCACCCCCCACAATATACACAATACTCTTACACCACAGCTCTGTTGACATCAGTTTGAAAGTAAAGAGAGAACACAATCAACATACAAGGAGGTTGTAGCAAGGCAGGTATTGGTCTCTCTTCCCAAGTAACAAGCAACAGGACGAGCAAATGGCCTTAAGTTGTACCAGGGCAGGTTTAGAATGGACATTAGGAAAAATTTCTTCACAGAAAGGGTTGCTGGGCATTGGAACAGGCTGTCCAGGGAAGCAGTTGAGTCACCATCCCTGGAGATATTCTAAAGATGTGTAGACGTGGTGCTTAGGGACATGATTTAGTGGTGGACTTAGTAGTGTTAGGTTAACAGTTTGACTTCAGGGCCTTTTCCTACCCAGATGATTCTGTGATTCTATGACATTTTCCCATGCTGTTTTGCCACAGGCCATACTGATATTCCTGCAGAGCCTCACACATTTCCCTTCTTATCTCCTCACTCCATGTCCAAGACCCACCAAAATGGAGAACCTCTTCACTCTAATCCTAGCACAAGAAGAAGGAAGCCTTCATGGGAGGGGTAGGGTTTTCCAGCAGTTCTGCTCCCTCACTGGGTGATATCCATGGCCTCCTTGGACAGCTCCAGGGGCAACAGACACTCGTAGGGATATGCTTATCTGCATACCACTGAATCCTTTTTTTCTTCAGCTGTGTCCTCGCAAATCACTTGCAACCCCCACCAGGGCTTTTGGTTTCAGGAGAAGTCTAGGTCTAAACCTTTTCCAGAGGGAATCTTAGAGTGCAGGTCAAATCGATACCTTGAAACAGCCCCTCCTTATCTGTGGCATCTTAGAAATGTTATAATCTTTCTTGTGAAGTTGACAGGAAAATTTCAAGGGAGCCAAGAAGAGTCAGTACACAGTCTATCTGCAGGCATCAAAATATGTTCAAATGGGTATCTGAAGTGCAGATCCATATACAAACCTGGGCAGAATGCTGCTATTACATACAGCAAGGAGCACTTTGCTGCCAAGGAATTACTCCATCTAATCAATGCAACCCTTCCAATACGAACCAGCTTCTACTAAAAAGTAAGTTAAAAAAAATCCATAAAGTTGACCTCTCTACTCTTTCTTTGTCCCCTGTATGTCCACATAATGTCTGGTGCTGAAGCTTATTTCCTTTTGTTTCCCCTCCAAATCCTCAGTGGTTTTAAATGCAGGGTTGAGGTTTTTTTCCCTTTTACCCCAGCTTCTTATATCTTTGCCCTTCTCCTGCTGCTCTCTGTCCACTCACCTTAATTGGCAGGTGTAGAGTAGCAGTTATGACTCCATGTCTAGAGTAATTTGTTTTCTTTCTTTGGGGGATAAGGAGGGGGAGTGACTGAATTCTTTGGGAATGATTTATCACACAGCACTCAGGGGGACCTTCATTTATTTGCCTAGCTGCATATGGTTTAACACCTATGGTTGCATGCCGATTATTATACAATGTTATTTTTCCCACTTGTATACTTTGCGCCTTTTCATAGAGCAGATTAACTGCCCCCCAATGGCATGTTATTTATAACTTTGTTTGCTGGCTGTCTGGGACAGGTCCTGGTCTTAGATTCTTCCATTCTCCCTGCTTCGGCTCTCCCCTACATACTCCCCAAGACTGTGGGAGAATCACTCTTGGGTATCACATAGAGGGTACCTTCTCAGAACTTGCAGGAGGAAGGAAGAGACAGAGGCCTCCCAAACAGCAGCCAAGACAAGAAGGGGTGGTTGAAGCACAGATGGAGTTGCAGGGAAAGGAGGGATAGAAAGTAAGGGAGAAACAGCACATTTTGTCTTGCAAAGAAGCAGAAAATGAGCAGAGAAGAGCATAGAGATTTGCTGTGAAAATGTAATAGAATTAGTAAATTTTTGTATCATACTCAACAGGAGCTTCTCCTGAGATTGCTTTATTTGATATCAAGCCAGAACCTAAATTAAAATGAATTCAAAACCAAACTAAAACAAACCTTCACAAAAAGGAGTGGCAGGACTAATACAAAGGTCTGAAGATAAATAGTTCTGGTAGGTAGATTTTAGCACAACAGTTTCGACAGGTCAGAGGAGCATTGCGCTAGGAGGCACTGACTTTAGATGAAGGACAAGAGCCAAGGGCACACATGAACACAGGACAATAGAAAAGGCAAAATCTTTCTGACTCACTGGTTCCCTCCCATGACCATCACTGACACTTCTTTTTTGTCTTCAGCTATGGGGAAGTTCAACTCCCAGGTGCTATACCCAGAGGAGATGGAGGCACCAAAATGTTTACCAAGGAGGCCTGCAGTCAGCATTAGGATGTCATTCCCAGGCACCAAAAATTCTCCAGTTCCAATGTCACTGTGACTTCTTATTAAGATGTCACTAAAGTACAATTCTGCCTGGCAATGTCCCCTTCTCAACCTGCTTTCCTGTCAAAGAGAGATCAACTTTCACTTCCACCCATCTCCTCCACTTGGTGTCCTGAATAACACTAACCAGCCACAGACCGTGGAGAAGAGCCTACAGTCCTCTAATAGACATTTGGACAGTAACATCAACACATCTGGCACCGAGAGACAGCCAGTCAGTTTGGAACTAACACAAATAGTTTAGTAGTAGCAGAAAGTTGGATAAAAGTTTCAAGAGAAACAAAAGCCCACGGTCTCACATCTTCAAATAATGAGGAGGGGAATGCTGAGAAGACAGGATAAAGACAGGTGAGAAACTGCCTCTATTCAAAACAGTGCTTTGCTTCCCAAGAGCCTCATCTGAATCTAGCTGTGGCTCCCTGGTCTCTGCAGTGTTCCACGTTTCCAAGGCACAAGGAAATTTGCTCCAACTCCAAATAACTATACATTCAAAACAAATGGGTACACTGTCCCACTACTCTGGAAAATAATTCAGGTGTTCAAGCTCCTTGGGGTTAGTCCTCACTGCTAAAAAGTAAAGTCCTAATAACAAATTAAACTTTTGTCTAACCTTGGCTTTTTTTAGTGTATCCCACCAAAACTGCCATATTCCTTTTTAAAGGCAAATCAGCAGACCCTGTCCTGTTATATGTTGGTTGATCTCACCTGACAGTCTGACTCAGAAGGAACTACACTGATTCTCAATATAGAAAGCAGACTCCTTGTTAACGTATGGGATTCTAGAAAGACTCCATATGGCTAAGACAACATACCATAAGTACATTCCTCCTAGGAGCAATCACTATCTCTGATCCTTAAGAAAGGCATGAAGCAAGATGGTATTGCTTCCTAGGTGAGTATGAGGAAGAGGGATCTATTTTGGGGTGCCATGTGGGTTTTCTTGCCTTTTTTTTTTTTCCTGCAAGTGGGGAAAAAATAAACACACACCACAACCACCACCACAAAAAACCCCAAGCAAACAAATAACAAAACCAAAAAACCTTAAGGAAGGAACCCAGACAAACCAGAGAACTCAGGTCCTGGTAGTGCTACTTGATATAATCCCATCCCACCTCACTGTCCTGATCTCTGGAGGCAAACTACACCCAAGACTATACAAGACTCCCTTTGGGGTGGATGGTGGAGTGTGATTCTGCTTCTTACAAAAGTATTTACAGCCATGCAGCTTTCAAGCTGTTTCTCCCTTTGAGAAGCCCTAACCTCGGGGCTTCGAGTGAATTCAATTAACAAAAAGAAACGTGAATACCACCATTCTTGTTTTCAAGTCTCCTTTAAAGTTATACTCTGTCCACCAAGAGCTCCTGACAGCAGAAAGCTCTATCACTGGAAAGCTGTCACATGAGATGCCTGCATGATGCTTGAGTGACAGAGCTGAACAGAGTAGGCCACATGGAGTTGGCCCCCATTCAATAGGCAAGATTTTGAAATAAACAGCTATCTTTTTTCTTTTTCTTTTTCTTTTTTAACTAAGCACACACAAACCTGTCTTCAGCTGCTAACCTTAATATATTAGTCATTCTTCCTTTCAAATAACATCATGTTCAAGACCCCAGTGACTGCAGAATATTTACTTGAGGCTGCTACTGCTAGTTTCTCTAGAGCTGTTTATTTTTCCATGCATGAGCTCATTACATCACTCTGTGGTTTTCTTAAAGGTTGTCAGGGTAAACTGGATACAGGCTGGAATCTCTTGCTGACTAAAACCAAATACTAAGTAGCACAAATAGTTCTGGAGACAACCCAGCTCTGGAAATAAGAAACAAGCATGGATTCCTCAGTGGAGGTGGGGTGCTCCCAAACAGGCAGCCATTAGACTTATTTTCTTGGAAGCAGGATACTTTATCAAGTGTTTCCCTAGATTAAGAAATCTAAAAGAATAATCATTTGGACTATTGCAGGCTGGAATAGGTGGGGGAGGAGGAGGTAGGAGAGCAGGAGGCTAAAACAGTAAAAGTAGAATGAAAAGACAGTTCCCACCCATGCTGATTACCGAAGGGCCATTGCAGAGATCCCATCTGTATTGCCTCCTGCTTTGACAGTGTTAAAAATAAATGACACATCACATAGAGAAGGGCTAAATAACAGGTTTAGTATGAGGTATCCATGCGTGTACACATGCTGGTGCGCACATTTAGGGAAGGTGAAAATCAATTGAAAACAAACATCAAAAACTGTTTTTGTCATCTTGCCACAGTGGAAAAAAAATATTGTGTCGATTTACATCTTCCACTTGCCCCAAAAAGAAAAACTGACTTTTGGGCTGTTAGGATTCATAACATCAGAAGACTTAGTTTTTAAGTGTAGAAAAACAATAACTTTTCTGCTACTCAAGAGTCCAGATGTTAGAGCATGTTCATATTTCGGTTCCTGCCTCCGGTCAAGAATATTTGAACCTGCATCTAACTCTACTGAGGAAGAGATCTACTTGTCATTTCATTCTTTAAGGTAGGCTGGAGTAACAGCACTGGCAATCCCTCCTGTAAATGCTGGTTTACTTAGCACAGAAAAAATCACTGGCAGAATGCGTGGAGACATACAGATTCTCAGTCAAGTGCTCTAATCACCAGGCTAGAATCATTCTGCTTCTCCTGATCCCCAGTTTAATTAGTATTTACACATGCCAAGCAAAACGTAAATTCTCCAAAAGAGAGGACTGTTTCAGGACAACCTCTTCTGTTTGTCAACACTAAATGGAAGGTGGAACACTCAGATTTCAAATGCAGCTCTTATGAGACACAGACTCTGTGTGCAACATGGGGTGTCACCAGCTCTGCAACACTCAGCTACCTGGCAGTTGGTTCACTCTGAAGCCTAATGTTGGCTAGAGACAATGACAGCAAATTACAGAGCCTATTCATCTCCATATAGCAATTCTTAAATTCTCCTTGTGGTTGATATAGTGATGGTGCTAGCTTTCCAGTATGTCCAATGTCAGTGCTGATTAGAGAGCAGCACATGTCCTCTAACAGTAGTATCTAATGGACTTCACTGCAAAGAACAGGGCTCTATAGCCACCGCAGGGAGGAGAGAGATCAGAGTTAAGTGTTTCAGTATAAGAATCCAAAGGAAGAGGGCAGGCTTTCAAGAACTTAGAGACTGATTAAAAAAAAAAGGCTGGATATTACAAAAAGTAAAATCCCAAGACTGAGTTCAGACAGCAGAGTAGTTTCCTGTGGAAAGTGAAATCTTTACCACCTAAGGCATTATTTAGGCTACACTAGAAAATGCTGTTCTTCGTACAGTACAAACATTCACTAAGGCAGTAGATTAGATGACCTACTATGTCTTTTCTCACCTCTAACTTCAGTGATCCCATTAAATTGCTGCAAGAGGATACCAGGCCGTATCTGCTTCAAGACAGTACGTGCAAACTCAGAGTGACAACATAGCTGAGCAAATAATAAAATAAAAATCCCACCTTGCCCTAGTAAAACTTACCTTAACTGTTTAAAAAATAATCAGAAATGTGTTGAACATTAATATTTCAAGCTGACAAGGGCCAAAAGCAATCAAAAACATCCGCTAACTTTGCATGCCCATCTCATGACAACTGTTTCATCATCTTCAGCCGAAACAGACTTGAAGGCATTTAAAGAAGATTATTCTAAATGACAATTAGCCTTCCCATCTCATTGTTGTTTGATCTCAACTACCTTACATTGCCTTTTAACATATATGACAATGGATAAAAGGAATGAAAGATACCGAAGGGGACAAAGTTTCATTGGTTGAAATAAACTAAAATAGCCCACACCCAATATCAGCTAAACTACAGCCCTGTTTTGGTAATGCAGCAGTTATTTACAACAATAATTCAGTGTGAGAAACAGAGATGGCTATGTACTTGCATGGTCTAATGTGGAAATTCAGGGTTAAAAATTGGCAACCCAGTCTCTTAATGAGATCCTACAGCAAATGAGTGTCTGTCAGGGCAATCAGTAAGGCTGAGTCAGATAAACCACACATGTCCTTTTAGCTTGCTGTAGAAACCACCACTCTTGAATTTTCCAGAAGAGTATTCATTTTTTATTTGTAGCATGTACCCACAATAATCTTGTTTGAATAACAGAAATTTCATCAGAGCCAACTGAAAAAAAAATGGACAAAAGTAAACTCACAAAAGGAGCCCTTCCGAGAACAAAACTCCAGTTTACACGAGGCAGCTTCCAGAGAAAACACTTGAACAAAACAATCACCTTTACAACATAAAAGCCAGTCTACTTTGGCTCTGTTGGACCAAGAAAGGGTAGGAGACAGGCTCTCAAGTCAAAGACCCTCCTGCTCCCAAGTACCTTTGCAGTCTCCTGGAACCCAGATCCAGGAACTCTTATTTCCATCACAGCTACCAGGTTCACTGCATTAGAAGAAAAGCAGGAGCCATTACATAGGGTTTTAATATTAAACTGTCACCTGCAGTTGCACTGTGAGCTGCTGAATTTCCCAGCAGCTCACAAAACAAGCTGCATTTGCTCTCTTCTGAAAGACATCCTTAAAAAAGAATGCTGATACTCCTACACCACCTGAAGCTTCTGAACGATTCCCACTGGCAGTTCCTACCCAGCCCACCCCACTACAAAAACAGTCAAGAGGTGAGGCACAGGAAACCATTGCTAAAACTGTGCTCTGGGCAATGATGGATGTCCTCCTGCCAAGAGCCCTTCTTCACTCTGCAGAAAGAACCTCACCCAGCCCAGCCCTGGTTTCACCCTGCAGTGGGGAAAAGGCACAGGAAGGTGAAGGGAACTGCTGAGTGCCCTGAATGCTCTCTGGCTAATCCAGAATTACCAGGTGATGAGGTACTTCAGGCTATCACAATTTAACTGTTCTGGGGATTGAAGTTATTCCCCAATACCTGTTCTAAGCATACCTTGTTTCATAAAATATATGCAATAGTAGCAGCTCCTATCTAAACCTTAAAATAATCCCATGGCTACTTAAGGCAATTTTCTTCTTTTGATATTCCCTTTGCCGCCTTCTTTTCTCCCACTTGAGTTAAAATATATCCGATAGAAACCATTGTTACTTTCCTTTTCAGATTCTTCCAGTTTCTTGTGATTTCAGTGACTCCACACAGTTTCACCCTCATCTTCAGTCTCAAGTTTTACATCCTAACTTCACATCTTCCTGCTCCCCCTTTTCCCACTCATGGTCATGATCTTTTCTTCGCTGTTTTTTTACGCTTCAGTCTTCCCTCATCCACTCTATTACCCACAGAAACAATCTCAACATTCACTTGGGCTCAGACATAAGTAACCTACTTTCAGTTGTGAAATAATCTAATCATTTCTTTATCAAAAAACATTCCCTGCAGAGAAGAATCTTGAAATCGCCAGAGAAGACGACCCTCTCTGTATTTTCTCAACTGCTTAGACCTAAACCACAGGCCAGATCTCAGAGCCAAATGCATCAGTTTGTACATCCACAAAAGACTGCCGAACAGCAAACAGAATAAAGATGACAGCTGGCTGGGATGAATTAACAGATGAAGAAATATGAGGTTCCCCAGTTATGGTTTGGGGAAACAGAAACATCGCTCATCACAAATTGACTGTGGCCTTCTGGACACAGAAAAGGATGCTATCTGAAATTATTTTATAGCCTGCAATTTGAGTCCTGAAACACAGAAAAGCAGCAGGATAGCAACAACAACAACAACAAAAAAAAAACCAAAACAAAAAAAAAAAAAAAAAAAAACCACCAAGAACAGCCAGTGAGGAACTGCAGCCTGGTTAAAATAAACCCTTTTTTTTTTTAAAAAAAAAAAAGGTGGAACATTACCTGAATTCCTTACGCTGGAGCTGTTCAGTTTGGAATCCTTGATGACCAAGTGCTTAATCCAAAGGGTGGGTGCTGTGATTTCTGAAAGAGAAAAAATAACTGCCTTAAAGAAACTACGGCAACTAGTGAATACACATGGTTGTTGCTCATGAGGACAAGATGCTTGCTACAATCATGCCTTAACTGATCCATCATCTTCGTAGAGATTGGCTCATCCCCTGGGGAGTTCTTCCATCTCTTATGAACCACTGTTTGTAAATCTTTCACAAGGTTCTCTCATTATCTTCCTATTTCAGAGAGCAGCACTCTGCTGGTAAAACATTTTTTCCCCTCCCTCTACCCGCCACTTCCTAAATTCTCAAGTGTAAACCTTTCTCCTCAAGACTTAAAGATCTCAATGGTTATGTTGCATGCTAGAGTATGTATTGGTTTCCACCAAAGTAGGCAGAGAAATGAAGATATTTCTGTAAAGAGTTGAAGGGAAATCTGTTAAAAAAAGTTCTCATTAGAAAAGCATGTCTGATGCACTATGACCAAGACATCCAAACATCAATTTGTGAAAAAAATTGCTTTGAGCACCTTTCAGCTGAGTTGTTACAATCAACTTCAAAACACACCAGAACCTGCCCTAAGCCACAGAAATGACACAACATCAGCATTTGATTAGAACTGAGCAAAGCGGTAGCCTATACTAACAGCTAGAGCACCGAAGGTGACATTTTCAGAACTAATATTTCTGAAAAAGTTTCAGTTTCCACTGTTGTCTTCAGTTCCTCTATGAAGTTTTTACAAGATTTTTTCCTGCTCACTTTTTGACATTTACATGGGTCTGCTCAGCAAGGGAGGAGCTGGCTGACTACAAGAGGAACTGACTATACATTATAAAAGCATGAAGGAAAAACAAAAGGGTATTTTTCCTTACCAAATGTTTGCAGCCACATCGATTGTAGATATTATTGTAATCATGTTCAGGGCATTTTTTCATATGGAAGTTTAGGTTGGACATTGATATTCCAACAGTAGTAAAAGTTTACTTAAATATTGCCTTATCTGCAGGTTTCACTACACTATTTTACCTTCACTCAGTCATGATGTGCTCCTATAAATACATACATCTATATACTTTGGGCCTGTTTTGGGGGAGAACTATATTAAATTAAACACTGTGTGAGAGCAGGAAGGGGAGAAGTGCAAAAGTAGAAGTCCATAAACCAAAGTGCTAGATCCAAACTCCTAAATCTGAGATGAAACTTAGCTCTGACTCTGCACTGTATGGACTGGGCATGTCTACATCTGAAAAAATAGGGACTAAGTCAATAGATGCTGAAGAATGGGTCAGGGCCTTTAGAGACACAATGGTGTATATCTTTAAGTGAGGTAGATAGGTGCAGAAAAAGGAATTGTGGGGAAAGAGGAGAAAGGAAAAGAAATTAACCCTTTGGGATCTACCATAAAAATGCATTTTCCATCCAGTTAACCTGGACATTTTTGGAATACAGGTAAGCAATACAGAGTTCTCTGAACAATAGATGTGTGGAAAGAGTACATTCCCACTGAATTAAAAAGTGAAGTTAACCAAAATAAAAGATGATGTTTAAAGAAATTATTCTTTAGGAAACTCATACAGCTTGCACACCGAAACTAAATAGAGGGTGGATGCAGGAGGGAATACAGCTTTTTAAAATTTAGAACTACAGCAAAGACCATTAATAAAACACTCTCCTGCAGATGAAAATCTTGTCCTAAGAGGAGGTTCACTAGAAACATTGCTGAGATCCATATTGTAATGAAGTGAAGTAGTTTTTAAAGAGACAGCTGCTTTATGATTCAAACCTTGGACAGGAGAGTTTAAGTTATCTGACCTACATTATATCTCTGGCACTGCTCTGTTATGCCCTCAGGGACGATGGTAGGGAATGGGAGGGGAACTTCTTATACCTGAAATGTGAACTTTCATCATCCTCTAATGTAGGTGAAAACATGAGAAAGGTAAACCTTCATCTTGGAGAAGCTGAAGTCCAACAGGTATCACACATTCCAGGGGCAGCTGAGGGTATTTAATGCCCTTAAAAAATGTCCCAGCCCCTTGTGGATTGAAGGTAGGCACCCAAAAGAGAAAGCATGAAAATAAATTCCATACTTTTCTTGTCCATTCATGTTGCTATCAGCTTCACCATGGTCGCCTGACCTTGAATACGCAGGTTTTCAGGGGCCCGGCAGATCTCAAACCCACTGAAACTGGATGGGATTTGGACTTTAACTCCTTTGAACATTTATGAAGAGTCCAGACCTGATAGGTGAATGGATAACTGTTTCACCCTTTTTTGTCATCTAACATTCATGTCAGACACCAAGTACAGGAAGATCTACCGAAGACAATGGGAGAGTATTCTAGCGAAGCATCATGATATTTGCTCAGACAGAATCAAGAGATGGTTCAAGATGACATCCTGAGGCATCTAGTCCAAACTTCTGCTCCAGACAGGGTCAGCTGTAAGAACAGACCAGGTTACTCACAGCCTTATCCGACTGGCTTGGAAAGGAAGGATAGAATATAACCTCTCTGAGCAACCTGTTCCATTCCCTCATCATCCTCAGGGTGACTAACTTTTCCCCTACACCAAGTCTGAACATTTTGTTTCAATTTATGACTGTTGTCTCTCATAATGCATTACTGTGAAGAACCTGGCTTCATCTTCTTGACAAACCTCCCTTTAGGTATTGGAAGGCTACTATTAGGTCACCTTTAACTCTTCTCTTGGCTAAAGACTTCCTACACTCTTCCTGATGCACCCACTTTAAGCCACTGTTGGAGAGAGTACGCTCAAAGGTAGTGGATTACGCAAAGTTTTGGTCAGATCCAGAGTGGATTTTCTTGTGCTTATTGCTACAACCACCACTGAAATCCAGTTAGTCCTATTTTACTAACAGGGATGACAAAAATAGAGAGTGACAAACTTAGAAGGGGTTATTCATTGATGCATAGCTTGATTAACCTGCCTGTCACGTTATCTTCTCCCAAATCATAAGGGACACTGCTAATAGAACAGGAAGCCATCGCATTAGTCATTCTCTCTAGAAGTCTAGGAGATAAGGTCTTGCATAATATATTGCAAGATTCCTGAGAGGCCATCTTTCATCATACGGTCCAAGTCCATTTATCAGACTTGATTTCACCTACAAATCAATGTGAAGAGTTTTGACTGAAAATGTTTTTCATAGAAGATAGGGTAAGACTTTTTCCAGACTGCCTGTCACCAGAAGGATCAGAAAAGGTCTGTTCACTGCACCATCTCTCAAGAACTTTGCCCAGTTCTATCTGAATGACCAAACTGTTGAGTCTCTCCCAGAAGGAGCTTCTGAGCAGGCTGTGTTAACCAGATCGGGTCACTTCTGCATTTTACTAGTGCATTCTTTCCTTTGAATCTATGGGTACCCTCTCAGGGGAAAACTTTAGGGACAGAAGTTCATGATTATGAACAGCAATTTAGTACAACATTGGCTCGCTGCCAGGAAGAACCTTCTTTTGATATAAACAAGAGATAGTCAGCATGTCTTCAGTCTCCTTTGTTTATTTGAGAACAATTTTTTTTCTCTGAGGGCTTTGCTTTGTGTCTTAAAGCTCACAGGAAGGTTCTTACAAACCTACCATCACTAAATGGAAGTGACATGACTACAATATCTTGCTATTAAAGCATCTTATTTTAGCACCAAAACTCCCCACCTCATCACCTGTTTTTACAAGAAGGCAGGAGGTATCGACAGCACCACCTACTCTTGCTCAGTAGGTTTCATTTCTGCCTTCGATTCAGTTTTTAAAAGTGTCAAGTACAGCAGTTCACTATGAAAATGCATAAGCCTCATTGCCTTATGATCCACAGTTTCAGATGGGTCACAGAGTGGTTCAGATTTCAGCCCATAGCTTGGCTATAACAGTTGTGGGTTTAAATCTGTAGAAAACATGCACTACTTCTAAACAAGATATAAGCAGCTGCTAGTAGGCTCATTCACTACTCAAGGGCCCCTATCCCCACTGGCATTTCTGTATGTGTAAAAGGCTTGAACCCTCTGTAATGACAGCCGTTTTATCCTTATTTCAAAACTTCCAAAGGACTAATGTCCAATGTTCCCTGTCCAAAATAATACAATCACAAGATTAACTCATTTGAGATGGAAACTGCCTTGGTAGGCCATGAATTAAGTGGGCACAGGACACTGACTTCATTTGCTTCAATACTACCTGCGTCAATGAAAGTAATTGCTAAATAATAAAACCTCCCAGCACTTTTTTTCCAGGTCAACATTCACAAGCTGCAGTTTAGCACTACCCTCCCTTTTGTGAAGCTCTAACATGTTGCAGAAGTTATGAAATTCCCAGCATTGGTACCATGAGGGTGGAAAGAGTGAGGGGGTAAGGAAGTTGCCACTTCTGACTCAGTGTGCGCTTTTTTTTTTGCCATGACACCTTTTCTTCCACAGTTACCCCAGGAATCTGGTCAACTGCTGTTATTGTTGGATTCCAGGGAATAGGAGAGAATTAAAAAGGATTAGGGAAAATGCCTAAGGTCCCAAAGGCACTGTGAAATTTGGATAACTTATGAGATTCACTGGTTTTTCTGCTTTAAGGGATAAAGAAAACATTTGAGCCATAAATCCTAAGGATAAGGGAGAGGAAAGCAGTTTTTTTGCTGTTATTTTAAGGGATGCTCTTACCTTCTCCATCGAAAATAGGCTGTGTTTCCATGGTAGGCGTTGGCTTCGAACCGTCATCTGAATTGAGGGTTAAAAAGAAACGAAAAGAAACTACCATTATTGAGGTAAATACTATCTACTCTCCAGTACTGTTGAATGATTGGGATTTGTATATGGCCCGGCCAAGTCCAGAAGAGACAGAAGACAGACAGAATGAAAACAGTATATACTAACAGCAATTATATTTTATATAGCAAGCATGCATCAAGCACTATCCTTAGACTTAAAAGAAGTGACCCCCCCTACTCCCTCCACAAACCACTGGTGTGCATCACCTGGTAGTCTCCCCTTGTTGCACTGATCAGGCAATCACCTTTTGAGTTTCAGGTGGCTATATATCCCACACAGGTCATTTCCTGAGACAGCAGAGCTCTGGAGATTGCTGTTCCACTGTGCCTTTCTCATTCTTTTTGTTCAAAAGAAAAACCCTTCTTCTGCAACTTACCTGTGCAGAACCTGGCACCAGCATTCACTGCAGAGCTGTTAGAAAGGGACGGTCAATAGCAAATATTTTTTCTCATAGTGTCTACATCAAGGCAATGTCTTCTAATTGTAAAATTGTGGAAAAACAATTTCTGTTACGTTAGGTTTTTCATGTGTAAAAGCACTCCATGTCTTCTGACCACAAGTCTTTCATAATTAAAAGCTTCGACCAAAAAAGATTCCACAGGAAATATAAATCTTAATATTTAGAGATGGACCACAGGGAAAAGTGTTCAGTTTACAGTCTATTTGGTTTAGTATGCCTATCCATCATATCTACAGGCCCAGCTTGGATTCAAGATGAGTCTGATTTCCTCAGCACTCAGGGGGATCTGGATTTCAAGCCCCAGCTTGGAGGATCTTTACACAGCATTAGAACAGTGGCATAGCATTAAGCGAGAAAAACCTTAAACTATGAGCAAGGTAAGCTGGAAAAAATCTGTAGAGAAAAGTCTGTTGTTCTGTTGCAAGATTAGAAAACAGTAGTGTTGGGATATAAACTGAGATTAGCCTAGAATTGCCTTTTTTCCCTTCTGAAGTACAGTGACTTTTAAAACTTAAAATTTATAACATCTATCTTTTGCATACGTTATGGGCCAAGATGACACTAGATACCAGCAAGGAGGGCAGGAACCTAAAGTTACACAGTAAAAATCAGTTGGAGGGAGGAGCACATGCCAGAAAAGCCAGGCTTGCCACTGTCTCCATGACTATCAGATGCACAGGGCTGGCAACATTTGAAGGAGAGGTGCAAGTGACAGCCCCTCCTGGAAGTAGCAGTAACTGCCCTAAGCCTTCCCTAATATTACTTCCAAATTACAAAATTAAGAGACCATTGGAAGGGGAAAGGAAAAGGAGAGATGGGATATAGAGGCTTGTAGACTCTTTTTCCACCCATACCTGTATTTGCAGTTTTAAAAAGTGAGCTAAAGCCTGAACACCTCTTACACAGATCATTAATTTTATGCATTTCCATGGAAAGCAACCTAATTCACAGAAAGCAAAAATGTGCTGGTAATTCCATTTCAGCCTCAGAGATCCGCTGAAGTAAAGGAGGTTGACAGAAATGAGCAAGAGAGCCTGTTGTCATTTTTCCTCTTCATCATTGTATTTGATTATTTGCTTAACTGCCAGCATAGCAAAAAATATTTGGAAGAAAAAATACTTACCATTCCTCACTTGTTCTGAGTTTTCCTGTTATTGGGTATTACCAGTAACACGGATAAGCAATATTTTTCATTAAAAGTCTCAGCAACTGATTTATTGGAAAAATTCCCCAAATTTTGCTTAATATACAAGAAGGAAGATTTTGCCCTTTTAATAAATCTTTGGGTAGAAGTAAATAGTTCATCTTCATTTTTTGGTCAGAATAGGCTGCTCTGCTTCAGCAAGATCCCAGAAACCACAGCTACGTCTTGTTGTTTATTTAGGATGACACTTCACGCTGTAATGAAGCAGTGAGCAGTATGTAATCAGCATAATTTGTTTTACAGATTGAGAAACCAACCCAGAACTGTGAAAGGTACTTGTAGAACAACCGGAAAGGTGAATAATTCTCAAGTCATATAAAACAGGAAGAGATCTGGCATAAAAACAAAAATTACCAGTATGATAATAAGTTTATTCCTATTGTTCTTGTGAATACTTCTGCACCAAGTAATTACAGAATTGCTTTTCAGATTTAAAGCAGCAACTCAGAAGCCAATAATGGAGAAAAATTAGAAAAGGATCTGAGCCACAGCATTTTATCCAAACTGTTATGTGAACTTTGGCAGAATTCAGAACGCTTCAGGTTCAGGGAGTTTCTTTTAGGCTCTCGTGTGTGTGAGGAACAGAGACAGCAGCAACTACAATTTGGGAAATACTCTTAAGGAAAAAGAATTTTGTAGCAGTTTTTGTATAAAGTTAGCCATTAAGCTACTGAAGAGTATTAAACAGTGACAATATTACTAAATGCTGCAAATCAAGAAAAATACCAAAGTAACCTTTGAACTGAGGGTTAAGCTCAGTAGAATGGCTTTGTGAACTACACAATCATTTTCTCACTGGGTTACTAAGGCCAAATTGTCAATTAAGTCCACATCCTAGCAGCACCCAGTAGAGTATAAAGGGTTTTGCAAACAGAAGGAAGTATAATTATTCCCCTGTCGCTGGAGCAATACAGAACTTTCATCACACATACAAGAAAAAAATGCAGCAGACAAGAGCCCTGCAATTACAATCAACATACGTCAAAAATCAAAAGCCAGGGATATTTCTGATTATTTCTTTAAGGGCCATGAAATAGTCACAAAAACGCACTTTATTAAAAACATCATGCTCATTGCAGCTGCCAGCTTCCTAGTCTGAAACTATCAAATCTATTTCTTAAACTGGAGAATTCTCAGTAAGTCTCAGTGTTTTAAATTAGCTTATGGCAAAAAGAACAACCCTAATACTTGGCTACTCTCATTTGATTTTTCCTCTCCCTCAATACACCGTTCATCACACTGAACATTTGTTCCACTGGGCTGTTTGCTCCTGGTAAACAAGGAATAAGTTCTATTTTACATACCTGAACATTTTGAAAAAAACATTTTGTATTCCTTAAAGAAGCATTTTAATATAGAACAGAACAAACAAGCTATTTCAGAGACCTGGGGTCTCCCTGTAATATTATACGAGATGTACAGGATATTGTTACTTTGGAGTCAAAGGTAATGAAGTATGTTGATCAAGTACAAGCTATTCCTCTCTTCAAAAAGCTATTCAATTCCACACTTTCAAAAAAGGCATGTAACTGCAATAGTTCCTCATGTAGAGCACATCACAAACAGTGATCAAAATGGTTAGGTAGGTGCTTCCTAATCCCTCTAGATGGCAATGCTTGCAGATCAGGAACTCATGTACTGTAGAACCATCAAGGATGATTTCCCTTGGTTGCAGAATATTCTCAGAGCCTTGATGAAAAGTGCATTGACATGCTTCTCTTCCATCTTTTACAACCCATTGTGAATACCTGCTTTCTTTTTACAAGACAACCACTGAATACAGACAGCACCGCTCAACAGAATACCTCTGGAGGGAACATCATTTTCAAGCCATAAAAATCCTTTCCAGTGAGCCTCCTCCTCCTTGGCTACACTTGTGAAATTTGAATTGATTTTTGACTCAATTGGTGTCAACTTAAAAACGGTATTTTTATTTTATCACTGATAAGAGTGAAACAGGCAGGTCCAAACAACAGTCCCTAATGCACTTTCACACTAAGATACCATGCCTATAAGGCACAAGCCTACTTGCACTACTACTGTCAGAGCCTCATAAGCTTAAGAACAGTTTTTGCTGCGTTAGCCTGACAATAACTCAAGGACAATTATTTGCGCATCCAGATCTATGGCTAGTGGTGGGCAAGAACTCTTCATGTTCCCACTAGGACTCCCCTCCCTTACGCTTATCCTTGCAGAATATCTAGCAAGCATCCACATCTGGATTGACCACCACGTACACTGAGGCTGAGAGACAAGGAGATTCAGTTCTTGTGAAAGACAACTGTTAAAGTGATCTTTTTCCTCTGAATGATAGGTGCTGAGGCCATGAGCAACTCTAGTTATGTCAGGAGAAAAGTAAACCCCCTGACATAGAAAAAACATAAGTTACTGCAGAAAAATGTGAAGTAACTGTCTGCTGCTGTGAATCACTGTTCTTGCCTCAAGCTGCTTCATGGAAGCCAGAGAAAAGGTAAAAGTTAAGTGATATAATTAACCTCCCATATCACACCTCCTACCCAGGAAAATATACCTACTACAAAAGTCATCTGTATACTTGCATCACCACATTAACAGACAAAGGCCTATATTCTTCCTAAGCAACCTCAACCTTCAGTATATCACTTTTGTATTAATATTCTCACTGGAATCCGTGAGACACTCTAAACATTTCTACCATTTTAAAGAGTGCTAGTGTTTATGGGGTTAACCATCCAGGCATTGTACAAACTCTAGCATTTTTGTAAGTCTACAGCTCAAACATCAACTGTTCCCAGACTTTGAGTCAGCCTGAGAGAATAAGAGGATAATTTTAAATGCATAGCTCTGCCCTGGGAAGAGGCAGCCTTTTTTCCAAGTGTCATGGGATGCCTTCACTTACCATCATCTGGTTTTGGGTGAGCCATTTTGTAGCATTGCTGAAGCTAAATAAGCTAATTAGAGCACAGATAGCCAGGACAAGTGAATTCTTAGCATGTCCTGTTCAATGCAGCAAAGCCCACCTCTAGCGAGTCTGTCAAACCAAGGGGAAGGGAGGCTTGAGCACTCCTGAGGGACATAAAGCACACACACACCTTTCTGTGGCTTAAATAATGCAACAAAGACCTGCCAGGTCAACTCAAGCTCCCTGTATCTGTGCAGTTCCTAAATTTTGAAGATGCAATTTTACATGTTTGACAATTCTATGTATTATCCCCAGGCTTGGCGGTGGTGTTTTAACCATTAAAAACACACACAACAAAACCTGTGTTTGCACTATATTGGGTCTTACACAAAAATACATGTCCCTTCCAATATCGTAGGGTTTGAGCAATTGTTGCTTTAATCACAATCCTTCCCCATGTCAAGCAAAACAGTTTCAGCAAGTCATTATTAATTTAATAGTCTATGCAACTTTTATGCAGAGACATATATTGCCAATATAAGTGCAGAAAGTTAGCACCCACACACACACACAAAAACCCTTAAATTCCTACAACCCAATCAAATTGAAATAATCTCTTGCCAAGCAGTTGAAATGGAAAAGTACCAGAGCAGAGAGACTTCCTTGCCAGATTTTCACACCCCTTTCTACTTCTATGCATGAAGATACCATAGCTGTTAGAAAACAAACACACACACAACTTTTTAAACCAAATCAGTAAAAGCAAGTTCTCACTTTTTATTGCCTTCATTTTAAGCAGCAGCAACAACGTGCTTCCCTTTGGATATAACAACCCACAAACACTTGGACATGGACCAAAATATGGAAAAGTTCTGCTTAAAAAGGTGAAAATGTGCCTGAGCGCTGAACATGAAAGGGCTCTGCATGGCTTAGGGAGCTCTTAACTGTGAAGGCTGACTTGAGCTGTCACTGTGGTGATTTTTCCATTCCTACATCAACTACTTGGTCTGCCGTGCAGACGCAGGCTGTGTTTACTTCCACACTGCATTCCAGGCATCATCCACATAGGATGAGGAGCCTTTCCCTGCGCCTTCTGGAAAGCATTAGTTCCCCCCGCTTCCTCCTCACATCTCCCTCGCAGGTGCATCAACATGAAAAAAGCCACTCAAGCCCCAAGGACTTTGCGGTCCAGTGTAGTCAGTGCATTTGTATGGCAGCACAATTCTTCACCATGCGAGAAAGCCTATCCCACGCACAGACAGCTGGAAGTAACTCTGACCCCCGTGACACAATTCAAAGCCTTCTCTGTTTGGCTTTTTGATTCCTGATTGACACATTCACTGCCAGGCGGAGATAAATGCTGCTGGGAGGACAATGTTGATCCGCTCTGACTATTCTTGTGAAGGACTTTTGCAGAATAATAAACAAAAAAACATTGGTGTGCTTAAGTGTCTGAATAGAACTGGAGATAGAGAGGGGAGCAGAGTGCTTTACATAGGCTGGCAAGTCGATTGAAGAGTTAATTGTCTGGGTGTACAATGAGTTTATTCTGACTGAAAACAAAGAGCTCCCTCTTCCTAGGCCTGGTCCTTCAAAAGCAAACGTGTCAAAAGGGGTCTGGAGGAGTGCTCTGTATTAATAGCGATGCTATAGTCTCTGGGATTCTGCAGCTTTAATATTGTTGAATCCCAAGATTCAGATAGGATCTCTGAAAAGCTCAAAGTCCTCATTTACTGCTTAAGTTCTCAAGGTACTTCTACAGTAATTAGCCAAAACAAACCTGCCCTCTAACTTTTCATTCTTTGGAGCTTTCAGCAAATAGCTCCTTTTGAAAAATAAAGGCACAGCAAGATATTACCCTTCAGACAATGCTGTAGACACTTTCCCCAAAATGAGATCCAGTTTTATGTTATTTCAATTATG
Organism: Patagioenas fasciata; assembly: GCF_037038585.1. Classification (NCBI taxonomy): domain Eukaryota; kingdom Metazoa; phylum Chordata; class Aves; order Columbiformes; family Columbidae; genus Patagioenas; species Patagioenas fasciata. Next base: position 33,846,391 of record NC_092524.1, read on the forward strand.
TATCATTTAACAGGAGTCAGTTTAAACAACACAAGTGGCTCTGAATGTCTCATACTTGGGAAGACACAGAATGCCAGTCCACATCTGCACCTGCATTTCAGAGTTTGCACTATAATAGGTCAAACCAACACAATGTCCAAACACACCCCCTGCCTCTGGGAAAGTTCAGATCCAGATTCAGATTCAAACTTTGCAGGTTGAACCAAGCCCTATGCTAATTACCACTTAAATACCTGACTCACTTCTATAAGTTATGCAAACCTTTCTGGTGAGAAAAAAATAATAATCTTCCTAGTACTGCTGCATGGAAGACAATGCAGCTGAAAACTAACCCATTACACTTTACCACTTTCATGGCAAAACTCTTACAAATTTTGGTGCCAATGCAGGGAGACACATACATGTTATTCTAGGAACAAGCATCAGCCATGAAGGCTTGAAGAATTAAGTTTAGCTGGTTGTGAACCTTCTAGTGACGTAAATTTACTTCAGTACTTGTGAAAAGCTGTTGTTTTAACCCACTCATAGAAATATAGCACTCCAAATATTTTTCCTCAGGTATATGGGCATGCTTCCAAGCAGAATACAAAGTAAGTATCTTAGAATAATTAAACTTAGCATTTAGAGCACTCACCTAATTCAAATTTGAGACACACCTTTTGCTCTCCCCTTTTTCAAGCTAAGATCCCAACTATAGTGCTATCAAACAATTTGTGACAACAGCAGGGAGCCGCAAGTTTATGTGATTTTGCAGTACACAAGCTTATTTTTTCCTATTAAGTAATAAATGAGGGCTCCAAAACCTCAAAACCTGTGAAATAAAGGTTTCTTGGGTTTCAGACAGTTTCTCACCAAATTGGGTTTCAGCCAGTTTCTCACCAATTTTGGAGGCTTGGAGTTTTGGACAAGCAGCAGCAGTATCTCTCAAGTAGCCTAAATACAGAGGTAATTCAGAACAAGGAACCTGTACAGTCCTGCTGTTTTGAACTTAACTAGAATTTGCAGTTGATTCTGGGGCCAAAGTCCAATACTGAGATTTTTTCTATCAAAGCAGTTTGTCCATAAGAGATGGGCATAGAAGCAAATGATCAGATTTCTATTTGGTTAATGGACCATTTCTAAGGTCAAATACAAGGAAGCCTGGGTGACAAAGACCTGTAAATTCACATAGATTTACCTTATGCCATTTTACAGTTTTCAGACTCTGCAATCAAATTCCCACCCAAAAGGCAAAACAAGTTTCTTCAAAGACTTGGACATAATGTGAAAATAAATGTCCAAGGCCAGATTTGAACTTTATCTCCTAAAAAAAAAAAAAAAAGGCAGGTAGTAAAGGTCAGGGTAGTTTGAGACCATCTCCAGTTTAGAGTCGCACAAAAAGCTTTGTTTTGATCAATGTGAAATCACTCTCAAGCTGTGAAGGCATTGTCCCCCCCACTATCTTCAGAGACTTGTTATTCCCACCCTCCCCCAACATTCCCTGCAGCAGTTTCATTTGTGAAGCCAGACAGAAATCATATGGCATTGTATGACTTAGAAATACACTTTGTTGTCATCAGTCCTGACCTACAGAATCAAGCCTTAACTCCTTCAGTCATGCCCCTTCCCAAAGAAGAGTGGCATCTAGCTTGGCAATGGTTTTAATTGTCTTGATTTAAGTCAAACCCTTCAATTCACTCCCGAAGTGGCTCAAATTGCCAGAAAGAAAAAAAAAAAAAAAAAAGCAAAATCTTCAAAGAACCTGCTTATTATCCATTTAAAGGCTCTTGAGGGAGCTGCAAAGATGCAAGTCATATATATTTTTGTTAATCTACTATTTCCACTGCACCAGATTTGACCACTTCCCCCTTGCAGCCAATTCCTCCCTTCCCTCAGAGGCAAAGTGTCAGAATTCTTTGGAAGAAGGCAGTGTTGCCCTGGTATTGCTGCATCTTTTCTATCCTGTTGCTGTTCTTGCCCCCCTGCGGAGATAATAAAAAAGTAATTTCTTAATAACTGTATAAACTGTGCAATACTTTCATATTGAAAAACAAGTAAATTCCAAATCCCACTGTGTCAGAATTCATCCTCCCTTGTATTTTTCATATACTTCATGAAATCAGCGAGGCAGCAGCTGGGACAACACTAAGAGCTCTCTTTGGCCTAGAGTCCATTGGCCTTGCTTGTACAGCTTGTCTAGAAATGCTACATGTGAATGTCATACATTCATGTGCAAACCTGTTCATTTCACAGCAGATCATTTCAGAACATGGCATTTTGCAGTACACTGGCAAGATCTGGGAAATTTGCTGCCATCTCCACCCCCCACTCATAGGCTGCCAGCCACATGAGCACATTTATAAAACACTAGTTCAACTACTTATTGAGGAAAGCAAAGTGGAGCAAAGCTCAGAGTCCCAGCTCAGTTTCTGGCTCTGCTTGTGTCATCTGATTAAGTTTTCAGACAGGATCACAGCTTGCCTGTCATAGCAGACCAAGGTTTCTCAGCTTAAAGCAGTATTATACACAGCTAAAGACAAGAACCTGCAACCAGCACTAAGCATGGCTATTGTCCTCATGTACCAGCAGCAATTTCAGTGGCTTAAAAAGCTCAGCTACAATGGCACACAAGAAGGCTATCAGAATCCCTTCAAACCTAAAAAACTCATAGAACCTGCAAAAAGAGGCTCCCTATGGAAGTAATGGATGTTTTTCATCTAGCTGCATACTTCGTTGTCCTTCAAAAGTCTAATGTCATCCCCTACTGATACACATACCCCAGGAGAAATGGAGGGATAGCTAAAAGCAACAAGGGGACTGGATGGCTTTTGGGACTGGCCATAGTACACAGCATTAAAAAAAAACCTATTACCAAAAATCATGACTGCCTCATGCTTGCTGAAGAATCATGACATTTCTTAATAGATGATGGCAGCTGGCTGTGGGGATGGTACTCAGTTTCAAAACTAAGTCTCCAAGGTTCATTTTGACCAGCAGACACCTTCATGGGTCAACTGCCATAAAAAAGCCTTGCTGTGGTAAACGCAACCTAGCAATTATATGGTTGTAAATCCAGCACTTCCCTTTTTCTCTAGAGAAAAGAATCGAACTAATGGAGAGGAAGAATAGGAATATTCTTATTCTTCAGGGAGATAAACAATTGATAAACAGTGAATAAAGAATTAGGCAGATGCAACATCTGCGTAAGAAAAGTTGTATCCAAGTGCATATCAATATAGGCTACAACCAAATTATGTGGAAAAGGTGATGCCAATCCACAGAGTGGATGCTGGGCCATCTTGTCCCAAGAAGGAGCACTGTCCATAGTAAAAGGGAGAAAAGGGAGGTGACTCAGAAGAGGCACTATGGTACACAGCTGCTGCAGACAGTCCCAGCAATAAGCTTCGCAGGACAAGTGGGAAAGACAGAACACAGGAAAACAGAGCAGCAATATTATAAGAGGTGGGTAAATCACAGTCCCCCTTCAGCAAGAGTTGCAGTACACACTATTAGGAATGTTTGTTGGAGTTCTTTTTCATAGTGGAAACACCTCCAAAGTGTCAGTGTTACACTGTGGAGTGAGTGATGAGATCAAGGAATCAGCAACAGCCAGCATTGAGAAAGTTTAAAAATAGATTGAAGGAAGGGAAAAAGAGGAAGAGAGGTATAGTTTTCATCACTTCCTACTTGGTAGAATGTATTTTTATCTCACTCTGTAAGCACTAGAAGTGAGATACATACTGCAAGATTTTAAACCACAGTATCTTAATTGTGATACATCTTCCATTTGGCTTATTGCCTTGAGTGACATCTGAAATAAAACAGGGAGCAAAGAAATTTCCACACAAAGAAATATTTCACTTAAGACATCATATCTCATAGCAAGATTTTAGCACTTGACATTGCCCCAAACTTGGAGAGAAGTTTGCAGAAAGCTCTATAACGCTGTCAACAGTTGCCGGATCACAGTTGGCAAAAGCAACAACCACCGTATGACTGTTCAGTTTAGCCTCTCTGGTTTGATTCTACCTACAACATATCACATCTTCTCACAGGAGTCTCTGCTTTGATGTGAAGTATTTTCTGTTCCACCTCAACACACACACCACCTCCTTGACCACCTCTCCTGAAAGGTTGCTCAGAGTCTACAACCAACTCCACTTTGCCAGTTCTAGGCTGCATAAGAGGCCAGATACCTGCAGTTGTGGAAAGGGCAACACGTCTGAAAAAGCAGACAAGGACATAATGTTTCAGATCTTAGACTGCTTTGCTGAACAAGGAAAAAAAGCAATAATTGTTACGAAAGCTTCATATGAGCAGTGATCAGATCCCAAGCTCTAGGAATGCTTTAGTAGCTACCTGAAATATATGGTGGCAAGGGGCATAAGGGGTGTGATTGCAATCTCACAGTCTCACTTCCCTCTCTCCCCAACATCACACGCATTCGCTTTTACTCCTCTCCTTCCAGCTCCGGTCTCTTCGAGGTAAACGCTCTATAAATTCCCCCACATCTTCAAGGAATACAGCCTATAAGTGGGGGGTGGAGATGGCAGCAAATTTCCCAGATCAATGGCCATTTGAAATTCAGACATATGGCTGAAGCCCTACAGCTGCATGTGTTAATTACCACACGTGTCCCCAGTAAAGCAGTCTGTTAAACACAAAAAGAAAACAGAAGAGAAAAAAGCCCTTTCAAGGGATTAAGTAAATAGTCTAAATTTTTGATCCTGCTCCCCCAGACACATGCCCACGGATAAGAACACTAGTTCCCTTCCTTTCTCCTGACACCTGCGTGCTAAAGAAGCACAACTCTCCTTCCATCTCTAGCCTATCTCAAAAGTGTACATTCCACCTTCCATCCCCCTTTCCTCCTGCCCAGCCTCTTCTCTCACCAGCCCCTCTCCCATTCTCCTTTAGAGGACTAATTCCTTCCTGACAACCAGACTAGTTTTGGGCTTACAATACGCCTTTTCATTTCCTCGCAGGCAAAGAGAGTGGATACCTCACTGCTATGCCCATATCACATGTGTGCAAATGAGGGAAAGGCGAAAAAACCTAACTATTTTTTTCACTGCTCATTTCTGCAGATTCCCACCCATGCCTCCCCAGGATCATTAAAAGTGGAGGTTCAGAGCTTTAGCGAGTATGCACAACTCTGCTCTCTAGTTCTATTGCCCTGGTTAGTTCACCTCAGGATCTGAATTTAGTCGAAAGAAGTTTTCGTATTTGATTATGAAGCTAAAGGAATAGTTTTTTCTATATGAGGGAAGGGATGTGGAAGAATGGAGGGAGGCAGATACACAAAGTAAGTGAGTAGTTCTGGGAGTACCTCCAAAGGATCTAACATGCTTCAGAAGTAAATCTGTATGTATAGAATGAAGCAAGTCTCAAAAATGTACACAGGGTACAACTGACACATTCTCAAAATTAAAATATTTTTTTAAAAAGGAGGAAGGTTATTCCTCAAAGTTACAGACTGCCAGACATCTACAGATTGACCATTCAAAATGAGCCCAAGACAACTGATCTTAAGAAACATCACCATTTAAAATTATATTTGTGAGCAGCTGAACAATCAAGATGAAACCTGTCAAGTCTTCACACTTGAGAATTGTTTTGCTGCAACACCTAAAGGTCTCATCAGAACCTGAGCGCCAGTTATGTGCAATAAAAGACAGGGACACAACTCTGAGAAATTCAGTATGTCAGGAAGACTTCTCTCATCGCTAGCCTTTATCAAAGCATTTTGCAATACATCTCCCTTACTGTCAACATAAACAAAACCCCAGATGAGCTCATAAAGGGAAATTATTATTCCAGCTATTCGTCCTAAAGAAGCTTTAATTCCCATAGGTGTGATTTCAATAACTTGAACAAACATTGTGGTTGCCTCTCCAGCTTACTCCTATCTTATTTACAAGCACACATGCTCTGCATGTATCCAAGCTTTCCCATCAAAACTTTGTAGTTTATCTCCCTTACAGAGAAACCTTGACAGAGTTCATGAGGCAGAGAGTCAAAAGAAAAGTACTTCCATTGAGTCCCTGCAACCACAAGAAAATATATTTCTCATTGCATTACTCTGACTTGAAAAAACACCACCACTAAAGTTTAGATGTCCAGATCCCTCTGCAGGATGTAAATACTCAAAACCGGGTCATGCTAGGCTGATACAAGAAAACAACTTCTAGCTTCACTTATCTGCAAACACAGCAATTTCTCCAATTTATCCTGAGGTTTATTTTTAAGAAACAGCTACCAAAGACAGGAAGTCTAGGACTATTAGTTTCAAAGTTACAACAATGCTGTTTTAAAGGATCTAGAGAAATACATAGCATAATAGTGCAACATCTTGGCATGCTGATCAGACACTCAAAGAGCATGGGAAGAATTTTGTTAACAACTCTTTAAAAAAAGAAAAGGTGTTGAGGCCACATAGCTACAAAGTATTTAAATGACAAAGACAACCCACAGTCCCCAAAACTATTCCATTTCTCTGCAAGCTGTAATTGGTCAGACACCAGAAATCCATGTATAGCACATAAACAGTTAATAATACCTTAACAGATGTTGCTTAATCAATTGTTAGTCTGCTTATTAGATCTACTCACCAGGCTGCTCAATGCCATGACTTAATCATTTAAAAAGCTTTACAGCTGTTCTTAAGACATTACAGACATGAGTAGTCTGTAGATTGCTGTAATAACACTTGTAAACTACAATTTTATTAAGTCATATTATATAGACTAACCTACTGATTAGAACTGTTGCTTTATAGATAAAAGCAGAATTCTTGCATTATATCAAACAAAATATACTTTAAAACAGAATTTGCCTTCTGCTTAAACTTGCCAATGGAACTTTCTTCAGCTTCAAATTTGATACATATGTTCTGAGGCCCACAGAAAAATGTCTCGATGAAAACTAAACAATTTCAGACAAATCAGTGTTGTGGGGACCCAAAAGGATTGGTTTAATTCTACTGTTTATGTAGCAAATTTGAGGTGGTATTTTTCTTCTGGATCTTAATAGTTTAAAAAAATCTGTTTGACTTATGAAATGTATTTAAGTGTTCCTTAGATTGTTCTACTCTAGAAAAGTGATCCAGTATACTCAGTATTGTAAAATTACATTCTTCTGTTCTCACAAAAATCAATCACAACCCCCAATTAAAGCTTGGTTCTATCGCTGTCTTATAAAATCTGTAATATTGTCCAACTACAGTCTGCCGTACATGTGAAATTCACTTGCTTTCTACAATTACATTTAACTGGAACTTAATAAACAATTTTGTAGATTACATACAGTATAGGGACAGGGATAAGAACCAGACAGAATTCTGAGTACCTGCAAACTGACAAACCTGCTGATTAAAGTATTGGTATTTTTTACAGAACTACTTTTACAATAGATAAGCACACTTCAAACCCACCGCTAAGTTTGCCTAGAAATATAAATCTGAACTAACCAAACTCTTACGTGCTACAAATTCCATCTACAGAACTTTTAATTCACAGCCCAATCAGGTCTTTGCAGGACAGTGCTTTTGCTGCACTCATCTCACCCAGTCACCCGAGTTGTTATCCCAGCTTCATGAAAAGCAGCACACTGTCATGTTTCTCCCAGAGATGATTTCCCACTCTCCTTGTTAAGTTTTATCAGTGTAGACTGAGAAACTGTCACCATCAGTGCATGGTAGGACAAATCAAGCTTCTGCACATCCAGAGGACTTGAAGCGTTCATGTAGCAGATGCACAGCAAATCTGCTGCTTTCAGGAAGCAGACTTATTATGCACGCATAGCACTGTCTGACTTTCCACACAGCTACACTACACATGCAGCTCTGTCCAGAAGCATCAAATTGTATGCACACACTTCGTGTACATATGTATAATTTACCCAGAAAAGACCTGACAGAAACACATCAGCCCCAATTTTGCATGAAAATTCTCCATCTAGACTCATAAACTAGCATATCATTTATTTTAAAATAAATAAGCAGCATGAGGGATACAGAAGAATTGTTTGGGTAGCACTGCAGACTTAATACCTGTGTTCTGCAAGAAATTCATCATAAGAGGGTGTTCATCAGCTAGAACCATCACTGCCCCTGTAAACTTGCATGTCTCTCACCTTACCAATGAAGGTCAATATAATATTTCTCTGTCTTTCTTGTATTCTCCACAAGCTCCTAAGACAACATAAAGCATTTTCTCAGTATTTATGAGGTTAGAGAGGCAGGAATAATTGGGCACCTGAAGCCTGGTTTGTGTGATAGTACAGCTGCGTTTCAGATTTGGTCAGTACCTGGTTGAATCCAGAAAGAACTAGAGCAGTTAAGGACCAAAGTCCCAGTCTCAGGTTTTGGTCACATATCAACTTGACGTTTTTGTCAAGATATTATCTGTCTGAGATGTATTAACCACTGTGGAGGCAGCGTGCTCCACTCCCTGTGAGCAGACAGCAGGTGAATTAGTGCCAGCTGCACCTGACTTCTTACCACCAGCAGACAAAGCTCCCAGGTCTCTATATACAAAGGGTTCCATTTATTTAAACCTGCTTAAGCTGTGCTCCACTTGGCTTTGCCTGAGGAGAGCATTCACCCTTTACTGCTCAGTCTAATTACTGACTCAGACTAATGGCTCATTACTGATTCAAATTGCTCAGTCTACTGGCTGCACAACTAGGCCATTAACATTTTCTGGAGGTAAGACTCTTGGAAGCCAGCAGGAAGGGAGCCACAAAATGGGCCAACTTGCCCTCAGCTGCAGTGGAGAATGTCCCTGTAACAAAGCCTGCCTTTAAGCCCATGTCTTGCAGATAAACCCGCGAAAAAGAACCCAGTTCTAGAAGTTTAATTGACAGGAATTTTAAGTTCTTCATCTTAGGTTCCTCAGTTTGCTTCAGTGTTTTCTTGTAGGCTGCAAACTCACTGGGCAAAGTTTTTCACAACTCCATACAAGAGTTATGTCTACATGCAAGACAGTGAGTATAAAACAAGCTCAACTCAGGTTTTGCCTTCTGTGGGGCCATCAGAGCTTACATTCCACCAACGTCACTGTACCTGCCCCAGGCTCGGAGAACTGTAGATGCTGTTGCCAGCTTCTGCAATAGGGAAATAAAGCTAGTCAAAACAGGTCTGGAGCTTTATGCCCTGCAACAGACTTTAAGAAAAAGGGAGTTCATACCACTCAAGACTCTTCATGACTGGCACTGAGAGTTTATCCAGCCCATACTTACCCTGTACTTGCATCATCTTTTAATCCCACATTACAGAACCAGGCCTCCTTTCTTATTTCCTTCACTCAGTTGATTTAAAAATGGTACCAACACCTCTCACACAGTGTCCAGAACAATTCACAGTCACTAGCAAACTAGTATCTCCACTTCAATATAAATATATTTTATCTTTTTTTATTATTTTGTTTGTGTTCCCCTTCACTCATTTCCAATCTCTCCACTTCTAATTCACTCAGTTTCCCATTTCAAGAAGGCAGACCAAGTGACTTTTTGGAGATAAGGAATTACACAGCTGCTTTTTACATCCCTTGTCTTCTGACCAGCCTACTTTTTCAAACCTGCTTGGTGACTGCGAAAAACACCCCTCATAGCCACAATATGCCAAATCTGTAGCTCTGAGCTCTTAAAGCCCCAGCATTCCACAGATAAAGAAAATAAAGTTTTGTTTTGTGTTTGCTTGTTTTGTTTCAAACATGTGGCACAATTTCACTTTGGCTGGAAAGGAACGTTCTGCATTCTTTAGGCAGGGAAGAAATCCAGTCATGTTGGCTCCAAGGATGCCTTTCACTGCTTCTTAAAACATTAACAACCTCTCAGTGGGAGAGAGGGGGAAGATCCAGCCCTCTAGGGGACAGCGTGCATCTTCCAAGTCTCTCAGGCCTTTCAAGCTGAGCAGCAACTGGAGTAAATTAGTCCAAGAAGTTCCTTATGAGAAAGGATAGTACAAGGAACAAGCCAGCAGAATAAGGAACAGACAGCAACAGAAATCTGCATGTTCTGCATATCCTAATCCCATCCAAGAATAACAGCATTCCTTGACTAAGGTCCTGGAAACTTGGGCTTCACTTGCAGGCTGAATTCAGCATAGAAAGAACAGTGGTTAATGTCTGAGCTGCAAAGTCCACATACTGAGCGTGTCCTGGAGAACCTGGGTTTCCTTTCCACCTCACACAATCATGTCTCCATCTTCCAGGGCCCAGGTCTGCTTGGCCTTCCAGCAACAGAACACTTCCTAAACACAGAACAAATCAGTATGTCCTATTCTAGTGTTTTAAGCTTGGTGCCAATTTAATTTGATTTAAATTACCTTACAGGGTAAATTGTATGAGTAACTGGCATTGCATCATACAGCAATAGCAGCAATGTAAACATGGATAATCAGAGCATGGGATTTAAAAATAAAGAGGATTTCTTGCCAGCACTCTTGCCTGTTCTCTGCAGAAAGCCTCACAGAGCCACTTCTGGAACTACATGCCAAGCCACATGACCATAAAGCCATTCCATGTTTTTTTATCAGTAGTGAGAGCACCTGTGAGTGGAGCTGCATGTTACCTTGCATCCACTGGTGACTCCAGCATACCTATTGACTCCCAGAAATTAGGGCTAAACAGGATGGGAAAGAGGTCAAAACATTTGGAGAAACAGTTATTACTGGTAATCAGCCTTTTTCTCCTTCCAACATTAGTCTCTTCTAAATGAGAGCTAATATGCTAGTAAAGTCTCCATTTACTACCCAACTGTTTAAGCCTACCCATTTGCACTGTTTCTAAGGCAGAACAGTCTCCATTCAAAAAGCTAGTTTGCCCTGAAGTCTAGAAAGGCACCAGCATCGCACAAAGTTTATTAGCTCCATATTTTACATTCCTGTATGAATGGGACAAAAGAAATCACTTTGGGGAGCTTTAGCTCTTCCTTTTCCTCCTGAGAGCGTCTATTCTGTGCCAGATAATGTTATTTGACTCAGAGACCCTCATCCAGGGATGGGGAGAGGAGTCTGCTGTGCAGTGGGAGAAGTCCAAAAGCTCCCGAGTCAGATGGCAGTTGCCCAAAGTCACGTCCAAAGTTTCCAAGACGTGCCTCTACAAGAGAAAGGTCAGCACTGACAAAGTTCCTGCTAGACCCCTCCTCACCCTGTCCATTTTGTCTTTTTGCAAAGGGCAATCTTTGCAGAAAGAGTGTGTACACTCAGCTAGAATGGAGGGTTCTGTGCAAGCTGCCTAGCCACCGGTCTTCAGAGAAGCCAGACCTCCAACAACCACCTTGTTTCAAGGAAGCCAGGCTGTTCTTGGTTCCAACTTCCTTACAACAGGACCCAATACTGGGATTTTTGAATCAAGGTAACTTAAGTCAAGAAAAAGCATTGATAAGAAAGCCAAATTCAAATTTAGATTAGGCATTCATCACTAGCAGAAAAAAGTTAAGTCCATCACATTTCAAACCAAATTATTCCAGGTTCTAAAAGCCCTCTTGATTCTAAAAGATCTATTCAATAATTACTCACAAGTACTTTTTAACATGATAAAGAAAGGACAAAGTGGTTTGTGCAGCGGTTTCCAACAGATATGAACAGATTCAGAATTACACAAAACAAAAAGTTTACATGACTGCTTGAAGCATGCAGGCCCAAAAAGAAACATTTTCCTTTTCTTGACAGCTACTGCATATGATGTTTCTGCAGCCATGTGACCAAGTACCATTCTTGAAACAGGACACCACAGGCAGCACCAAGGAGAATCAATTTATACTAAAATTTTTAGATTATTAACCATTGTAAATGGCATTAAAGGTTAATAAAGGCAGTGAAGGAGGAAAAACAAGCTCAGATGTTTTCCTCTTTTACTTCTGTTTCATACGAAATCCCATGTCAGCTGCTTCTAATTCTAGATGAACAGATCAGGACTACTCAGGTAGGAAGCCCACAAACAACCCCACTCAAAAACAACGCACATTTCAAGAGCTACTTGATTTGCTTGTGCTTCAGGCTAGACTAGCAATGATTGCATTAACAGAATGATAACACATGCAGGTGCCAATTATACATTAACACAATTACAGGTTTATAGAGACATACCCTTATCTAAAACAAGAAGCAGACTTCAGCACTCAGTCTTAACCAAGTAGTTTTCCTTGCATCTTTCTTCTCTGTAACTTTTCCTAAGCTACCACTAAGACTGTAAAGCAGATATGCCCAAAGTGCATCACTGCTTCAAACATAGCAACCTATAATTTCTGTCAAGTGTTTTCAGGACTTGATTGACAGTCCGAGCATGGAAGATGTGCTTCAAATTACAGCATGAGAATAAAGGCAGGTGTTTTTCTGCATTTTGAAGCATCAGGAATAATTGGTTTAGTGCGTCAGCAGTAAAAAACCTGCTTCAGATATCAAAACAGGAACTTCTCCCAGGAAACGCCCTTCACCCTCACCAGCCAGAGTGAGGATGCATTCAGCACTGTTTTCTTGTAGTAAGGAGACAAAGTCAAAAGTTTACTCTAAATGAGGGATAAAAGGGTGAAGTGTTGAATATCAAGGTGTGGAGAAGGCTTAAAGACAAGCTTGACTGCTCATTAATGTATAGTTCAGCAGTCACCCCTCCCAAGACTATTTCAATGAATGCAAAATAGAGGACACAGAAGGGCTACAAATCCACACACTAGAAAGAAAACACCACCATATCTAGTGCCTTGCTCAGGAAAGCCAAGGACTGAAGAAAGGAGTGTAAAGGAGGACCAGTGCCTAATGCACAAAAGAGTGAAGTTTCCAAGCACAGCTAGAGTTTAATCCAGCACTGTTCCAGCTGGCCAGAGGGTTCTATGCTCTGTGAGGAACCCCACCTTTCAAAGCATATAAAGCCACAACCATGACATTGTCACCCTCCACTCCTAGTGTACTAGTCATACCAATAGCCTTCTTAATCTCTGGGGATTTTACTGAGAAACAGTAGTAAACTTCAGGGTGAAGGAGCAGAGGTTATTCTGTGCCAGCCACCCCTCTGTGAAGCTCTGCTTTTGTGCACTACATCTCAGCTGACGAGCAGAAAGCACCATTTTCTACTCCACAGGGTGGTGCACAGACAGACTGTCATCTTATCCCTCCTACTGAAGGGGGAGGTCTAAAGGCACGTAAACCTCCCACACACCCAGCTGGTTTGCAACGCAGGTTCTGAGTTCTCATGGGGCTTGGCTGGGCAGCTGCTACTACACAATAAGTTGCTGAAGCATAGGACTCCACTCACCTTTCCTTCCTGAATTACCCTGGCTTGATGGTTTATCAGTTACAGAACCTAAAGGGGAGGAAAAAGACAAAAAAAACACCAAACATCTGTTTAGATGCTGCATGACCACACAGAACATGTAATGTCACATTAATACAGTCAATATCTCAACCCACAAAGTGTCTGCTTTGATTGTCAACAGCTCAATTTAGAATTCAGAGAGCCTGTGGCTTCGGCCAACTGGAATAGCATAAGTAAGTTTTATGTGTTAAGATGTCAAAATAGGATGAGGGTAAACAAGAAGTTTTTAGCAGCTGGATCGAGTGATTTGAAAGAGCTCAACAGAGCACTGTGCTAGTAAGAAACCTGGAATAAATCCAAGGGCAAGGAGGAAAAATCAATAAGAGTCACTTACTTCGTTTGCAAATGTCAGGAAAAACAAATCAAAACCAGGTGGGGAGAGTGTTCAGGGAATGCAAGGGGCAGTATTCTAAAAGAAAGGGATTAAGTGGGACAATTTGCAGAAAATGGATTTCAACCAATCCCTGAACATCTCCAGCTGTTTGAGACAGGACACTTAATAAGATCCAGCGTGTACACAAATAGAACACATCTTGAGTTTTTTATTATAACTTAGATCTTCACATTTATATATGATTCTACACTTGTTTCTGCAGATTGCTTTAGTGCTTCATCACACAGTTTTTCACTAAAACTTGAAATAACAGCAGCTTTTAGAACAAATCCATTACCAAACTGTATAAAAAATTATGACAAGCATTTTTGGTTTTGTTGTTGTTTTGCTTTTTGGAATAGCTTTATTCACAGGAAACCAATTCTTACATGCACCATTACTGAACAATTCCAGTGATTAGTTATTACCGTTCGTTCAGAAAACATGGATCAAAAGTCAGCTCCCAAAGAAAGCAGCTCTGACAGGTCCGAGAGTCTGGTCAAGACAAACTCTAAACAAACTCTGTTGTCCAGGCACTTTCACTTGCAGATCAGTTCATCACAGATCTAGTGCTGAATTACAAGTTGGAAGTGCATATCCAGTATTATTCATCATAGGTCTAACATCTGTGTCTCCTACAATACATCATTACTTTACTTTCATGGTAACACAATTTTATAAACATCAAGACTAAATGAATAGATCAACAAAACTCTAAAACATGCCCTACCAAAACCATATATTGGGAATGGTGGAAGAAAGTAATATTTCTAAGGCTTAAGCCAAATTACTGTAGCATTTCACCTTACACAAAACCAGGACATTAATCTATTTTTGTGTGTCCCTGTGAAACACCAAGCAGCCCCTTAAGCCACATTGGTTCCCAGATATCTCTCCCACTCAACTCAAACCCTCATACAAGTCACTATATTTTCTTATTACCACGAAACACTCTACAGCCAAGAGGACATGGAAAAAGGTGAGAACAATCAAAAAAATCCAAAAACGTGATTGTTGTCGTGCTCAAACACACTACGGGGCCATATGAAAATCTAGAGCCAACCTCATCCCATTTGAGCCATGGGCTGCTGCCACATTGAATGGTGGGGAGGAAAAGCAAACATAACTCTGTTTTAAGTAGAGAAAATGATGAATTTGGGCCCAGTAGACCATAGGGTGGCAAAGCAGTGTCAGGCTGAGATCCCAGAAGCACATCACTTAATAAACCCATGAGTGACAGCCTGGCTCTGGACCTCCCTCTTGTGAGCTGTGGTGCAAGCCCAGTGCTGTCCAGCCCCACGACAAAAACATGGGGATCCTGAGGCTGAGCAACATGATCAGAAGACCCAAATTCATTGTAACAACAAGACCCCAGATCTGCGAGTATGTAGTGAACAACTACCAGTTTCTCAGAGAACCATCTTATCAAACTTTTAATTGCAGTCACTCTGCAGGCAAAATGACCCCATGGCCCACTCAATACAGCCCGAGAACCACTTCTTTAAAATACAGCTCATGCAAAAATGTTACCCCATCTGTTAAAGAAATCTCTGGTTTTGGTGTACACAGCAACAGTGCAACTCTTGCCTTGGCTATCACAGGTTGATGCTTCAGTGATTTTCCACAGTGAGCCTTGCAGAAGCGTCTGTACCCCAGCTGCAGGGTGGACATGCCACAGTTCAGGTGCCCACACAGCTTCCAAATGCCAGCAAGCACACAGGGAAACACAAGCACAACTGTGGTGTTAAATCAGGTAAACTGGTCAAGTCACCTGAAAAGATTAAGCACTCTGAACACAATCTCCCCCAGTCCCCTTCAGTTATCAAATAAGTATTTGTTGAAACCACTCCCACAGTACCTGAACATACAGGAGTTTTGTTCTGTACAGAAGAGCCGCTAATAGGTTTGCCATCAGGTGTCACACACCAGCAGTATCCAGTGTAGGTATGGCACTGCACCTGTTTGATAAAACAAAGAGCCAGCATTTCATTTCTCACTCTACCACACACCACTTTTATTATAATCCAGCACCTTAGTGAAAGTCCCAACCCAGACACACCACACACACATGCTTCAGAGTGAGGAGGTCACAAAAAATAGTATCTTTGATATTATTATCATTTCTTTCTCCCATCACCTCCTGCCCCAAAGAAAGGTTATTTCTCCTACTCCTTTTGCTGCAATTCAGGAGGCAAAAGAAATTACAACAGTCAGTTGAGAACCCTTTATACTGGGGATGCAGCAGTTGTGTCTTAGTTCATTCCACCCTCTGCTAAATGCCATTTACTGTTTACCATTAAATGTTTGTCCCACTGCATCCCAGCTGGGATGTGGAAACACCACTCTGGCTCAGTTCCACAGCTGCTGCCTGAAAACAGCATCTGCGGGCATTTCAAGAGCATTTTGTCCAGTAAACACGGATGGGAAAATGCAACATAGATTTATGTTAACAAACCTTCTCCAGACAAATTTAAATTCTCTTCTGTTACTATGTCAACCTAGGCAGTAGGAACAAGGTCCAGCATTCTTGCTTTTCACATATTGACAAGTACTGAATAACATTTATGAAGGCTCTAATGAGCCAAAAGGTACGCAGCATAAGATTCATCTTGCTTGACTGTAAAGCTCTACTTCTGAACTAAACATCTGGAGTTGCCCAGTTCCTTCCTTCATGACAGCAGGACACCAGAATGACTAGTTCAGATGTGGATCTTTAATGGAACTTAGAACAGATAAATCCCAATCTAGCAGACTGGTCTTAGTAATATCTAAGCCGATACTAGTTCAATGGCACTATAGTTTCATCTAGTTTAATAAAACTAATTACAGTCTTGGTCTCAGCTTTCACTAAGCGGTCAGCATGTGGATGAAATTCAAGATGCCTTTGACTTCCCTTGAGACAAAAGTAAATTATCATCATACAACCATCTGTGTAAATACTAACAGGTTCCAAAATCCTTTCTAGCAAACACACTTTCAGTTGTGGCTGAGTGTGCACATCAGTACTTCCAGCATCACAAAATGTTAGGGATTGGAAGGGACCTCGAAAGATCATCTAGTCCAATCCCCCGCCAGAGCAGGAACACCTAGATCAGGTTACACAGGAATGTGTCCAGGAGGGTTTTGAATACCTCCAGAGAAGGAGACTCCACAGTCTCCCTGGGCAACCTGTTCCAGTGTTCTGTCACCCTCACCATGAAGAAGTTTCTCCTCATATTTAAGTGGAACCTCTCGTGTTCCAGTTTGTACCCATTGCCCCTGTCTGATCATTGGTTGTCACCAAGAAGAGCAGGGCTCCATCCTCATGACACTCACCCTTTACATATTTGTAAACTTCAATGAGGTCACCCCTCAGTCTCCTCTTCTCCAAGCTAAAGAGACACAGCTCCCTCAGCCTTTCCTCATAAGGGAGATGCTCCACTCCATCATCTTCATGGCTCTGCACTGGACTCTCTCCAGCAGTTCCATTTCCTTCTGGAACTGAGGGGCCCAGAACTGGACACAATATTCCAGATGCGGTCTCACCAGAGCAGAGCAGATGGGAAGGAGAACCTCTCTCAACCTGCTAACCATCCCCCTTCTAATACACCCCAGGATGCCCTTGGCCTTCTTGGCCACAAGGGAACAGTGCTGGCTCATGGTCATTCTGCTGTCTACCAGGACCCCAGGTCCCTTTCCCCTACACTGCTCGCTAATAGGTCATTTCCCAACTTATACTGGAACCTGGGGTTAGTCCTGCCCAGATGCAATACTCTACGCTTGCCCTTGTTATATTTCATTACATGTTTCCCCGCCCAACTCTCCAGCCTGTCCAGGTCTCGCTGGATGGCAGCACAGCCTTCTGCCGTGTCAGCCACTCCTCCCAGCTTGGTGTCATCAGCAAACTTGCTGACAGTGCACTCTATGCCCTCATCCAAGTGGTTGATGAATATGTTGAATAGTACTGGTCCCAGTACCAACCCTTGAGGGACTCCACTAGATACAGGCCTCCAACTAGACTCTGCCCCATTGACCACAATTCTCTGGCTTCTTTCCTTCAGCCAGTTCACAGTCCACCTCACTACCTGATCATCCAGACCACACTTCCTCAGTTTAGCTGCTAGGGTGCTGTGGGACACTGTGTCAAATGCTTTACTGAAATCAAGGTAGACCACATCCACCGCTTTGCCATCATCTAACCACCTGGTTATGTCATCATAAAAGTGTGAGGCTGGTTAAGCATGATTTCCCCTTGGTGAAGCCATGTTGACTGCCCCTAATGACCCTCTTATCCCTGATATGCCTTGAGATGGCACCAAGGATATGTTGTTCCATCACCTTTCCAGGGATGGAGGTGAGGCTGACCAGTCTATAGTTACCCAGGTCCTCCTCCTTGCCCTTTTTGAAGACTCAACTGACATTTGCTTTCCTCCAGTCCTCAGGCACCTCTCCCGTTTCCCATGACTTATCAAAGATGATGAAGAGTGGCCTAGCAATGACTTCAGCCAGCTCCCTCAGCACCCACGGGTGCACCCCATCTGGACTCATGAATTTATGGATGTCCAGGTTGCTCAATTGCTGCCTAACCCAGTCCTCATCAACTGAGGCAACCTCCTCCATTGTCCTGACTTCCTCTGGGGCCTCAAGAGTACGGGGCTCCTCAGGACAGCCTCTGGCAGTGTAGACAGAGACAAAGGCGGCACTCAGTAACTCTGCCTTCTCTGTATCTTCTGTCAGCATCATGAAACAGTATAGAAATGCCTGTGTTAGTATAAGTTAGAGATTGCTCCTCCAATACATTTTTGAAAAAAGCACCACAAAATGAGACCACTTCAGAAACTGCCTTTCTATTTTACTTGTAAATTGAATTCTGTCCATTCTTTTTCTCCAAAAAAGTTCACTGAAGCCAATTTCCCATTCCAGTCCTCTCCCCACAGAAGAGTGGTGAGATGTTTGTGCTGTTCCTTAATTAGGGATCCTTTGGAGCTAAACCAGTCATTCCCCCTTGCTGACAGCTACCTTTGATTCCTTAAGGGAGCAGAGTTTGTTCAGAGACCATCTTTTTAAAAAGTTTTGAGTATTGCATGAAACATGATCTAAGAGCAATTATAACATGGTACTGTGTGTTTATCTTGTATTTTACTGAAGTGCAAATCAATCATTTTGCCTCAAAAAAATTCACTTTTAGCAGCCAAAATCAATAACAACTTCATGTGCCCACGTTACTAAAGTCACTGTCGCTGCTATGTGTATACTTTCATTTTTATTCCCTCAATATATCACAAAGCTGATTGCAAATTACTCAAAAGCACTATGAACATAATTAACAATAATCAAGTTGCAAAACACCTCTTATTGCTCCTTCTGAATGACTGCACATTCAAAGTGAGTGTGATGGAACTGCCTGGGTTTCTGTGTTTAGTGTTTATCTTGCAGATCACAAGCACATGATTGCATTCCCAACAGCACAAGAAGTTGTCTTTACATCTGAGCATTAAGTGTAAAAATATTAACCAGAGATGAAGCCACATTCCAACACAGGGTCTTGAATTCATAGGGCAAGTCTATTCCATGTTACATTACAGAAAAAAAAAAATCCAGTGTACCCAGCATTTAAAAAATTCAAGTCTTAGTGACTTCATAGACCTTCAGCCAAGCCTTCAGAAAGTAACAAAGTACATGGCAGAGGAGTTAAAAAAAAATATATTGACTTCAATTTAGGATAGGTGCATTAACTAAGAGCATGTTATGCAACTCGTCTTAATGGAGGGCTACCAATTACAAACACTCATTTACGCAAGCCAAGCAAATTACATCCATAAAAGCAAAGTAATTTTGTAAATAACTAAGCTAATGAATGCTGATCTTCCTTGGACTGGTATCCCATGACTTTTTCTTTCCCTTGTCACCTTAAAAAAAAAATCTCAGATTGACAGGACTTTCACAACCACATGTTCTACTGGAGTACCAAAGGACTTCCCTACTAGGGTAACAGCAGCAATTAAATCTCAGTCCTTATCCTAAAGGCCAGACAACTGCCTGTGAAGAACAGACACTTCAGAAACCTCAAAAGTCACTGCAGTTGGCATTCCTGAATGTCTTCATGTTGAGAGATGCTATGTTTCACCATGACACATGACCAGGTCACGGCATATTTAGGTGTCAGAACAATAGTGGCCTACAACCTAAAGTATGCAGTTTAAAGGCTGGAGTGGGGGGAAGAAATACATATATGTATATAAAATAAATAAATAAACAGCTACATTGTACCCATAGGGCATTGAAAATGTGTAAAGCAATAGCTGATCCAGTATCATTTCTAAACACTGTATGCAGCCACAAATCCTGTAAAGTGTCAACTATTCCAGAGCACATATAGTAAGGAATCTTGAAAATTCACATTATTCACTTTAAATTTCTCCAATGAGTTTCCAATTATCTTAGGTTTGAATTTTTGTTTCTAAATCCTCTTTAAATCTTCTACCTGAAATTCAACTTCATCATAATTCTACTCCCATAATGGCAAGATTTTTAAATACTGTTATAATCAGATGAGTAACTGTGTGAAAGTGACACCTGTTTACTGCACAGATCTGATCTTCAGTTATCGAGGTTATCTGGGCCCTACCAAAATACGTGTTAGAAAAAGCATGTTTGACTTTTTTTGGCTCTTGGTCCTCTAAAGCTAAGCATTATGTCAGAGAAAACACATTATCAGTTTTATATACAACAAACTTGATTGCTAACCAAGCTGCAGCTACAGAATGCTCATTACCACTGGAATGGCACATGACCGACAATTTGACATCTCAAATGAACATAAATCTGTCCAACATCTGAGAATTTTAAGTTCCATAATGGGCAGAGACATAAAAACTGCAAATCATTTGAGGTCTTCCAACAGATTCTCCATTAACATCTACACTTTAAAAAAAAAAAAATCAAGCTGCAGGTTTAAGCCCTGCAAGCACCCACATCTCTGATCAAGCCCAAGGACACTTGCATTTCTCAGAGGTGAGAGATGTGCCATCTCAACTGTGCCTCAGCTGAAGGATGAAAAACACAAGGGATAAACCCAACAAAAATTGTTCTGTCACCACTGCCCAAATTAAGAGTGTAGCAGCAGTTCCTCTGTTCCCTCCTGCCGTGGCAATGTGTGAAATCAAACAGCAGCCACCATCCTCACCACTGACCAAATGAATAAACACCTGTTCTCATAAAGTTCATTACAATACAAAAACATTAAAAGTGTGGTCACTGGCAGACAACTCTTAATTTCTTGAGGGGAAAAAAAAGAAGCCCCTGTTTGGGTTTCTTCAGTATCTCACTGACAATGACAGAATCAGATGCCCAAGCAGTTCAAAGCTTTTCAACAAGCAGTAGCAGCAGCCCTTTACAGTCATTTGACAAAGGAGAATCAAAGGGTTGTTTCCAAAGTGTAAACTGGAAATGGGAGAAAAATGGTATGCACCTGTATAAAGGAGAGAACAAGAGCAAAGCAGTAATTCTCTGATGGCTGAAACCAGTCTCTGCAGAGCTATAGAAAGAAGTTGTTTGCTGTAAGAAGCTTGAGAGCACCTTGGACAAGCACTGGGCTGAGCACAGGAACAGCAAAGTTCAGACTAGCCTTTCACTGCTGTTCAGATAGAGTTTGGTAACAGATCCCTTTCCCATCACAGATCAGACAAAGATTCCCTGGCTCCTTCCATAATGGATGGCAGAGAGGAGAAGGAATGAAAAACATTCATTCTGCATTAAAAGCAATACTTCTGTGTGAGGAGAAAAAAAAAACACATCTAGTTTTTGAATGGCGCTGCTGAGGAGGGCAGGCAGCAGAGCTACTGCCCGTGCTCGCAGCACGAGCCAAGGCTCCAAACCCTGGCGGCACCTAGGTTCTCCTTGTAAACACTGTAAAAACAGCTAAATAAATTGTTCCAAGCCAGTAGATCACCTAGTGAGACCCAGAGAACAGAAGCCAGAGTGCCACACAGCGATTTTTAACCAAGCTTTTCATTTGTTCGAGCCATTGAGGCTCATCTAGAAAGTCCTCTGAACCCAAGTTACTGGTGTACAATCAGCATACTGGCCTGATAGCTATTTATCCTAATTCTTAAGCGGTGATACCTCTGCTTAGGTTTAAGTGTCTTGCTGTACTACTTAGACCCTGGCTTTTGTCATACCTTCTGCTAGATTAAGAGTCAGCTGACTATTCTCAGATGCCTGCCTCGCCTTTACAGACAATTTCGGGGAGCTACGAATCAGTCTGCATCTTAAGTTTGAGCTTCTTTGGAACTGCAACCACTTAAATAATTCTTGTCACTTTCTCTGTTCCCTGCTCACATTTAATTCTTCCCAAATTATGTTGTGCAGACTAATATTCCCACCAGGCTGCTTTATGCAGCATCCACCTCCCTCAAGTCTATGCACCATTCAAGAAATGCTTGCTCTGCAGGAATTTCACTATTCATATAACCGGGGAAAGAAGTGATTTGTGGCAAAAGAATCTTAGCAATGGTCAAGGGCACTCACAGCACACATTCTGGCACAAATACCATTTTTAGCTCAGGAGATAGATGCCCAAGAGAGGCTTTCTGCTTCTGACACAGAATGTGACTCTTTAAAGTTAAGAATGATCTGACATCGCTGCTTTTCTTAAGGATGTCCACTCCCGCTTAAAGAATCTATTCTTCTGCTGTCTTGACTGTTACTTCTTTGAAGAAATGCCATACATAACTAAAGTTGCTCCCTCCTTACCCATCTAGGGGTTATCTTTAGCTTCATATACACGTGAGAAACACAATGAGACCTGCAAGAAGGCAAGTACGTAAGTAGCAGACAAATCTGCAGATCATTATTCACAGAGCACTCCAGCTACAGTCTCTCATAGAGGGGAAGTCTTTTAATTAAAAAAAAAGTCACCTACTAATTAAAGCCCAGATTCTTTATGAAGAGTTTCTCTAATCTAGCAAGGCAGACTGTGTTTTTTCCTTCTGAAAGGAAAGGTTAAGTCCTTGAGAGCTTAGTATTGCTAGAGTATAAGCACTGAATAATGGAATAATAGGCAGCATCCAGGGAATGCAGGACATGTCTACACAGTGCCTCACAGCACCATGCTGCATTAGGAATGAGTTTGTAATTCTGCCCAGCATCATGCTGCACTAGCCAATGCAGAGGAACAGACTTGAATCATAAGGTGACATTGAAGGCTGAAAGAGAGGGTTCCCTACCTCTTTAGAGGGGGATCTGATTGTGGGACTTAGGAGAAAGCAGTACTTTGTACATGTATTAGCGTAGCACAGAATGAAACTATTGCTGTGGACCACAATATAGATCACTCTTTCCAAACAGACTTGTATTACCAGATGTGGGAGTGCTCTGGAAGAATCTGATAATGGAAAACTGCTCTGACAAAATCAGCCCAGTCACTGATCCCATCATAAGACGACAGGTTTAACTGATGCACTTGCTTCATGAGAAATCTCAGTTGCATCATAAGTGCACCAGCAGCTGCAGTTTTGAGAGCCCCAAACTCAAAGAAACTCTCCAAGGAGACTTGCTATCAGCCACTTGTATGCAGACTTGCAAGGAAAAGAAACCACAGCAAGACAGTGGAAGGTGGTAGCAAATAAGACACCACAAAAAGCCCCACAAGACTACACTCCCAAAGTAGGGTTAACATTATTCATGTTCATATTAA
The DNA here is from genome assembly GCF_037038585.1 of Patagioenas fasciata. Lineage (NCBI taxonomy): Eukaryota > Metazoa > Chordata > Aves > Columbiformes > Columbidae > Patagioenas > Patagioenas fasciata. Next base: position 33,869,732 of record NC_092524.1, read on the forward strand.
TCTGTCTGAAACTGATCCCATTTAAAACCTCAACAACCTTTTTTAAAAAACTGCTTGGGGGAAAAACTATGAAGAATGCAAGTCTCCCTCAGCCCATGGCAACAAGCCCAATGGCACTAGGCAGCAAAAGAAAGTGTGCAGATTACCCAATAGAGCCTGTTTATGAAGAACAGATCACAGCAGGTTAAGTGCAGCATGGAAAGAGAATAGCATTTATGCAAAATAAAGCACAACAGCAAAAAGGAGAGAGCAAGCCTTGGAAACAGAAACTGGTTTTAGTCATGTCCAATTTTGCACAACAGAACGTGACCTCAGTTATCCAATTAATCAAATTATTCCTATCAAACAAACATTCTTATGTTGTGAATAACTCACATTTTATCTGCGTGCTTATATTACTGTGGGCTAAGCGCAGAGAGCTTTTGTTATAGGAAGCAATATTCCCCACACAGACTGAAACATAAAGAAATAGCAATTCCAGAGCAATTCACCAGGTCTGCTCCCATTTCCAGTCATCCCATCATGTCTGCAACGCCACCACCTCTTCCATGCTGCAAATCCATGCCATGTTTTCAGACGCGTAAGCAGTGCTAAAAAGGGATTTGGTAAGATCTTGCAACACACAAACTCTCAGACTAAGGGAAGTGTCAGACATGGTACAAAGAAACAGTAATGAAAACCAGTGAATTGAAAGGTGCCTGCTCCTCCCCATGCAGTACAGAAAACCCATTTTGACCAGCCGTGCCTAGGAAAACTCGCCATCCAAGCAACAGAATCAGTGGCAGCATTTCGGTCCAGATTTTACAGACAAGAGGAAAAAAACCACATTATACAAGTGTTTAACACATCCAGGATATAACTCTAACACAGGGTTTAAATGCAAGCCAAACCAAGGTCTTTGACCTTCATCCCTTTCAACCTTTGTTACCACGTCCAACTGTTGGGTCTCAAAGCCAGCTGCCCTGCAGGGAAGCAGGAGGAGATAAGGTGAGCATGGTCTCCCCTCTGCAGCCATTGCACCATGCCACACATGGTGCTGGTCACAGAACTGCAGAGTAGCAATGTTCTCTTCACCACCCTACAGCCCCATCCTATTTGCAGTGGATCCAGCCCCGAAGCCACACAGTTTTATACTGTATGCAATTCCAGAAGTTGCAAAGGGCAGACTTCAGCTGCTTTCAGAGAAACAGCCTCATCTCAGTGCTGCTTTCAGTGTGTACCCACAGTGACTGCAATTTATAATGGATTCTAATCAAGAGGATGATGATAAACCACAAAAGCAGCAGTTCAATCTGTTAGGACCAAGCAGGTCCTGTGAGCACACAGTTACCGCTACCAAATGCAGCTCCCAAACCTACACTGTTTGTGGCTTTCACTCCTGTAAAACTTTCAAGAATTTGACAATTAATTAGGCAAAAACCCGTATCTTTTGAAGTCTGATGGCAAGGACAATGATGCGGGCCTGAACACCTACTGTGTATGCATCTACAAACAAGAGGCTCAGTTCAAGGCCTGAAAGCAAGTCATCCACATTTTGAGTGCTGTAACAAAGTATTTGATATTCCAAATATATGCCTGAATCTTTGTCATCTCTCTAATCATAAGTTTTCTTCTACCCAAAATATTCCTCCAATAGTAGTTACATAGAAGAAACAAAGTTTTTTTAAAAAAAAAATTTGCTAGCCAACGCAACATACAGGGTATACCCTGCAGCATAGGTATCTGCTTAGATGCATGTTGGAATGGGGATTCAAGGTTGAAGAGTATGGTGGGTATTTCTCCTAGAAACTTAATTGAGAAATGCTGTTCTGTTCCAAACTTTCCAACTGAGATTTTGGAGTTTAGATGGATCAACTCTCTGCTACTGAACCAGAATAAACTATTATAGTAACAGTTCAGAGCAGACTTCAGCAAGGCCTCAGAGACTTCAAGGACAGCTTCTCCGCAGAACAGAACCTGGGGGTGCCAATTCTTTGCACAAGAGATGCAGTATCCAAATCACCTCCACCAGATGAGATCTATTCACAAGTTGCCAAAGGCAAAAAACTGTTTAGACTGTTCACCAAAATTCTAATTTTTATACATCTGTTTAAAAATCAAAGTTTAATTAATTTGGACCAGAAGTTAAAGGAAATATTTTTTATCAAATGCAGGTTGAAACTAGCTAGCTTCCTTGGATGCTGTTTTTCATTCACATCTTATGCAGGGACAATGACATTAAATGCTGCAATAGAAATAATGAAGATGGTTCCTGAGGTAAGTGGAACATGGGGTATTTTTATGATCCAAAGAACGATATGAATTTCAGTTAATCCCAGCTACAAAGGGATCAGAGGCTTCCTTCATCGTGCCAGGTAAAACAAAAGCATTTTAGTGTTCACAGACTGAAGTGAACAGCAGAAGAATGTGAAATATCACTTGGCTAGCAGCTGAAAACAAACAATTTTTGTAAGCAGTTTCATGTTGCCCCTCCATTGGCAACCTGCAATTACCACAGAGTGTGCAGAAAAGAGGCCCAGCAACTGCTCCACAATCCAGACACTGGTACCAACCTTTCAAATAAACCTGTCTGAAACAAAGCTTTATCAACTGCACTCTCAGTCCAGCTTATTAAGATAAAAGTTTCACTTGCACCTCCTACTTTACTCTCCAAGAGGTTGATGGACAGCTGACAGAGACACTGGAAAATCAGCTTCCTTCCTCCTGTTTTTGTTTTTTTGTTTTTTTTTGAACTATAAAGTTTAACATGGATCACTTAGTTGGCTCTCTGTGCTGGGTTTTAGAAGTATTCCCCTCCAGTGCCAACACAACCTGAGCAGCTCTTATGCAACACCAAACTTCAACAATTGAGAGTGTAGTTAGCCTGCGAGAAACTGCAGCCACCTTCTCTCTTAACCCCACATTCCCAAGATGGTCCACACTGTACACAAATATGATGCTGCTCCAAAGTAGTATGCAAAGTTGGCAGGGTGGGTAAAACTTTTCCCACTTCAACATTAAAAACCAAAAATACTCCCACACACCAGATAATGGGAGGATAAGGCTAAGTGGGGGGGGAAATAAAAATTTTTGGTGGGTTATCACAAAAATTAATCTTTCCCCTCCTCTTCCCCCAGGCATCACAAAGACAAAAAGCTTTGGGGTTGGTTCAAACACTTTCTCATCTTTTAGAAGCCAATATTGATTCTATTTTAGATATTTTCTTTTTTACCTTCAAAAGACTCTGCAAAAAATAACTAATGAATCCTAAAATTCCTCTGAGGCACAAGATCTCTAGAGCACTGCTATATGTAGGGAACCTAAGGGGTGAAAAATTGTGTGATTTACCTAAGTTCACAAAGCAGAGGTCATCAGGGTTGCAGGATTTTGGCTTGAGATGTGCCAAACTGAAGAGACAGCATACCCCTCCTACATGTTAGGGAACTGTACATGACCCATTTTTAACACCCAGTTCAGTTAGTACCGGGAGACTATTCAATATGTTAGTGGCAACATAACCAAGTATCAGTCTTCATTTCTGACCTGCCTTAGCAAACTACTCTTATCTCAATCCCCTTCAGAAGGGTTTTCTTTCTGCCATAACTACTTCAGCTTCACTGCAATTCTGTGCAATCTCTCCCAGTCCAACTATTTCAGAAGGATGCTCAGTAACCAGGACTGACTATTCATTTTTTCAGATATCAAAGGCCAACAAACCACAAGCCTCCTCTGCTACCCCTGCCTGAGACAATTGCTTCTCAAGAGAAACAGCATTATAAAACAATCTGCAATCCCAGCACGTCACTCAGTTACAGCAAGTGAACAGTGAAGAATCAAAACCCCAAAGAAGGTAGCCTCAACACCTCTCTGCCAGAGCCCCAAACCACAACAGGGCATAGAACAGGAAACAGGAGTCTGTCACTAACAAGTACCCTGCAGAGAGAAGAGGTTCATCAGATCACACTTTTTTGCTCTGGTATATGAAGCACAAGTAACAGCAGAAGAAGCTGGTTCCACCCTGTTCTGTCTGAGCCACAGTTCTCTTTGCAGTTAATCTTCAGAGGAATTTAAAAAAAAAAATCTCCCCTGCAAGTTGTTTTTGTTTCTGTGCCATGCCGGAATTGATGCCATTTTTTTCTGTGCTACATTGAAGGGGGATGCCATTATGTGTGTATGTGTCTTTCAAAGTATGGTGACCAAATCAAAGCTTACAGTTGGTTAAACAAATCCCCAGCCTTCAGCACTTTCACCTGAGTAACGGAGTCAGAGTGTGCACCCATGCTGCTATCATCACTTGGCTCACGCCTCGACAGTGAATCTCCTGCAGCCACTGGGAGCCTGGCTGAAGAAAGCCAACAGCAATTTTACCTGCGTGAAAGATCCATCCTCATTGCATTCTGGGATGAAGACTGCTTCCTGGGGCTTCTTTGCCTGTTCCAGAGCTTGAGCTCTCTCTAATCGACACTTGCTTTGGCCAGCATCTACAAAGAGAAAAGCAAAATCCACTTAGATGGCAAACACCATTTTGGCCTCTTCAAAAGCTACCAGATGCACCACACAGCTACAGGGACGAAAACCTCAAACAAACAAATACAAGGCATCAAGGACCATTACCTGCACATTAATGAGGCAGCTATGGAGTTAGCATTCAGGATCTCAAAGACAACCAAACTACGAGCCAGTTAATGAAGAGCCGCCTAATTTCCTAGGCAGGAGTTTTTATGGTCATCTAAGGAGCTGGAAGAAGCTTCCAACAAGTGCTGGAGCACAATGTCCACATGGTGAAAGGCCTTTCTGGAGGGAGTTGTGTTTGTGTTAATGTTAACAGTCTGAAACTTGATGGCTGAGCATAAGCCAAGTAATTAATACCCAGAGCAATGCAACAAAACTTCTTCTCTGAGCAGCTCTCCCAGTAAGACACTTAAATAACGAGCATCCCATCTGAACTTCCACCTTTCTGTGGTTCAGATAAGGCAGATATGCCACAGCCTGTGCTTTCCTGAAACCCAGCTTCCGCCTCCAGATCCAGTGCTTACAGCCAGGTGTGTGCTATAATTTCTCATATCAGTTACTCACTTTGCTGCCAAGAGAAAACGTTGCTCTGCAAGCACAGCTTGAAGGGGTTAAGATCTCAGCTCTGTATTTATTTCAGATGATGGCAGCATGTAGCATGACCTTAACCTCTTCCAGGTCTAGCTCACTGTTACAGAGAGTAGACCCAAGGTAAGCCTAACAATGATGACTGATGGGTCAAAGAGGAGAGTTCTGCCCTGCAGAGATACAGATTGATTCAGTGTTTACATTTAAAAACACGATGTCTAACAGTACTGCAGTTCAGTCTAGAAAAAGAAGAAAACCAGCAAACATTGTTTCCCCTGACACAGGGACGAGCACCTTCTTCCTTTTCCCATGAATCCACTGAAAGACTTTCAGTGCAGAAACTGCAAAATCTGATCATCAAAATCTTTCAGCAACACAATAGTGATCAAGGTTGAATCGCCATTTTACCAGGCACAGAAATCACATTGGTTAAAAAAAATTCCACTGGATTCCTAAAGATCCCATATTCTGCTTCACAGATCACATGAACTTCAACAACAGAATCACTGTTACCAGCAGTTTGCCAACACAGTTCAATTTTAAACATACCACGTTACTCCCCAAAGAGGATTTCACAAGCCTTCTGAAATTATGGAAATCAAACCTCTCTCTTTGGAAAAAGTCATTATTCATAGCAATAGCATTCAGCACAGATACCTGTAGCTCAGCCACTGGGTTACGAAGCAAGAATGCCTATATCAGCTCTGCCACTCACCCCCTGAGTGACTACAAATCAGTCACCTCACCTCCCTATGACCTTGTGTCCCTTCTGATCCTGTATCACTCTCATCTTTAGACTGTAATTTGTTTGAGGGGTGTTTGCACAATGCACGTAGCATATGGAACTTCAGTCTCAGGTGGACCTATTATAAGCTTGTATAAAGAGCAAGATTGTTACTCACAGAATGAAAGGACTTTCCAGAATAAAATTTACACTGAATTTAGAGAAGCAGTATTTTTTTTCCTCATTAGCCATGATATAACATCTAAGGTGAAATTTCCTTTTTTTTTTCTCCCCTTCCTTGCGAAATTGCCCAGATGATCACACCTTGTTTGCATGTCTCCACTGGAGGATGGTCCTGCCAGCAGTATTGACCCTTCCAACACCTGCTCCTTCTTTCAGCTGAAAAGGAGGCACTGGCCATGCTGTTAACTGGAACACATATCACCTGCAGATCTCTTGTTCAAGCTTAAGAGTCTAATCTTGCTTGGCACAACATAGAACATTATTACAAAACCAGATGGTGTGGCTGCACCTTCTGTTTTATAGCTAGCTGCCTGATTAAAAACACCTTCAAGTTCTGCTTCACAGGAGACAACTTAAGTAGCCAAAAAAAATCAGCATAGATTATGCAGATCTGCATGTATAAGGAAAAAGAAGTTGCAAATTTCTCACGTGAGAATCAAAGCACAGATTCACAAATGGAAGTGTGTGTTCTAGTCTCTCCATCTGAGGATATAGGACCACAGACAGGAATATCTGGTTCCTCTCCTGAACATAAAACAGAAGCATAAAGCATTTCCACATAGCATCTACTTTAGTGCTGGCACACTCACAACTACATGACTGAATCTGGATGCTTCACCACATAGCTGGTAGGAACAAACATTTTGTGGTATCCCGTGTAGTACAAATACATTAGGAGCCCAGACAGAAGGAAGACCAACTCAGATCTCTGTCCAATTTGTCTAATGAGCAGCCAAATCAAGCCCTTACTATAAGGAGAATGTAAACATGCTACTGCTAAAGGTGACCATGACCCTTCTGCCAATTTTCACTGGTCTTTATAGATTGAACTCTCTACTCCCACCCGGCAGACTCTATTGCGTAGCACACTAGCACTACACCAAAGCATTTAAGAGCTCGTCGTTGCCGCAGCACCCTCTTCTGCAATTCAACACCTGGCCCAAGTGACATCTCTTCATCAATTGCTGCTGAAGTTCAAAACCAGAATTTTTTTCCCCTGTTCATGAACACTCAGCCCTGATTACTTTTCCCATCCTCCCTCATTGATTTCCAAAGGTCACACCAGTCCTTTTACAGCCTTGACTTGGAACAAGCACCTCTGTACCACGCCGGCTGGAGAGGTGCGTGCATACCGCTATCTTTTTTGTCTGTTGTTTCACAGTTCAGTTCCAGTAAAAACAGTGCCTTTAATATCAACATTTACCAGTTTGTTTTTAAAAGGACTGTCAATCCTTCTCTTCCTCACTCCACAGGCTGGTATTTTTATAATGTTTGCATCAACATGTGATTTCAATGGGATGACTTCACCTTGCTATTTTTGCTTTGTTAATTAGAAAATGTAAAATATTATAAAAGTGCCAAATGTTAAAAAGTAGCTGCCAAATAGATCACCCCAAATTAGATGCATTACAAATTCTATTGAAGTCTGATGTTATGATGTAGGTTCATATACCCTATTCTGCATTTTGATGATTGTTTACCTGAGTGTTTCAGCACTTTTTTTCCCTCTTCTTAAAAATGCTCTCTAGAGTATCAAACACTAAGCTTATAAAACAAAATGCCATTAATGCATTCCAGTTTCACAGTCCAGACAGACTAAATAGAACTCTCTCTCCCCACCACTTACATAAGGTGAAAAACCAAAACAGGATGACCTTTTTTAAAGTAGACCTAGTTAATAATTTGACTTTAAATCTCTTCAGACTTAGGACAGATTTACTGCAGCTCAGAAACCTGCATTTTAAAGAAAATTCATTCTCAAGTTGGTAGCTGGCAACTAAGAGAGTGTGAGCTACAAGTGATGTTTTTGACATCTGTGGCCTAATCTGCAGAATGCAGGTGCACATAATTTTGGATTTTGCAATGAAGTTGGCTAGTTACCATGGCTGATCTTATCCATGAACAGTTTATTCAAATGAGACCACCGTGTCCCTAATAATATACACAGTGCAGGCCCCAAGCATTCCAGCACCTTCTCCTTCAGAGACAGTCTTGACACTGCACAACATCATGGTATAAAGATCCAAGCTATCCTAATAATACAGAGTGAAACATCTCCAGGCATCCACATAATACTAGCAGCAAATCTATACAATACTACCACAAAAATCTAGCTATTTAATTTTAATTCTACTTTTTTTTTTTTTAATCAAAAGCTCAAAGTGCAAAAACTGATTCAAGCAGCTTTTGAACTATTTCAAACTGCATTAGGTAACTGTCTCACATACCAGCCAGGTCCCCACCAGACATGAAGCAGTCCAGCTACACCAACTCAGCAGATTCAGACACACTTACTCCAGCAAATGATCCGTGTCTTTGCATAAGACAGGCAAAAATGGAACCTGAGCAAACTACAAAACCATGCCCATCTATTTTACAGGGTGTCAATCATTCTTCACTCTCCCCATTGTTTTCCACTTCAATTCTGACAAGTCCGTTATGTGGAATCTCCAACTTCTTTTATGCTGATGTGACTTGCACCTTTGATATCTGCATACCATTTCTACTCCAGAGTTCCCTAACTTATTTGGAGCATACCTAAGAGCATGATTAAATTCAGAAAGTGACTGAAAGATTCTATTGACTAACCACTGCCAAAGAGGGACCCACTTTATTCTCGCCTGACTAGGAACGAGAAAGTTCAAAGACAAAACATGGATCTAGCAAGTGGATATAAAAAAAAATTTAAAAAAAAAAAAAACAAACAAAAAGAATAATTCCAAAATATCATCTCCTGTCCAATGACAACAGTAGGTAGAGGAGAAAGATTACCTTCAAATGACCCATCCCTAACCAGAAGGAGACCTCCTCTTCTAGCACATTAGCCAAAGAGCTTGTTCATCCAGGTGTCCAAATACGTGAGCTGAAGACTGTTACAATTCCCACCAGTAACTTAGAGATAGGTTCATTCTACATAGTGACTTGTGATCTAAGAACAGAGTCTATACCAGTAGACTTTCAAAACTAACCATTATAAATCTCAAGGGGAGTTTTTAACACTCCTCCCCTTTTCTTTTTAATTAAATAGGACAAACAAGTTCCTAGAAAACAGCCAGTTAACATAACTTAAATATGGTTTAGGCCACAGATATGTAATACACCTTAAGAATCACTGCATAATCTCGACAGCTCACCGAGACTCATTTAACAAGTGTTTGTCCTTCATCTCTGCAAAATTTTGAGGCAGAATTCTTATTTGACATCAGATCTTAAGATGCCTGCTGACAAAAGATCCAGGTAGGAGTACTTGGCTGTGTATTTTATGCACAGCTACGCCATCTGGAACTATTCTCTGGAATCTCATCAATGAGGCTCCATTTGTCATGGATGCCATAGTTTGACCATTTTAAGCTACTCCTGACTTTTAACCCTTTCTGATGTGCAAGTGAGGGAGTTCAGATAATTTAGTGACAAAGGAATCTCACTGAAAAGGGATTCACAGAAGTGTTAGTGGGTTAAAAGCAAAACTTGCAGTTGTCAAACACTCCCAGGTTTTTAGGTAGTGTGTAGTACCACAAGGTCAGAGGAAAAGGAAAGAAGAACTCTAGTCATATCAGCTAAACATTTCAGTTGTGTTTGAGAGAGCAGAAAGTACCTGTGCTTAAGACAAAGACTTACTAAAGTAACTAAAGACTTTTAGTTACTTCTTTGCAATCACAATATACAGTAGGCTGTATAGTTTGGCAATCAGCATTTTCTTCACTTCCAGAAACAGTCACTTTTACATATGGATGTACCACATTTCAGATCACATGAACAGTATCAGTTTATATGCCAATATCAGCCATGGAGTTACTTATTTAAGCCACTCTGCTCAAGTAATGAAAGCAAAAGCAGGACTCCCACCCTACCACTTCTTATTGTGATACTCAAAAATACATCACTTGCAAGAACAGTCCAACCACTTTTTGGGTTTCTGGATTTCCAATACTGAGGAAGCAGCATGATTCAAAAACCTTTTTCTATGCAACGGGAGAGAAGCTGCGGTAAAGCAATCCAGCAGCAGTGAAAAAAAAAAAAATCATACAAGTAAGTTTTTTTTCCAATGAGAAATAGTTTAAATGAGAGCAATACTTGAGGTCATGCTCATAATTCACCTGAACTATAAAGCTTGTCAATACATGGAAAAAGGGGTTTCCATTTTAGAACAAGTAATTCTGACAAAGACATTTTAATAATAGTAGAAAAGCCTTCACAAACAAAAGTCCAGCTTAAACATATGCCTATTTATCCTTCCATGGAGATTTTAATGAGTTTCTCCTGTCACTTTAACCAATTGCTAGAAACATCTGTGCCACCTGCCCTCTGAGTCAATTGTGCTCTCAAAAAATAAGCGAACTTGATTTTTCACTTCACTGCAGAAGCAAACCATTTGTGTAGCAAGACACCAATACTCCTTAAAGTTGCAATTTCATCTTTAGATTGTGATGAAGAAGAGCTCAATCAAGAGAGAAATAATGTCATGTGTAACAGCAGGCAAAAAAGAGCCAATGTAAATCCTTGCATATATTCTGTCTGCTTAATTAGCTCAGTACAGAAAGGCTGTGTTTGTCTGAAAAGGGGAGCAGACATCTAATGTGCACCACACATTCTTCCCCACTCCATATTCCTATCGGTCAAATGTATTTCACTTCCTCACTGGCACAGGGAGCAAGGAAGAACTCTTATTTCAGGATTTGATTTTGCATTTCTATGGGCTCAGCTCCTTCTGCTCTGCAGACACATATTTTGGCCCTCTTTCAGTAATATCTTTGGCTCCTTTGCCTTTTTTCATTGATAACTCAGTCATTTCTTACTTCTGACATTTAAACCCAGACTCAGACACCCATGCTAACACAAATGCACAATTTCAATCGGATTACTCATAGAGCATGGTACTACACTCAAGGGTCTAACAGTCCAGTTTCTTATGAGGTAGGACTCACATTCCTTCCCTCAAAGGCACTTGAAATCCACCTACCTTTGCACCGGCCACGGTGTGTCACACTCAGACTTGAATCCCGGCATTTGGCTCTCTGGTAGTCGCACATTGACTCATATGTTCTGCCATCAGAAGCACAGAGGGGTTTGGACTGGGACCTGGAGCAATGCAGGTTACACTGAGGGTCTCTGTCACGGTCGCTTATTAAAAACTGAAGGAAGAAAAAAAAAAAAAAAGAGGAAAAGCGTGGGTGTGTTTGGTTTCCCAAAATAGAGCACGGTGTATTTTGTTTTTTACGACAATAGCAATATAGTCTATAATGCAGTTTAAGCCACCTACCAAAGCTGACTTTGCCTGAAGGAAACTTAAAATGAAACACGTACATCTTTAAAAAAAGTAAGGGTCTTTGCTGTTTCATTTTCTTTAATGGAATGGAAACATTACTCACCCTGTCTCACCTCTGAAAACAGAAGATGTGCAAAGCCAAACACAACCCACACGGGAAGGGCAACACTGAGTCACAACAGCCCAGCTTGCCCAGCACCCTGCCGCAAACATATCCGGTACCAGACAATTTTAGTCAGAGGTGCAAGAAACTTATCACTGAGGCTAGAGGAACCTAAATAACCTATCAAGATTGGTCTTGGTAGCTGAACCCTGGATGTGGCCAGCTTTGTATCACCAGTTATTTGTTTTTTAAAATCATTACTTATGTCATCTGTGGATACCACCTGCAGCAGCATACCTGCCCACTCCCAAACACACATTTTGTTCCTTCCTGATGACTTCCTGCCCAGCTGGCAATTGCATTCCATGCATCCCACAATCTAATTGCACACTATGTAAAATGCCATTTCCTTTCAGAAGTCTGAATTTCTCGTGTTTCTGAATAGCTCTTCTTCCCAAGCACTCAGTTCAGATGCAGCCTGTTCCGTATGAACATGTCACCCCTTTCTTGACAGTCTCTCAATGACAATAACCCTGGTCTCCCAATTCCTCTCCCAGAAGATCTGCATACCATGATTGTTGTTGTTTGCCTTCTCTGAAGACAGCTTGGCTTCTGCCTCATCTTTTCGTGATGGGGAAACCCCCAATGCACATGAACAAGTCCCCATTCTCTGTCCACCTGTTCCCTGTAAATCCCAACACCTGGCAGTAGTTTACTGCTGTACCTTCAGCTGTACTCTGAGCTGCCTATAGGGATACCCAGGTCTCTTTCCCAAGCTCATACTGTTTTCCTGAGGACCCTGACTGCCAGTTCTCTTTCCATTACCATCAGAAGAGTTTCACCAGGACACAAGAGTAGCAGCAGCCCTTTTCACTTCTCATGCTACCCTGCTTAGTGGTTAACCAGTCTGATCCTTAACTATTACCCAAACCCTATCACCCGCTCACAGGAAGAATTCAGGGGGCTCTTGAAACAAGTCCCATGAGCACAAAGAAAAGGGAAGATAAACCTGCCTTGCGCTTCCCCTTCCCAAGCTCCCATCTTTTAAGCCTCTCACAAGCCCGGGGGAGCAGAATTCATCTCTGAAACACCAACATCTCACCTGGCACAGCAGCTGGGAGCTGGCTGGGAAGTGGGCACTGACTGACAGCCGGTCTGCATGCACAGCACCATGCACTCCACACGTGTTGATAGCTGGATGCCTTACAGGGAAGTCTGAGTCATTGCCATAATCACCGTGGTGTTACAGTTGCCTACAAAGCTGTCTGCTCTACACTGAGATTAAGGCTGTTGAAAAAACATCGCCTGAAGCCTAGTTCAGGTTGGTTTTTAACCACTCCAAGAACACGCATCTCTGAAATTTGCTTTTTTGACATTAAAAAAAAAAAACCCAACTCTTCACCCCTTTCTTTCTCCAATTAAATGAGATGAAAAACAATTGAGAAATTGCATATTTTCATATAAGAACACATTAGCTTTGTACTGCTGGATCTTTTGAAGACTTATGCATTAATAAAAACCTTATTTAAACATGACAGCTGGGAAAAGTAAGCAAGGTCTGCACTTGTTTTAATTTGGGAGGGGCAAACGTTTTTAAAAATCTCATCTGGCAGAGACTTGCCAACATTTGTAACAGCACAGAGTTTAAAATGTTTTTGTTCCTTTTCTGCAACACTTTCTATAACCTGGCAACACCTGTTCCAAATGGGAAATTGGAAAATCTAAACCTGAAGGCAATTTTAAATAGTTTATATAGACCTGGACTAGACTATAAAAACACTGTAAAGCTGGACCAAATTTTTGCCCAGTTCTTGTCAGGGGCTGGACTATCGCAAGTTAGCTTGGAATTACTCTGGCTACAGTAATGTCTTTCTGAAGCCCCTGAGGTGCAAAGATCACCAATGACTGTAAACAGAGCAAAAAGCAGCAGACTGAAGATGCTGACATTTCCTCCCAGCATGTGATGTCAGAGACCCTGAAAGACTCGTCAGGCTTTTCACTGTCTATATAAACAGCCTTTAAAAGCAGAGCTATCTGATAGCACAGTATGGGGCACATAGAGTGATTAAATATTCAGCTAAACACAGCCGCCATTCTGGTTTAGAAGGAACACATGCATCTGCCATTTATCACCGCTTTGAGGAACTGAGCTACCGGCATGAAACTTTTTGCAAATTCCTTGTGTCAGAAACCAAATTCTACAGATCAGAGTTATCCAGAGGTGCACCAAAAAAGCTAGAATATTGGTTCCCAGCATCAAACCATACTATGAACCTATTGAAAACTCAGTTTGTATCATGAAAACACACCTAAGCCTTCTGCAGCCTATATCAAAGTGCCAAGTATATAGGGGCCTTTCAGGCCAGGAATACCTCTCCTTCCAGAAAGGGCATCTCTGAAGAATAGAAAGTCTTTCTCAGGGCTGGACAAATGAGCTAAACTTAAAGCTATGGAACAGTTTTCCTTCGGTGCCTCATCACAGAGGGTTGTGGAAGGAGAACTCAGCATTGATTAATTATGAGGGCCTGAGGAAACACGCAGAGTGCTCTAATGCAGTCTGTGAAGTTCTTGCCTACCCAAATTAAGCCAAGAACCACATTATTACAAAAAAAAAAAAAAAAAAAATCAAAGTCTTTTTAGCATTTGTACTTTGGATTAGAGTAGGGAGCCCACACAGCATGTTAGGTGCTTTCCAGACAGTGAAGATGCCACACCTGCCTTGCCAAAAAAGTTTCTGGTTTATGTAGTTGCACAAGATGGTGCTTGTTTTTTACAATTATAATTTAGCTGAACAAGTCTGTGTTATTTTCCAGAAGGATCCATGATCACACCTGTCTGATCAAGGATCTTCTCATGTGATCAGGCAGCACTGCCAGAAAGGCTGGTTCTTCTGAAGATATTACTGATAGGGTTCAAAAACTCCCCCTTAGAGCAGGACACCTGCTCCCCTGTAACTCAGAGCCCTTGTCTTTGCTCCGCAGACCTGCCAGCTTTCAGACAGTAAAAATGGTGGTTCTTTGACTCATTTCTAGACAGCAGGCGTTCATGCTACAGAAGTGATGATCACCACAGGACACCCAGAGACACTTAACATACTAGGTGTTTCAACTGCCCATCCCTTCCTGACCAGCTCAGAGTTTTCTTTCTAGCAGTTTCTCTGTCCAAGAGCAGAACTGCCTTCCTTTGTAAGAAGCCTCAGCCACCTGAAGAAGAAAAACACTGGATGAATGCCAAAATACATGTCTGCCCATGGAGAAAGCACTTGAATCTACCATTTTAAGAGCTGGGACTACCATTTGTACATTACTTGTTCCTTTTTCTTTATTCCCCTGTCGACTAAGCAGCACAGCTCTCCTCCAACAGAGCATCTCGGTTGCTACCGGAGATACTGCTAAGCAAGGCAGAGTGCTGGAGAACGTACACAGGGTGCCACTAAACCTCCCCAGACACAGACAAGACAGTAAGACGATTCTCTGGTCCTTTCAAACCAGGGGAAGCACAAAAAGATAAAAGTATTCCACCTTCAACACCAAATGTCCTATCATGATCCTTGGTGCTCGAATCAAAACTTGTGATCCTACCAGCCTCAGGACAGCTGCACAAACAGGCTTTGCAAACAACAAAATCAATGCTCACAGAGCTACACTTGGTATATAGACACACAATGTGAATTGATCACAATGCTGTGAAAAAGTAACCCTGCAAAAACATGTGCAGAACCATCAGGTTTCCCAGCTTCATTTAAAAAGAAGAGAGATATAATTGTCCTAGCTCTGAGATTTCTCAGAGCTTCTTTTTGATACCTGTGTTCCCATTTAACCCAGTCCTGTTTCTTTTGGATGCTGAAGTATCAATCCTTTTCTCTCCTCCCCTTTCCTCCATGAGAGAACTATTAAAACCAGAAAGAAAGAAGAAGAGAAGAAGGAGGAAAACAAACAAACAAAAAAACCCCCACCCCACTACAAGATTCCACAAAAATTTACACACAAACTAGCTGAAATAATCTATTTTCCAGGGAAATGTTAAAATTGATGAGGATTGCAAATTAATGTAGACTCAATATCAAAATAAGCATAAGTAATTATAGTAGCAGAAAACAATATTTGCATTTTCATGGCATTTCCTTACATCAAGGGAGTTTGCAACAGCTCTACATCAGCCTGAGTCCCTGTCCTAAAGAGCTTCCAGTTCAATGCAGCTCTCATAGCATCTTTTTATGTCAAACGCTATATCTGTATAAAGACATAAACCTCCTCCTTGAGCAAATACATTTACACAGGTGCTTGCAGAAACCACTTCCCAAACTACTTTCTGCTTCTTCAGACTTGAAAAGAAAAAGGAAAGATAAGAGGTTAGAATGAAGTTAACTTTGCCAACAAAGCATATCTGTTCTTTTTCTCCACACCTCAACACCACTGCTGACAAACAACAAACACTGATTAAAGGCTTTTTAATGCCTGTGAAGGAAAGCAGACTCCCTGCAGCTGCACAGCAGCTGGGAACACTTGTGTTATTTAGCAGAGAAAGGTCTGACCCCACAAGTGAAAATGAGCTTGGTGGTCACTCATTCTATTCACCATCTGGGTACATTATAAGCACAAACAGAACAGCACAGCCCTTTGTGATGGGGATAACCAAGGCATTGCAGTACCAGAGTAATGTGCTTTAGTAATGTTCCAGGGGAAAAGGGAGAGTAAGGGACACAAGTGACATAAATGTGAGAAAGTGGAAGCCTATTGAGCAACAAATCTACAAGAGTCCACTACAGATCAAAACAGAGGTGCCTCTGCTGTTTTGCAGCTTTGCTGCTGATTAGAACTGCAGGCAGCTGCCCCCCAAAAAAAAAAAACAACTGAGTAGGGGTGTCAAACTCATTTTCACCTACATTGTAGGAGTAGTTACCTTTATACAGTCCTAAAATTACATTTGGCTCTTTGAAGGCAACCACGAGGCTGATGTGGCGGCCAGTGAAAATGAGTTTGACACCCCTGGAGTAGAGACATGGAGGAAACAGCACATGCAATGTCTTACTCCTGTTTTGGCAGATTTCAAGTTTGAAGACACTTTGAATACACTGTTAGAAGAAAAAAAAAAAAAAAATCTATCTAGGTTTGGTCATACAGCACAGATCACCCAGCAATTTCTTTAAGCAATGTCTGGGTTTCAACTGGAATAGTTAATTTTCTTCATAGTAGCTAGTATAGGGCTATGTTTTGGATTTGTGCTGGAAATAGTGTTGATAAGACAGGGATGTTTTAGTCACTGCTGAGCAGTGATTACACAGAGTCAAGGCCTTTTCCGCTGCTCGCACCACCCACCAGTGAGTAGGCTGGGGATGCACAAGAAGTTGGGAAGGGACAGAGCTGGGACAACTGACCAAAGGGATACCCCATACCATATGACATCATGCTCAGTACATGAAGCGGGGGGAAGAAAAAGGGGGGAACATTGAGGGGTGACCTCATTAATGTTTACATATATATAAAGGGTGAGTGTCACAAGGATGGAGCCAGGCTCTTCTCAGTGACAACCAATGATAGGACAAGGGGTAATGAGTTCAAACTGGAACACAAGAGGTTCCACTTAAATTTGAGAAGAAACTTCTCAGTGAGGGTAAAAGAACACTGGAACAGGCTGCCCAGGGGGGTTGTGGAGTCTCCTACTCTGGAGGCATTCAAGACCCACCTGGACACCTTCCTGTGTAACCTCATCTAGGTGTTCCTGCTCCGGCAGGGGGATTGGACTGGATGATCTTTCAAGGTCCCTTCCAATCCCTAACATTCTGTGATTCAGAGTGATAGCAGTTGTCTTCCCAACCATTAGATGTGATGGAGCTCAGCCTTCCTGGAGACAGCTGAACACCTGCCTGCTGATGGGAAGTGGTGAATGAACCCCTTGTTTTGCTTTGCTTGTGTGCACAGCTTTTGCTTTACCTATTGAACTGTCTTTATTTCAACCTAAAAGTTTTTTCACTTTTACCCTTCCAATTCTCTCCCCACTCCCATGAGGGAAGAGTGAGTGAACAGCTGTGTGGTGCTTAGTTACCAGCTGGGGTTAAACCATTCTAGTCCTTTTTGGTATCCAACATGGGGCTCAAAGGGTTTGAGATAATGGCAGGTTCAATTGGAACATGCTATATCAGGTTTATAGGTGTTATTGCTGTTTAGCTATTAATCAGCAGGATTCTGTGCCCACCCTAGGGCTTGCCTTACTGTACATTAGATTCTAGTCCTTGTTAGTGGCTCCTTTTTTGCTTTCACTGCTTGCTGTGATGGGCCTGAGCTGGCAGACAGCCATGGCATCACTGCTGCTTCTGTGCTGCTTCACTGGACAGGCTGCAGTGCCAGTGTGAACTTGAGTCAAATGGACTGTGACCTGTAGATGAGTCCATACAGGAGCAGGACACAGCACAGGGTCTGTGGCCCCACCAAGTCAGGTACATCTGTGGCTGTGGTTATATCTGTGCTGCAGCAAGTATACCTCTGAAAGGATTGTGGCCCAAGGGTAAGTCTACACTGGAGAAGATACACCTTGAAGCATCTGTGGCTGTGTATAAGGTCATGATGGAGCACCTCAGCCTGTGTGGCCACAGATAAGCCCACAAGAGAGTAGGTACATACCTAAAGGAACTGCAACCATGGATAAGGCCATGTTGGAGCAAGCACACTTCTGAAGGGACTGTGGCTATGGGTAAGCAGGTATATCTCTGAGGGCATTGTAGCCCATGGAGAAGGCCTGTCTTTAAGTACAGATGAGCAACTTGTTCCTAGGGAGAGTTCCACATGAGAACCATACCATTTTATACATTAGCAGAGACCATAAACTTCTGGACATTTTTGTTGCTGTTGGAAAGCATCATTTCACATTTCCTAGTTTTAACCTCACTGATGTACTCCTTGGTTTCAGGCTCTAACCTGGTACAACCAGCCATAGTAGAGGCAGAGCTGGAGCCAAGTCCTGGTTTTAGTCATGGCTAGACTCTAAGCTTCATGACAGGTTGCCTACAGGGCCACAAGATCTTCAACATCAACCATGGGTTTGAGTCTTCAGCCAAGTTTCGTGCCATGGAACCGGAAGCCTAGCAGGTTCTAAGTGAGAGCCCCAAAATACTTGGCTTTGAGAAATACAAAGAAAATTTGAAAACCTTAGAAACTCTGGCAGAGATGGGACTGTCCAGGATTGCAGTCTTCCATGTACAGAAAGATATCAACCATCACAGCTTCCAACAGCTGGCCAGGATGTTCAGCCTTGGTCCATCCACTCTCAGGACCTATCTAGTAAAAAAAGACTTTTGAAGTAAGCTTACTGGAAAGTCTGTCATGTGTTTTGGGATCGGGGGAAGAAAATTTACTTTAATATTTCCTTTTTGGATATGCTCAGAAGTTTGTATTTCACTTGCATCTGGACAATTTCAGTTTAATGCTTTTAAACTGAAGTTTCTCAAAGTTCCACATCTTAAACAAGTTCCAGTCCTTGTGCGAGTTGTTTTCTAGCATCCTACACCTTTATCCCAAGACTTAAAGCTTTCCCAACAAATTTTAGAAGGGCACAGCACTTTCCTCAGACAGGAGGGACTTACAAGGATACTGTAATACTTTTATTCCTTGAGTCATCCCACCTGCAAAGTGAAGAGTCTAGCCTAAGTTAAAGCACCACTTATGTTTCAAGCCCAGGTCCCTCAGTTGTGCAAACAAGAACAGGTTCAAAGCACACAACCTGTGCTTGAGGATAGTGAAGGCTGGGCAAACACGTGGGATCACACCAAAAAGCAGGCAAACTCTAGCTGTATTTGTACGAGTTGAATTCAAGACAGTTTTCTGCCCTTACAGGCTGGAAATCTCATTTTTCTACAGTGATTCTCCCTTCCCCCACCATCCTCCCTCAATCTTTGTTTCACATAAGCCACTACAATAAAGGAGAGCACTTAAGTAGTGCTTCATCTGATAGATTAATTCTAGCTAGGAAATAATACTCTGGTTTTCTTCACAAACTGATACTCAAACATGATGCAGCAGCTGTGCTCCTCATTTAGAATATGAGGTACTAGGTCCAAAGAGGTTGCCCAACAGCATATTTGAAGAGCCTACCTACACCAAATGGTTCAGGAAAAAACCCTTGATTCTGACCTCATCCCAGGAAAGCTCTACTGGGGTTTTTTGTTCTTGTGGCTTTGTTTTTAACAGAAAAAGAAAAAGCCATTGCAATCGGGGAGTGAACATCTCATATGTTGTACCACAGATCAGTATACCTATCAACTAAAGAGATGAGGAAACCAAAACTCTAAAACAAAATAGAAATTTCAGCTCAAGTCTTACATTTCTAACACATGACTTCTAAACCGTTCTAGTAGGTTTGGCAACATTAAGGCAGAGACTGATTTAATTCCTTTGAAATAACATTACTTCAGCTTCTGTCAAAGCTCACTCTCCTACTCAGATTATTCTTCCAGCCAATATGACATGCAAGCCTAGAACAAACTCGAGATTAAATTTAATTTGTCAAACACATTGACTAGAGAAGGCATGTTTAACTTGGACTATTTCTTCTCTTTAGCTTTGCTACTATACATGTTGAACCAGACAAAATCCAGATGTTTGCATAGTCCAACAATTAACTTCTTGTCCCAAAGAAAACAGCAAAACTTCCATTAACATAAAAGGTGGAATCTTGTCTTTATTACACTGTATTGTTTAATAACCAGTCTTTCTGGTTTAGGGAGTCCTCTGCTTATTCAGCATAACTCAAGAACAAACTCAAAACATCCTTCTGTATAACATATGCCAAGTTAGTCTCCTTTGAGTAACCATATCCCCTACTTTAGTTTCTCATAATGATAGGTGAGGCTGTTGTTCTCCCCGGCAAATTTAGCGGGATTACAGCTTTGTGCTGTCACTCAATGAGAAGTCAGCTGTTCCATTGGAATGGAATACTTTTCCTCAAAAGCAGCTCTCAAGCAAGCAGAAGGGTTGAAGTAATGTCAGGTGTATACTTCAATAAAGGACAGTATCTCAAGCAAGACTTCCACATAGAGTGATCCCTATCCTAACACAAATGCTGTCACATTGAACACTTTAAACCATCATATGCATTCTTCATGATCTGGAGCAAACCCTCTTGAAACTGATTCTCTTCAGTAGTGGAGGAGATTGAAGTACCTGCTTTCTTACTTTCCACTGTATAAACCACTAAAAGTCAATCCCAGGATTTTTAGGTTTCTGTACACTCACATAGGAAGCTAGCCACATACAGAAAGTAGCAACAAAAGCATATGTTGTTGAGCCTATTCCCCCCCCATACTACCTCCAGGAGATCTGGCTATGCAGCCAGCCTAGGAAAGCTTCTTCCTCAGAGTCTGGAGTACTGCAGACAGAATGGGCAAGCTGTGCAGCCATCAGTTCTGACCTCTTGATGTGTTAGAAGATGGAATTAGAACCAGATGTGTAATCCACAGTAATCTTCCCCTCCATCCACACTTAGTTCCTTCCTAATAATTCCACTAGAACCTTTCTGAGGCCTGTGGCTGCTCAAGAACCACTGTGTAAGATCCTTTAAATTTGTCTCAAGATTTATACTAATGTGAGTTCACCAACGTTGCAGTAATACCTTTCACTATGGTATAATGAACAACATAATACTTCTTCCTTGTTTCAGAAGGCAGAACAGTCTTAATATCAAATAAGCTTCTCACACAAGCCTGCTATGGAATGTGGGGATACACATTAACTGCAAGTATGTCTGATTACAACCAAGTTTTTCTATAAAGGACTTCTTTAAATCCAAAACCCTTAAAATTTGGCTTCATGACCTGACATCAACTCATCCAGACTCCCTTCTCTTAAGCACCTTGTCATGCTGTTTTTCTCTCAATAACTCTAAGTACTTTGCCCTTTCCTTCCACAACATTACTGCTGAAGAGCAGGGCATCTACTTTAAGGGGAATCTCCAAGTCAGTTGATAAGACTTCTAAACATTCCAAACTGGCAAGAAAATAAAAACCACATTTTCTCATCTCATCCCATCACATTCTCTCCAATAAAACAAAAGCTTCTGTACATGCCAGAGACCACCCACTGCAAAAACTTTGTATCAAGTCTTACCAAAAAGAGTTTTGAAACCCCTTGAACACTGCCTCCTAGGTGAGTGCCATCAATTCCCTTTAGCATGTACACAAGGCACATCAGTTAGGCACACACAGCAAAATGGATACAACAGAGCTAGATATTCCTTCCCCATTGTCTAGTCTACAGAGTCTCACTTCAGTCACTGCCATACGTATTAGACACTATTATTGTAACCAAGGCAGAAGTATGAAGAGGACTACCATCTCTGGAACTGCTCTACTCAGCTAGGAGGTCATCACACAAGGAGACATGATCAAATATAGTTTACAAACACTTTGTCAGACATATCTTCAGTCCTGAGCTCCAATGGAAATACAACTATCCAAAGACACTTCTTATACCACAAGTGTTCTGTTCTTGTAGATCTTCCAAGATGGAAAATGTCACCCATTAGAACTCCATAGCTCTACAAGTTTCAGTCCTCCTTAAATCAATTCTTCTAATATGCCAAAGGAAGCATTCAAAGTGAAACTGGCATCCAGCCTTCATTATGGTTGTTGTTATTGCTGCCAACAGCAGAACCAAGAGGTAGATATTAGGAATAGCTGAACTCAGTTCAAAACCCAGCAAGGGCTGGCTGCCCATCAGTAGAGGTATACAACTGAATGCCAAGACTGGAATTCCATTGCACAGGAGGGATATTAAAAAGAAGGTACTGTGAATATTAAAGAGTTTACTTTTAACTATACTCTTACCCTTACATGATCCAAATATTATGATTAATCAAAGATAACTCAGGGGAAGATGGCTGCATCAGGGGCTTCTCCCTATTTCACTTAACTTTGCATATACTATCATCAGCACTTCAGTGTCAAAGCACCTGAAGCACCACTACTACTGCTTCTGTTTGGGGACGTAACTATCTTTACATGTCTCCTACAGGCTTACCTTGCCACCTTCAGACAGATATTCAAAGTTGGGTTCTGGCTCCATCAGCTCTACAGAGTAAAGGCAGTTGCCCTTATGTACTCTATTATTCTTCTAAAGTGTCAAATACAGTGAAACTGAAGAAAAAACACAAGACAGGAATTTCACCTTGTTCATAGATAATATGTTCCCATATTAAATACAGAGTAGCTCACGTTGCAAATATTCTGAAAGCAGCAGCTTTCCCACATTTGCTGAAATGGTGTTATCCATATTCTTTAAGAGAACCAGGTTTTTCCTGATGTCATAGAGGTTGTGTTATCCCTGGACTTTTAGCCTATGGATAAAGAGGCAATGAATATGCAACCTAATTAGCAGAAGTATTAACTGTTCAGTTAATATCTATGAGGTACTCTTTGCTCTTTCAACAAAACCCTACAGTAGCAACATCCACCTACCAATACATACAGGTATTTGACATTAAGATAGCATACATCTGACCTGCAGACAGGTAGTTTCAGAGACTCAATTTCTACACAAGTCAAATTATAACATTGAAAGACACCATTTAGAAATCATAACTTTTGCTTAGCAGGCCAGAGACTCTTCAGAACAGCCCTCCAATAGGGGTCATTAGGATCCCAGGCTCAGCTTCTTAACACTCACTGCTTCAAAGTGCCAGCCCACCTTGGTGGATTCTACAGTGATCAAAACAGACACTAAGTCTAAGGCAAAGTTTAAATTCAGAACAAAAAAAATTCTGCTAACCAAGAAAAGAAAAATGCCAGCCAGGAATTTGGAGCAAGAGGGAAAGAATCAGGAAAGGATGTACAAAACAGCACAAACTCCTGTCAAAAGTCAGAAAAAATAAACTTTTACCCCTAACTCCCTAAGAGAAAGAGTCATTGTTTCATTACTTTGTTCTGCAGTTCTGTTTGCATTGTATTTTGCAGTGTTTACAATAATTCTCATCTTTCTACTTACATTTAAACCAAATGCTTCCCTCAGTTTTGTCAGGGTAACCACCCACAGAGTTTAGCCCTTTGTACGAATTAAGTGCTGGACAATGCTTCCTCAGACTGTCAGGCAGTCAGAGCCTCCTGGGACAACACAGGCAGTAGCAGAGAAGCTTTCCCCAGTATTAAAAGTCTTTCTGGATCACAAACAGAAGAAGCTGCTGTGTACAGAAGGCTCAGGATATCAGCTTCAATTCTGCTGGTATGAAACCAATTCTTTGCTCCCTCCTCCCACCTCAAAAAAATCACTTAATGATTGTTTAAATAATACGATAAAACCTTTCTGTAACAGACAGGATGCATGTAGTGCTTGCTTCAGGAGTTGGAAAAGCTAGAGAGACAGTTCTAAGATAAAATAGTCGTGAGAGACAAGAATGAAGAATCCTTGTTAACTGTACCATGGTTAGCTTTAATGGCATCATCTGCTGTCAGTGACAGACAGTATTCAGAAAAGTATTACTGTATACACCAAAGAGTAAAGGCTTTCTGATTTCTGCAGACAATATTCCTTTACAGTGGTTACTTGTGTCAAAGTTGCAGTAGTAACTTAACTGCTGATTGCTGAACTTGAAAGTGGTAAAACAAAGCAGAAAAAAACAAGCCAAGCATCACTAGAGCACTGCCACTTATTACTGAGTCAAACTAGGCAACATCATTTCAAACTAGCAAGTTGTTCCTGTGCAAGATTTTTGAGCCTATTCAAGTAGAGTTCACATGCCTTCCAATAGCTTGGGAAAAAGATGATGCATTTTATCACCACTGCTGAACTACCCAGCAATATTACGATTACACTAGCACAAAAATTTGTTTTCTCATGCCAACCTGTTTACACAAGTCAGGAGCCTTTTCCATAATGAAGTGATAGACTTGGTTTGTATGATGTTCCCAGAAGAATCCCTCCTGTCGAGATCTGCAAGGAATCTTAGAACCATTAAAATAACACTACCACACCTACCACTAAACCACATCCCTAAGCACTATGCCTACCATCCTTTAAACACCTCCAGGGATGGTGACTCCACTTCCCTGGCCAGCCTGTTCCAATGCTTGATAACACTTTCCACAAAGAATTTTTTCCTAATATCCAATCTAAACCTCCCCTGGCACAACTTGAGGCCATTTCCTCTCATCCTATCACCTGTTACTTGGGTTACTTAGGAGAAGAGACCAACACCCTTCATGCTACAACCTCCTTTCAGGAGTTGTAGGCAGCTATAAGGTCTCCCCTCAGCCTCCTTTTCTCCAGGCTAAGCAGCCCTAGCTCCCTCAGCCACTCCTCATAAGACTTTACCAGCTTCATTCCTCTTATTTGGACAAGCTTCGGCACCTCAACATCTTTCTTGTAGTGAGGGGGAACATCACTAAGTTGTTGAGGTTGCTGTTTGGAGGTCTGCAGTTTTAAATGTTAGCCCTGAATTGGCCAGGCAGTTGGACTAGATGATTGTTGTAGGTGCCTTCCAACAGAAATAGTCTATTCTACATGTAGAACAAAGCAAGAACAGGGGTATCTTCAAAAAAAAAAAACCACAAACATTTACAGGTATCTTGATGCTGCTGTAGGTTATTGGTATGAGTTTACACAGCAAGATAAATTCCTTTCCCAAAGTGCTTATCCCCACCCCATCATGTTTATATATACACTTAATTCCCTGATCCAAGCAGAAGGATGTTCAAGACTGACCTTCACACAAACCATTCAGTCTCTCAGGTTGACAACTTTTTCACAGCATTTTGTACTATGGAACTGTTTTAGTGTGTTTACTTTCCATTTGCAGAAATGGTGATTCCAGCTACACTGCACTATTTTTCACACTTTCAGTGAGAAGGTACAGAATACTCTCACTGATTCCTTGTTGCTAGAGACAGACTTGCTTTCCTTATTTTCTGTCAAAATAAGTTTTAAAGCATTTCTAGCTTTACAGTATTTCTCCTTACACACAAGTAAAGTTAACTTTCATTGTCACCAAGAGCCTTGTAGTCAAAAGCCTCCCAAGCCAGTGCAGTATCTTCATATATGAGCCATTTGGTACAGGGCTGACAGCTCTCCATACAAGCAACCACCTCTAGTCCAAAAATCACACAGCACTCCCCAGGTTAACTTTCCTCCAGTTGCACTCACTCGAGTTTTGGAAGTGCTCAGTTAACTTTGTGCTACAATTTGTATGTGTCTCTCTAGTGGAAGTTAAAAAAAATCTAACGTACATATTGGTCTGTTTTTGCTGTCTGCTTCCCTGAAGGGAGCAGTGTATCAGTCTTAATATAAGCAAATATGAGACCTTTGCACAATAAATCTTTGACACAGATAATTGGCAAGATTATTGCAGCCTCTCATCTTCCTTTTCAGGGAATGTTATTAAGAAAGTGTAGCAAAACAGCTGTGGCTTTATCTGGATTCCTCAGATTTTCTGGATCTTGTTCTGTCTGGTCTAAGACCTGGCCTCAGTACAAACACATACTCAGGCTCACTGGTCAGACATCTCAGTGGACAAAGACCAAACTGACATTTTCAGTTGACAAACTTAAAGCAGGCTGTGATACCAGCTTCCACATAGCTTTTGTGACTATTTGAGACTATGAACAGTAGTAGTACTCATACCATCACCACATCTGGAAGAGCACAGTATGCTTCTGCACAAGGTTAAGCAGTTTTCTCTTCATACCTTCTACAGCCTAAGAGGCTGCTGAGCCTGATCTCATCTAAAGGAATTTGCTTTTCTGACCCCAACAATCAAGGTTCCTCTTCTCATTGGAAGATATTGCCCATCTTTCCAGCAGTCTGGACTATAGTCTAGAAGAAGATGAGCCCAGGAATAAGTGGCACCAGTAGGAAGGATAAGAAGAAGCAGGGCTTGTTTTATCACTGAATAGCAATACTTCTCATCCACCTGCAGCTACCCATGTAGGAATTACAGCATGTACTTTTCATCTAAGATGACACTAGTAAATCATACTCCCTCACCCTGCTCAAATGTAAACCTCAAGAGTCCTCTAGTCACTATAGCTATGAAGTGTTTGCAGACTCCAGTTGAGGTTTGGTCAGAAATAAGTAGATAGATGGCAACAATGAAGGCCTAGACTGTGGTGGTTGGCATCCACCCCCTAAAAAGCAGCTCAGTGCTACCTAAATATTAGCAAGACTAGTGGCAGCAGCATCCTTCTCAAACAGCTCTCAGTGGGCTTCTGGTTGAGAAGCAGCCTGTTCTGGAGCAAAAGACCTTTCCTCTCTCCCCTCCCATGAGCTCAGCAACCTCCACAAGCTGAAAAGTTATCCCAAACACTAGCTGCCTACATAAACATTGAGAAGTCCTAGTTTTACTCAAAAAAAAAAAACAACTTGACATTCTGATTCACATGCCGCTTCTTACAAGCTTTTTTTCTCCATACCAGGAAGCAAAAATCTCTGGAGGGGGAAACATAGTTTAAGAAATCTGGTGAAATTCAGCCTTACAAATAGGAAGGCAACAGTTAAAAAAAATGATTTTATGTTGTTTGATAGTATTCCAGACAGATACTAAGCCAGTTTAGGTCAACTGTGACCCAAGAGGAAACATCTGTTTTAAGGAATTGGGCTGAAAGTCACATTAAAACTAGTTTTGTAGGTGTAGAAGAAATGGCTGTTTACCTGGCCTAGCTATAGATTTCATGGACCTTAGGAAATTAAAGATGTGGCCACCAGTAAAGATTCCAGCCTAATTTTGTCTGAATCAGCTTGCTTATTCTTATCCATCCTGATTTTGTCTGACTCTTGCCATAACTGTCTGGTCCCAACATTTTTCCAGTCAAGTCTCTGTGTCACCAGACACTCACAGTTTTTCACTCATACTTGCTCACTCTTTGTCTTTGCTCCTTTTTAAATCCAATGCTCGTAAGATTCAGAGAGGTCCTGCACTTTTAATCAGATCTCTTCCAGCACGTATTTGGAAAATACCGAAACCTTTGAGAAAACATTAAAGCCAAGAAGAGTCATCTCTGCTCCTCCCAGCTTAAGTTTGCCAGCTCTTACACATAGACCTATAACTGATTCTGAAAGACTTTTTCCTTTAGCAATTATATTAATCTTACATATACAAATATTGTTACCAGCTCATGCACCTGGCATCTTCTTCCCAGGTTTATTCACATGCCAGGCTGCTGGTTCATTCCCATCTCTCATCACTGTTCTTGCTCCTCTTTCCTCATTCTTGACTTGTTCAGCTTCCTAGATCTGTTCTTTCTTCCCAGTTCCAAAGCCATTCAACTTCACAAGCCAATTTCTTCTTTCTACTTGAATTCCAATGAGAAGTTATTAACCAGACCCTCAACCCCTTAATTATACTCAGTAATCCAGCTCTGTCACTGGATATTATTTCAATCCCCAATCCTTTGTCACTGGTCACAGCTCAAGTACCAGTGTATTCCTTCGTTTTCACAAGACTTCCAACTCCAGACTACAGAGAAATAAGTCAGTTCAATGTTGCCCTGATTTGATCCATCAAGCCAGATGACTAATATAAAATCTTGAAAGAGGATTTTATTCCTATTAGTTTTCAGTGACAAAGAAAGATAAGCATAGCCTAGTTTCCTATTTGTAACAAGCCCCTGGATATCACATAGTTGCTGACTACGAGGCAGCAAAGCAGTAGTTTGGTTTCCTGTAAAGATCTTTCAGAAGCACCACACTGCAGTTACACTTGGTTATCAAAACATTAGTGTTACCTAAAATAAAAGCAGAGTGGAAAAGAAAAAAGCAGCATATTCAAATTATCCTTAAGAACATACAAGCCATCTGAAAACAACACTAAGTTGCCCAAAGCCTGCTAAGAGCACAAGTAGGTGGGGGTTCACACAGGACTAGGATCACTGCAATTCCCAAGTCTGGCTGTGAATCTCTGCCAAGTAGCTTCCTTCTTCCCTCTTCCCCCGCACCAGTAGAATTCCCTCATTTGTAAGTGAAGCCCAATATAAACTTCTTAAAAAAGTTTGCAGGGTAATTTAGTCATCTTTAATCCTTAGGTTAAAGGGAGGGAAAGTTTCAATAGGTAAAAACAGAGCCAGATTTTGAACACCTGTGAGCAACCTTTAAGGGAGGGAAGGTCTGAAGTTTGCACGCAATAAGGTTGACAGCAGTATTTGGCTCCAATCACAGATTTCTATCCCTTGCTTATTTCATAATTCTCCATGTTCACACCCAAAAGTGGCTTCTGTTAGAGGACTGCCTCTGAACAGAAATCTTCAGCTGAATACTGTTCTTAAAATGGAGTCATTTAAAGTCCTCTAAATCAGATGAACCCTAGGTTTGTAATCAACAAATAAACTACTTCTATGTGATAACTCAGATGAGAAAACCTTGAAGTAGGACCTACATACATCCTTGAGTATGGAAAGAAGTTTCTTCAGAAGTGCCAAAATGTAAGTATGGATCCTTAAAAACCCATTACTGAATTAATTCCTAAAGAGCAAGAGCAGAGCTGGAGTGCCTAGTCTCCCCAAGTCATAGGGCACCACACACTAATGACACTTGCCCCAAACATTTTTATTCAAGTCAGTTCTCTGACTTGGCAAGCTCTGAATGTATGCAATGCCTTAGGTGTCTAAGTGGTTACAAAAAAGGCTCAGCTTTAACTGGGAAGAGATCAAGCCAAGGAATGGAAACAGCATCCTCACAGAAACTCAGCATAGTGTGAATTTAGACATGGGATTTTTGTTAGAAGATGGTTGTCTTACTGTTGCCTTCCCAGGAAAATACAAGGACCTGAAGATTCTGTGAAACGATGGCAGCTCTGATGTTAGTATTTCTATGCAGAAAGGAGCTCTTGTCCAGGCATATGTCAACTGAAGAGAGGCAGAAATACTGTACCTACTCCAAAACTGCATCCTGCAAGGAAAAGTATCTAAAAGACTTCTTTTTAGCTCAAAACTAGGAGATTGTATTTATAGGAGGATGCATAAATCAGTAGCTAACCTTCACAGCATTTTACAGGCTAGAGCATATTGTTCAACAGGTAGCAATTAACCCGAATCCATTGGTCAAATTCATTAGGTAAATAGTAAGTACATAGCAAAAAAAAAAAAAGCAACCAAGTCACTCTTACTAGCTAATCCTGTTTATCCAAACACAGAAGTTACTTTCCTTTTTTGTAGAGTCATATTAAAGAACTAAACCGGTAGTCAGAAAACAATAGATAGTTGCATGGAAAGCAATTCCCATAAGAAGCCATACAGCAACAAGAAAACATGAGAATCAGTGAGTCTTTCTCAACAGCTTGCTCATGGGAGGGCTTGCTCTTATGAACACAAGGGGGAAATTTTTCATGATGAGAACGATCAGCCATTGGAATAATCTCCCCAGGGAGGTGGTGGATTCCCCAACACTGAACACTTAAGATTTAGCTGAACAGGGTGCTGGACCATCTTGTCTAGACTGTGGTTTTGCCAGGAAAGGTTGGACCAGATGATTCTTGGGGTCCCTTCCAACCTGGTATTCTATGATTAGCAGAACTGTTCACTGACCTCTAGCCTTCTTCCCCACACACTAAACTGTCTGCACTAGGTTCAAGTCCTACAAGAATATCTGTGTCCTAACCGCAGGGAACTGGCATGCTTAAGACCACTGACCTCTTCATCTTACCAGGCTTAAGTTCTCCTTGTCAAGAAGAGTGAAGTAATGTTGCCTGAGAAAGGTAAGTTATTTAGCCTTAAGTGATATTGGCAATACATCAGGAATACCAGAGAAATCCTATAGCTTTTGACTGTTTCAAGAATTGTTTTACTTGGTGATGTGTGGTACCAGCTTGGTATCCTAAACATCAGCAAGGAGCTTCAACTTGGCATTTGAGGAAAAAGCATGATACCTGCAAAGAAAACTTGCAGGAAAAGCAAACTGAGCATCGGGAAAGATATTGACAGAGCTTCAAAGGACAGCAGGCAGTATGGCAAAGGAAAGGGTCAAATGAAGGCCCAGTACAAAAGTCAGACTATGTAACTGTGAAGATCTTTCCTAAGATTGTATGAGCTTTTCAAAACAATGTCCATCACAAAGGTTGTTTTCATTACTCTTATCTCTAGCCAACCCAAATATGGTTTATCAGGAATGATCTCTATCTGCTTGAGTCTGTCAGTCCAGTCTCTTGTCCACAATCTTCTGTAAGATTTAGCTCCTTGCACTTTACAATAAAGAGGAAACAATGCCAAGAATAAGCCTTTTTCCTTCTGAGCTGTTCTAGAAGCAGTGAGGACAGCACTTCTAGTGCCAAGGCAGCTCACAGATAGTATCACTTCTATCTCTTAGCTCCCCTCCCATATGAACTCTTACATGGGAAGCATGTGTTTCTACAGCAAGCCAATGCAGCAATTAGCATGAATTCTGTTTCTGACACTTAGTGCCTATAAATAAGCAGCCCAAAATAACCAAGGATTAAAGAAAACAGTGAGAGACTACTACCATCTCAGGCCTTAGATAACTTGTCAGGACTCTTCAGCTGGTAGCCTACAGGCTGCATCCAGTCCTCAAAACAGCTGAGTAATCTCTTGCCCCTCAGCAAGTCTACTCTTTGCACCAGAGCTCTGGGGTGCAGGAACACCTAGTGTTGAGGGGAAGGGCAAGTTCTATCATATTAGCCTGTCCCTTGAGTAATCAGCACCTCTGAGTGAAAGAGCATTGCTGTATACTGATGCAATGGAAACAGCATTCCCAGTAACAGCTCCATAACCCAGAAGCAAAGAGCAGCAACACAACTACACTTCCATCCCAAGGCATTGTCATTTCAGAGGCTGCAAACCAGCCTCAAGGCACAAGGGTGGGACTGCCTGCAGGCAATCAAAGCCTTATGCACGAGGTATGCTCCCCACTCATTCTCTCCACCTTCAAGCCCTTCTACATATCCTAATGGCCAATGCCTTCACTAGATACTACTCCCAAACACTCCCCTGCCACGTGTTTCCAGTCTGTCCAGTCCAAAATCCTTATTTTTTTCCCTGAATTACAGGCAAAGGACCAAGCTTACTTACATCAGCATCTTAATCATGTTCCATAAACTCTAAACTTGCATCTTATCCTAAACGAAATGGGCCTGACACCCCTCTACTCTCCTCACCCCTTTTTCACATTCATTAGAAAGCACAAGATAAGCACTTGCCACACAAGTGACGAGGAAAACTGTTTGGAGGAACAGTTTTTCCTCTGGAGCACATCTCTCCTTTTAAATTTGAGGACATACCAGACCCTACTGTATCTTATTCCAAGGTTTACTAGACTGAAGGAATGATACTGGATGAGTTTCTTCTCTGCTGTTCCCAAACTGATACAGATTCAAAAGCACCCCAGACATTCTTTCCTTTTGTTGAGCTTTAAGGTAGGGATTCTCTTAGGTGCTGTGTAACACATCAACAGCAATAATTTGGGGTCCTGTTTAAGAACAAAAATGACCAAGATCCCATCAAATGCAACAGGATACATCCTTGGTTGCCCCTTATGAAATAAAGACTTATGAAAAATATGAGTTGAAAACATCACCTGTTCTCTTGGCTGGACCTGAAATTATCCCTCATTAAGTGGGAACTGCATTAGACATTGCCAAACAGCTGTTTAATGGGGATATTACAAGCATGTCATGCAGCTTCAGAGGTTTTGCACTTCTAAGACCTTTCTAAGACTTCTTTTATCTGTGGACTACAGCTTATGTACTAGAAAAAAGGCTCTGCCACATACCTGTAAGGCAGACATTATCTCACTCTAGGTGAAAAGCTTTAGAGCTGGTAGCTCACTCAAGTTCACAAAACAAACCAGTAGAAAATATAAGAGAGCACAAGCTACCACCATTCACCAGGCATTTAATGTCTGGAAAGTCCTCCCCCAGCCTCCAGTCATGTTCATAGTTACTTACCAGAGACACAACCAAGAGAAGAGCACAATAATGCATCACTGTGGTGAGATGTGGTATGTAGTTAACTCCTTATCCCTCAGAGCTCTTTTCTCCAAGCAGTTACAGCTGTGAGGAAGTACAGGCTTCACTTACATGCAGTGTGTGAGCCACAGGGAAGCACTTGCTGATGCAGCCTGGCTACCTAACATAGAAGATGGATGAACAACATTGGACAAGAATGCAGTGAACACCCTTTGATAGGGAAGAGTTAGGCAAGAACCCATCACTGCTGTTTTATACTACTGCATGAGTATTGCACTGGGACAAGACATAACACCACTGTGTATTGTCTGAGATGCTTCACGAGTCAAGGAAAGGTTCGGTAGAAACACACAAAAGGTGGTACAAAAAGCTACAGCGAACACACGGCATGCTTGTTGCGGACTGACTTGTTCGGGCTTTTAGAGAAGTTACACTTATACTAATCTAAGCCCAAGATAAGCGGACTCAGACTTATGCAGTTTAAGAGTAACTTTCCACCAAGTTTCCTATAGAATTGGGTTATAACTTAATTAGTAGCTTACCCAAAGCCATAAGATTCTAATCCTCAATAGCAAAGGGGCACGTTATTCCTTTATTAGCCTGCAAAGTCCTGTTCCCTCTTCTACAACACCTCATACATTCCCACTCCAAGAAAAGGGGTCAAAAGAGAGTAGAAATTAAACACTAACCTGATGCTCCAAGTTTGACAGAGAGACTTATATTGTCCATATAAGACTCTGGAGCTTTCCATCACATTTGACATGTTTACTCGTTGTTTGAAAGAGTTGAAAATCCTCTGAAGTTATCTAATCACATCCTGTGGCAAGCTGAAGATACTTGACATTCCTCGCTGCCCTTTCCCTACCTTTGGGGCAAACTAAGTGTAAACATGGCATCAACCTGACTACAGAAGAGCCAAGTGCCATTTAAGATCTCAAAGGAGTACTCTGTGCCCTCAGAGGTTAGCACAGCACAGGAGGTCCAGGCACTGTCACTTCCCATCACCTAACTGGCCTTCAGGATAGAAAGCATTGGGAGAGGCAGTGAAGGATGAGTTTGTTTTCTGTTCCAGTGCTGGAACTTGTCTCAGCTGCAGATCTAGAAACACATGGCAATTTCTTTGTAGAAGAAAAAATAATCACTTGCCCTCCTAACTAGAAATGGGAAAAGGGTAAACCTCCACAAAAGAAGCAATGGGGCAGCACATGTAAAAAGGCAGAGATCCCCTTCAAATTTGTAATTTATGAGGCAGACAATAAAGGAGACAGAAGAAGTTGCCAATCAGATGTGGCATTTAATACTCAAGATGACTCACAGCTTACACAGATTCTTCCTGAAAACTTTGAGGGAAATTCCTTTGCACTGTTCTCACCCTGCAAACCTGTGGCAGAATACACACACGGCTGACAAAATGGCTTAGTATACTTACAATGAGGAGAAAAATCAAGTAGGACTGCTGTTAACATCATTCCTTTTCACAGAGAAACCCACTCAACTTCTGAAAACCTCAGAGTTAAATATCAGATGTAAGGCATGTACCTTCAAGGGAGACCAACAGCTATATGCTTTGGCAGATGCACCCAAGACAACTGCTCAGAGGGTACAGAAGCTGCAAGTCAGCTTTAGCAACTGTTTTGCCATCTCAGTATTGCTCCTGCCTGTCCAGCACAGGAACATCCACCAAGTTCAGTTTCAAACAGAACCGACTGGATTTACTCAGCAACACAGCTGTAACCAAATATAGTATCCACGACAAAACCAGAAGCCAAAGAGTCCAATTCAATGCCTAATCATTGGAGAACAGATCTGCCAAAACAGTGGTTGACAGCCTTAAAGAATTTCCTCACCTGCTAAATAATGATTTTGTTTCTAGACTTGAGCAGAAGCCTGAGAAGTTTGTCTTTACCTATTTCTTATTTAGACAGGTCCACATTGTACAGAATGAAGCAGCATTCAGCATCTGCTAAACCACTCAGACATTTCGCCATGTCTGTGCAGAAGTACTACATGGCAAGGTAACTTCAGAACAAGGAAATATGAAGCTGCAGTAGGCATGATGGGGAAAAGAGGCATCACACTGAGTTTGTTCAGAAGCTTTATTCTCTTCCTACCAAAGTAAAACAAACCACAGAACTAAAAAGAAGGATCAGGCAAGTATTTTGACAGGTACACAGCTGCTGTATTAATATCCCTGGTATCCCTGAAACAAAGTTACATGATTTACTGCATTGAAGAGTTACTCAAGATCCTAAACCTAGCAAAATGAAATTCTTAAATTCTTGGGACAAAGCCTTAACATACTGGGGGATCACCACTTCAAAGAACACCAATCTAAAGAAAAGACAAGTCTTGTTACGTCTTAGGCTTTTTTTTTTTAACCATATTGAAGCTATTTAGGAGTTCTCTAACTTAAAACACAACCTGAGTAAAATCATCAGAACCAATTTTCCAGTCCACAAGCACTATCAGATTAGATTAAGTCTTCAAAAGAGATGCATAACCCAATCTTTGTTCATTCAGTACAATCTACTAACTACAGCTTCCACTGCTTTTATTAGTTACTTCCAGAGGTAACTGCTCAATTTCCAGTTCAAAGTGCTTTATACTAAGCATCCAAGAAAGCCATCTTTAAGACACCTTATCAGTATGCTGCACACCAATTCATACACCTCCAAATGGCAGAAATGACCAATTAATTATATCATTGGTCAGGCAGACTATTCAAGTGGAATTAAAGCATCTAATTAACTTTCATCAACAACATACTGAATGAAAGCTGAACATCATTATTAGAAGCCACAGTAAATTTAAAGATCAGATTTAAAGGCAAGAGTCTTGTAAGCAGTTTTGATCTTGAAAACTCCTTAAGGCATATTCCAGTTTACCTTCTTGATAGTAAGCAAGTACAGACAGCCAATTATGCCAAACACCTTTTTACCCTCCTCACAAAAAAAACCACTGAACATCCCAGGTTTTTCTCCTCAAAAGCACAAGAAATGCTATTAGAAAGCACATAGGCAACAGCATTCAAAGCTAAGCAGTTACTTCAGGAGATTAACCTAGCTGCTAGGAGTTCACACCCATAGCCTATTTGCCCATGCAGACCTCCAGCTGCTCCAAGTCCCCAGGCCTGTACCGTCTTACATGGCTCTTGCACTGCACATGAAGTGGTGTGCATTTTATCTGCACAGTCTGAGGTAAAACAGGCTTTACTTCACACTGCTGATGCAGTTCTGCACTGGGCAATTCTGAAGGTCTGTCTTGGCTGGCTTTTCATTTTAGTACCAGATTATCTGATTCTCAAAACCCAGGCTCTTAGAGAAGGGAATGCTGAAACTCTTCTGCAGTAGGCTCCTCAGAGAAGGTTTATTCCCAGCCTAAAAAGGCAAAAGTACCCCCACATCTCACTTCTGGAATGCTTGGTATTTTGTACTATTAAAATAATTCAAGTTGGGAAGCATTTCCTAGATGTTTTTCATTGTTCCTCCTCATACAGTTACAGCATAGCTGTGTCCCCAGAGCACACACCTCCAGCTACTACTTCTTGCTGAGGAAGACACACAAGGTTGGTGTAAGTAACAAGTCAGCCATTCCTTGTGCAGCAAAAGCCACTAGAGGGCATTGACATTTACTCTGAAAACAGGATGCAGTGTGAGAAACGGGCCTTGCCCTGTGTTTTATAGGGAGCTCAGACACTTTGATGCTGGCTTTCTCTCAAAGTCTTCTGTCCACAGAAATCACATCACCACTCAGATGTTGATCCATAGAACCACATGAAAGACATCCCATGGTTATCATAATTGCTTTAATGCATAATTCGAGCCTTTAGCTTATGTCAGCAAATTCACCTCATCAAGCCACAAATCACATCAGTCCATATCTCCCTACACATCACTGTGTACATTGGTCAAGTTTTTGCCATCTCATTTCAATTTTTTAGTAGTTTGAAAGCAGAAAGGATTTCTGAGCATTCTCTGCCCTGTCTCTCTGCCCCATCTGCAGACAGCAAAACTGTCTTCTTCCCTTATAGGCTAAGTTCAGCATAGCTACACATTCCAGACCTACCTTCCTCATTTCCATCAAACACCTCGTTCACAGTTGCAGACTGAATGCTTTAACATGCTGTGTTTACATACACCCATGACGGATTTTCACTTTTGCATCCTGCAAACCTAAACAAGGAGAACTCAAGGCAACCAACAATCTTGCTCGCAGATCTAACAAGCAACAGATGAGCAGAGAAACCCTGCACTCAGCCGAATTATTTCACTGTTCTATTTCAAGCAAGTACTTAAATATTTGACAATGGAGAATAAAAAGCAGCTGTCAAGAACCTTGCACAGGTTGGCCATGGAACTTAATAGCACAGAGAATATAGATGTTAAAAGCCCAAATTAATAGTGTGCCCTAGCTGGGCTAAACCTAGTTCATCACATCCACACCTGAGGGCTCAGAGTTTCTTTCCCCTATTTAGACAAAGACACTTTCAAGGTATACATAGGGCCAAATCCATCCATCAAAACCTCCTGAAAATTCAGTGTGTAGTGCACTGCAAATAACTCTTCCAGGTCTGATGAGTCACATCATCCCCCCAAGTGCTGCTTCATACCCAGGTTGAAACCAGCTTGCCCAGGGCATCACACAGCAGTGTCATAACCAGCATGACACAACCACATTATTCCTGGAGTTGCATCTTGCCCTTGTAGAGTTCAGTAAGCGGGAGTACAACATGATAAAGCATGTGACTTGAGAGAATCTCCAGGTCATCCACCCAGCTTCATGAAGTCCAGGCAATGCTCTTATCAGATCATGGGCATGTCTTCTACAGTTGTTGGAAAATGTGGGCATCCTTGCAGAGTTCAAAAGTACATATAAACATGTACCCAACAACACCATACCTATTATGCAGGGAAAGCTTCCAGATAAGTGGTGTGATAAAACTAATTATAAGTCTAAGGCTGGGACATATAAGTTACCCCAGATCTCTGCTGGAGAGACGTATAACTTATCTGGTAAAAGAAAACTAACATAGATAGCCAATATGAATGTTTAAAGCAAACCTGGACAGTTCTGGTGTTCGGTTATACCTGCACTAGCATAGGTAGAAAGCTCTGCCAGCACAGGACACCAGCAAAATACTTAACATCTTAATACACTTAAGAAAACTCAAAATGTCACATAGCAGGGGAATGGGGAAAGTGTGAGAAGCCACAGTAAAAACAAGCTCAGACAAGAAGTGCTCCAGATGCCAGACCAGAGATTTCCCTGCAGCCCATGGAACAGACCATGGTGGAGCAGATATTGCCCTGCAGGCCACAGAGAAGATGACACACCAGAGCAGCTGGACATTTCCTGAAGGAAGCAGCAGCCCATAAAGCCCACGATGGAGCTGATTTTTTCTGACAGATTGCAGCCCATGGGAAAGACTCATGCTGGAAGAGGGGAAGAAGTGAGAAGGGGTTTGGCAACTAGGCAAGGTCAACTAACTACACCAGCAAGGAGTAAACCAGAAACCCTTCAGTTTGCTATGAACTGCCCATGCCATTTGGTACTGTGGAAAACTTGGTGACATCTTTCTTGTTATTAAAGGTGACTGTAGCATAAGTGAGAGCTAAGAAATACAGGGATAGTTTGAAATCTAGAAAGGAAGCTTTCCCTGGCATAAACAAATAATCCAGCAAATAAATCAACCAAGGGAAGGAATGGAGAATGAACTGAATGCAAATGATAAATTACAGTTCAGTTTAGTCTTGTCATGTTGACTGACACTGAGTCAGAGGTTCTGAGCTCTCCCATCTTTCCAGGGGAACTGCTGACCTTTCAGACTGATAAAGAAAAATCTGCACTTTGTTTTTCTTTTCTAGCCTAAGAGCTTATATTGCAATCACCAGAGTGAATTCCAAGCTTCAACTAAGGCAGACACTTGCCAGTTATTTATTCAGCCCTCCACAACT
Source organism: Patagioenas fasciata (assembly GCF_037038585.1). Classification (NCBI taxonomy): domain Eukaryota; kingdom Metazoa; phylum Chordata; class Aves; order Columbiformes; family Columbidae; genus Patagioenas; species Patagioenas fasciata. The sequence continues at coordinate 33,907,987 of NC_092524.1, forward strand.
GCCTCTTTAGTAGCTTGTAGTGCTTGTTGACTCACTGCCATTTGAGTTTTAAAGTGGGATGACTTTATAGTCTTACTCAATTTCCACAAAGACTTCTTCCCAAGGGGATATTGCACTCCAAGGGAAGTTTCCTACAAAGTCAAGCTCACTGTCTGAAAGCAGTAGGTCCAACTAAAACCATTCAAGCTGAGCAGTCTCTGCATGCAGCACCAGATTTAGCATAGATGTTGCCCTATAACACATCTAAAAAGATTCACAAGACCCAGCTGTCTACTTCAACCATCAACTGATAACAAGATGACATTGTGTACTATCAGCTTCCTTCCCAAAAAATACCTAAGGCATGTCTCTTTCTAAAGTAAGAAGAAACTTATTGGTGGTTTCCCTTCACTTCAGAGATCTGCAGCTCCAAGCTTGAATAACAAGCCAGACAACAACTTGACAGGAATTTCAGTTAAAGACTTGATATTGAAACCCAGCATCTGCTTTATCAGCAAAAATAAGGATAGAGCTTGGGAATGAGGAAAAAAGTACATTCCACTCTTTGGGAAATAAGTTTTTCCTCAAACTCCATGCCCTGCCTATTTTAAGAGGTTTCCTCTCTTCAGAGTCATCAAATCCTGACTTCAATTTAGTACAGAGCATTAACTAAGCAAGCTTTATTAGTGTCAGCATTTAGAAATGCTGTCTTTGGTTAGTATCTTCTTAAATCCAGCAGTGACTTCACTCAGATGCTTTGTGTAAACAATGCCTAGTACTAGTGTCAATCACTCACAACAAAACAGATGCCAAGAGTATTGTATTTTTACATCAGCATCTGCTAGTGAAACAAAAGCCACTAGTAAGTCCCACTAAAGCAATTCTAGGTAAGTATGGTTCTACCCATCTGAACACTGGCATAAGATTTAACAAGATTATCTCTTTGCACTTGATCCTAATTGGTTGCCTTAGGAAATGCATGGGTATGCACGAACATTAGTCCTGCTATCCAGTAAAGAGTTGACATGCTTGGCTTAGGCTCTTTGTGGTAATCCAGAGGTTAGCTTTCTAATAAATACTAACCAGATTCAAGCCAAAGATAACACCCTATTTTGTCCTTTTAATCTGAGGTGACCTCATCATGTCTATGATCAGCCTTCTGGCACTTCCTGAATACAAGAGCTTGTATTCTCCATGGTTTCATGTAAGGTGAAGACAAGGAAAGAGAAGTGAAAGTCATCCTTAGCTTTTGCTCTGACATGCTGCACTTAATTATCACACTGAAAAGTTGGTTGTATCTCTACACCTGAGAGGTTTATCAAAGCTTAACAAACTGAAGGAAAGCACATCAGGTGGAAATGTACATGCTGTTTAACGTTATTTACTTGCCCCAGTGATTTTAAAAAAACAAACAAACATACAAGAATTCTGAAGTTGTACTCACCTGTTCCAGGAACCAGGTTTCAGGCAGGGTTCAGCAAGAACCATCAAGCTCAGAACTGTGCTCTCACTGTCCTTGCCCTGCCTAACCAGAGGCGCACACACAGAGTACACCTCTTGGAGGGTGTGGAACAGAATTTGACAAGAATTTCAACATAAGGAAAAAGCTAGTCAGAAGCTTTCTATCTGCAGCTCTTCTCAAGGTGACACACTACCAGTGGGCTGGTTAACTTAGAAGTAATTACAGTGGAGGTTCCCCACTATAAGGTCGGATGTGGACATTTTCTTAAGAAAAGCAATAATAAGCTAAGAGTTGCATGGGACACCTGAGAAGGTAACAACTTTAACACGAAGAAGAGTCACTGTGATAAGATACCTACATTTTCTTTAACGTAGGGGAAGAAAAAATATGCCTTTGGAACTGAGTATTCCTTGCTACAGACAAAAACCTGCTGACAGGTGAAGTTAGACTTTCTATTTTGGACTCTCATTCACTTGACAGCACAAGCATTGCTTGTGGTTTTAAAAGTTTCAAATAAATATCAAATATGTGTCTTTGCAAATTGTACAGGATTTTCATACTGAACTCTTCCCATCTATTCTGGGGCTCCCAGGGGCGGGAAAGATCCTGGGTTATGTGAAGCAATTGCGGAAGCTTTTTCAGTTTTAGTTTAGCATTATGCCAGGAGAACTAGAAGCAAATCTTGGAGCCTTTTAGGGAAATTCTTAGAGTTCCAACAGGAAACTTACAAAAAAAAAAAATCTTAGTTTACTTGTGACACTCACCAGCTATTCAAGCTAGCTCAGAGTCAAGTCTTTGGACTCAAAATGTACTTGTCATACAACTGGGTTGATTCCAGAGATGTTGAAGGATAGGTTTTAAGAATGCCCAAGTTTACTCCAGTGTAGCAGATATTTTTCTTCCTACTTAGTTCCAATTTCAGCACCAAAACCCCTAGTGTTCTAGAAAATTAGTTTTCCTGAAGTTAACTCTACAGGCAAAACTCAATGTGGAAGTGGGGACTAGTTTTGGTTTTGTTTGGTTGGTTCTTTTAAATGATTTTCATGCAAGAACCACACACAAAAACCAGGATAACTTCATCCTCCTAGGACAAGAGCTAATGTAGCTATGCATTATAGTTGTTTATATACCAAAAGATTTTACAAAACAGAGCAGATGAGTTAAGGTGCTTTGTCCTATGGGTGCTTTTACATCCAGAGCAAAAATCTGCAAACCATACACTGCAATATGTTGATGAGCAACAGCCAGCTTCAGTTCCAATACTGCTGCCAAAGTGCTTCAGGTAAATAAGCACTTTCTTTTGTGGTAAAGAAACGCTCAACTTCTTTCTGTTCCCAATCCAGCTAGTTTGGCACTCCTTTACCTATCTGTTGTTCACAATAAAAATCTTGAAATTTAGATAGTCTCATTGGCAGCTGAGGGAAAAGACAAGAAAAGCATCAGCAGCCCTAGCTTCACACTGATTGCTTCCCACTTCTCATCCTATTAACCCTCAACAGGAGCCTATACTAGTGACAACATGGTAAAAGTTTAACTTGACTAGTTAGTTACAGTTCCACAAGCCACCTGAAACATAACCCTGATTTTCAGGGTATGCATAACTGACAGATGCACTGTGAAGTTCAGGAGTGTTCCTGCAGTTAAATTTTAACTACTTTGCATGTTTTAAGAATGGTAGCATCTTAGGTGACAGCTCAAGTTCAGCAGAAGACAATTTTTTTCCACCAACACACTTGTTACTTCAGGGGAACTGAGGAGAGGACAAAACCTGGCAGCTTTGACAAACTTATGTCTTCAACAGCTGCAGCCAGTAACATCCAGGCTGCTTTGGAGCCAACTGGCCTGCCTCAGTGTAAAAAGTCCTTAATTTAAAAAAGAAAATCACCACTAAGCCGCAGCATAAAGCACTTTCAGAGCTCACTATGAAGAAAATGTTCATCTCCCTGGAAGTTCCTAAAGATGAGCACCCACAAAATTAAATTTGGACTGACATACTTCCCCCACACTTCCAGACAATGGTTTTAACCATTAATATACTACCACTAGTAAAGTATGCTTATGTCCATTTGGTAAATGTTTGTAGAAATTGCAGCTACTACTACTTCTACAGTTCAGGTTTTAACCAGGATGAATAGAGTGAGTGCAAGACCAGTTACTGCCACTGAGAAAACATCCTACTTCAATGCAGCAGAACATCACCAGCTCTACAGAGCACCACACAAACTAAAGCCTATAGAGGACAGCTTTGATTTTCAATCCCACACCTCAGGGTATAAGTCCTGTTCCTAAAAATACTGGCTGTGCCTGTGTAATACTAAAGAGGAAAAGATAGCCCATAGACACTGACAAACACAGAGGAATGCTGGTAGCAACCCTTATAAAACTTCATAGAAAATTGCTTTAACATTCACCCCCTTATGGAAAGCATGAGCTACTCGTTAGCTAGCACAGCCACTACTGATATACCTTCTTCCACCATCAGGTTATCACCTATTCATATAAGCAGTAAGCACTTTACCACACCAGATTTTACATGTAAAGCTGCAAGACACCATCTCTAGAATAACCTGAGGCCTTCAGGTACAGCAGACAGAAGCATCATTCTCTTACAATAAAGAAGTAAACCTGTGGACATGTGCAGTGCATTTAAGGATATCCTATCCCATGGCAACTGCTTCCAGAAGCTAAGTTAAAGCTCTAGCAGGATAGATTTCTCCATCTAGCATAATTCTCAGGAATATTTCATATGCATTGCATATAACTGAGGGCAAACAACATCAGCAGCACTCAGAATCCAATTGGCTGGAGTTTACTACAGCAGCAGGAAGATACGGCAGGAGTGCTGCATTACTGCCTTACACCAGACCCCTCACCTGACAGAACTCCGGAGCCTTGCAGGCAGATATTGGTATTTTTTAAGCTAAAAGGGTCAAGCAAGTTTTTCTAGATTGACATATTTTTAGACTGAGACACAGAAAGGGAAACAAGTGAAACTGATCTCTACAACTGTGTAGCAAAAAAGTAGTGTTCATTGCATGAACAGCCTGTTCATTTGATACATTCAGTGCTTTATGGACTTCAACCTTAGAAGTATTTTGCTTCCAATGAGCAATGTACACATTAAAACAAGTTTGTAGCAGATTATTCTCTGGTGTTCCAGATATATACACATTTTAAAAGCTACTTTTGCTCACAGCTTATCTACTTTTGCAACACTTGCCTGCTCACTTTTAAGAATAGAGGAATAAACCAAACACCAAACTCCAGCCAGAAGCCAACAAGAGTTACCACCATTCTGTATAACTAGACCAAATCAGAAGTAGCTACTTGGCTCAGACCGAAACCCCTTTATCTGGCCAGTATCCACAAACTCCAACTCATCTATTATAATATGCTCCACTTGGAAATTACACACAAGAGCTTCTGGCTTTTTAGTTCTTGACTTGCACCTCATTCCACCAAGTATTTGTTTAAGCCTAAATGTAGACTGCATGTAAATCTGCTTCAAAGAAATGGGAAGGGAAATGGTTTGATGTACCTGCTAGACTAGGCTCTTTAATCTTCATGCTAATCAAGAGAGTCTGTGCTGCAACAAAAGGTTATCATTCTATCTGGTTTTGACTAGTGTCTCTCTGGTACACACAGAAGCAAGATCTAGAGATAGTGTACATCTGGACATCTTCCCCAGACGTGTGTCCCTGATGTACATTAAAGGATACCACTACTTTTACCAGGTGTTTTCACCTGAGGATGCTTCCTTATCTATTTGATTCCTGGTTCACTCTACCTCTATACCAGAGGTAGCCCAAGGAGCAACCACGAGTCCACTCAGTTTCATAGTGGCCATAGAACATAAGATAGTTACCTTTAGATTAAGACTGCATTGGATTGTTTTAGTTTGCTGAAATGTCAAACCCTAAAGTATCAGAATTACCACTGAAGGATCAGATGATCTCCATTTCAAGCCCTCTGTATAACCAATGAAAAAGTTCTAGTATTCTGAATTCCAGAAGAATACAGAACAAACACTATTTCATGTACCCCAACAAGCCTCAGTATAGCAGTTAAACTAGTGTACATTTCTCATCAGAGGGATGACTATGGTTTCCCAGTGCAATTTAAGTGATTGATCTCAGTCACTGAATAGGGAAGAGAACAGGGATGGACAACATTTTCCACATTCCTTCTAGTCTGTAACCTAGCTAATGGTAACAGAGGACTGGTAGCCAAGAGAAACTCTGAAATAGAATCTGCCCACTAAGTGCTTGGAACCTCTCCTCCTTATTTGAGGATCAGCACTTCCCTCTGCATACGACTCAAACTATCATTAAATGTACCAGTGCCCAAGAAAAACCTCAGAAAAGAAAGTTATTTAATCTGTCCTGTTTCCCCATTTTCCTTATTCCCACACACCTTTGACTTCCTATGATTCTTTCTATCAGAAGCTCACCCATGAGAAAACTATAACCTTTACCATCCGCTCAATCCCAGTTTCAATCAAATGTCTCCATGGCACAGAACAGCAGGCTCCTTCCACTCTGAAAAGGGTGAAATCACATTCTTTCCCTTTGCATAGGACTCAGAAAAGAGAAAATTTATGTTAGGTCAATGCTCTTCCAACAGTGGTTCAAATTTAACTTTAGACTGGCAAGGGCTGCCATGTAACCTACTGAGCCAGTCTCAGTAGATTCAGTCTACACCTTGCACAAAAAGAATGCTGCATGCTTCTTTCCCCTTAGCCATGTCAAGTCAAGGTGTCTGGGGCAATACAACGCAGTTTACAGAACCATGGCACATGGTCTGGGTCTCTGCTCAAGTACTGAGCAGTGTGGTACTCTGTAGCACTTAACAATGCACTACTGTCCTACTCACATTCATTCATGTTCTTCATCTAGAGGCAGTAGTTGCTCCTTAGAAACTCCAGCTCCAATCCTGGAGAGAATTCTGGGTGTCCATGGCAGAGCAAGTTTTCTGCCTACACCCACCAGTTTCTGTACTGCTGCCTCCACCTGCATGGAAGAGACTGCCAGCAGCACTGGTGGGTTGCTTGTCTAGGCTTTGCTGCCAGACTCTACTTGACAAAACCCTGAGTCAACCTTTAATGATGCAGTCTCTGTCCCTACAGTAACTAGCATTATTTTTCCCTATCTCTAGGCACAGGTGTTCCCCTCAAGGTCTAAGTTTGCTCTCACGTCACCCCTACCGCTCACTTCTCCACTGCATAGCTATGTGCCACTCCAAATGAGAACACCTGTCAGCAAGCCCTCAAAAGCAGCTGGCTCAGCCACAAGCCAGTGGGAGGCAAAAATGCACAAACCCAACATGCAGGTACATCCTCCCAAGCAGGCTACAGCTGAGAGACCACCAGGGAAGAGTTTGACACTGCAGACAGTTGGAGGCTCATGGGGGCTTCTAGGCCACTGCTCTGAGAACAGCAGCACAACTGCTCCACAGAAGCCAGTATGAGAAATATGACAGGACAGCCTCCCACCAAGGCTGCTCCTTCAGGCTGCCAGTGGCACCTTACTATCATCCAGTCAGGCCCAGACCAGTCTTAAAGCTACCTTGGAAGGGTCACGCAAACTAGAACAAATCCCTCCATGAGCCAAAGCCTCTCTCTGCTCCACCAACTCTCCCCACACTGTAAGAACTGTGCTTCCAGCATGCAGGCCTTTTACTCAGATAGCAAAGGGTTCCTTCAGAGCAGTTCTTGTGGGGAAACAATCATTTGACCCCTCAATTTCACAAGGATTAGCATTTGTGAGTAGACCAGCCCGCTGTATAATACTATGTTTTCCTCACCAAAAGGACCACGTTTCTTCTCTAATGCTCACAAATACGGCTAACACTATCTACAGCATTAACTGCAGCACCCTATAGGAGCCCAAGTTGCATGAGAAGGCTACCGTGATAAGGAGAAAAACCATCCAGGACAGGAGTCATGAGCCTGATTTCAAGGTAAGGCTTCATCCTGAGGGAGCTGACTGCTCTCAGGCTGAAGAGCTGCCAACAGCTTACATGAAGTCACACACAAAAGCTCCTTTGTATGGTGGATGGTTGTTTTCACTGCCCTGAGTGCAGGCATTACACTCTGGTGTGACTAGCTACACTTTCCTGCTGTTACTCTCTTATAGCTATAATGCCTCCCACAAAAAAAAAAAAAAAAAAAAAGGCAGAGTTGCTTTCTCAGTCATCACCAGAAGGGTTTAGATGCCAGAATACTCCCTGCTCATACCTAGGGACAGTAAAGCCACTACACACAGAAAGCTTCATTGGGCTCCCATGTAAGCTGCCGAATGCAAGCCTTAAATGTTCATGTGAGCCAGTCAGAAGAGGGAGACAGTCACATACCACACACATGGAGAAACTGCCAGGATGTGATGAAAGTGAACATTTCACACTGACCTCACACCTTACCCAAAAAGCTCCAGCATGGAAGCTACTCACTCACAGCAACAGCAGCCTTCAGTGTTGGGGCAAGAACTTCACAGAGGGAAGAGCTTCTCACAAACAGGCATAGGAGGCTTAGAGTCCTATCAATGCAATGACAGCAGTTAAACCTGTAACACAAGTAGGACCCATAGTTCAAATTGCAAGTTATAACATTTGCTCCTCTGCCAGAACTCCACTTGAGGACAAAGCAGTGAGCTACCACCACTGCACACTAAGCCTGGCTCAGGCCTGCTGTGCCACAAAGCCCCTGGATGTTGCACCAGCAGCCTCATGGCAGCTCTGGGGGGCTCTGACAGGACTCCATCATGCTGTCACACAGGAAGTTAAGTGTGACAGTCAGCACAACAGCCTTCACATATTATCTGCAGTTTCACCTGTATTGCCTCTTTTAACATGAGCATAAAATGTATTGTGTAACACTTGACTGCACTCTCAGATGGGCCTGCCCCAGAAAACCTCAAGATTCAGCAGCCAAGTAGGAGACAAATGGGTTTTTGTTTGTTTGGGGTTTTTTGACATAGTAATGTCGCAATTAGTTTGAGATGGCAGGATAAGAACATCTAAGATATTTAAACAGTAGTATTAATATTTCAGAGCTACCATACCTCTGAAATTAAGTTTACAGTCATCTTACCAATTGCTTCAGGCCATTTAGAAATGAAAGAAGCCAAGACAGCATCTGTTCTGCACTGATTGCAGTGAAGATTACCTTAGCACATGACTAGTGCTAGAAACTTGAAAACTAGTCCAGGAGGTTGTCATTGTAGGTGTTCTACCAGCTACAGAGCTTGCTGCCACCACCAGCAGAAATACATGAGCAATTTCTTTTTCTGTATCAAAGCTTTTGGTGGCAGTGGTCATTAACGTGAGTAAAATATTCTCATAGCCAACCCAGAAGCTCAGGCAGTTAAAACACCAACTCCAAGACTACACGGAGCAAGTCAAATCCTACAGTGTTCTCCTGTTGAGAACAAGACCTGCTGTTTCAATCCTAACATATTGGAACATAACATTTTAATACTTTACCACACAAGAATTAATCCTGTTCCTCAACACAGTTGCATAACATATCAAAAGCAAGTCACATCAGTTTCTTTGGTGCACATCAAGGAATTCAGCTGTCTAATCAAGTCTAAATAGGAACAAGGAGATGGAGAAATTAGTATAGCTCCATACACAATTAGAGTTTCTACTTCAGTAAGAACATTTCTCACTCAACCAAAACAGTATCTGTACCCAAAAGCTATTTGCCAGAGTAACAAATCTCGCTTGTCAGGGGATGCTTTTCTGAAGACTTGCCTTTGTGTACTTGTTCCTTTGTTAAAATGTGTCTCCAACAGTAAGGAAATCTAAAACATTAAAGCATTTTAGTTCCTATTTATCAGTGTAAACCTTTACAACGTAGACTGATGATTAAGCTCAAACCAAGAAACAAAACTCAGTCATTGAAATTCTATCCTAAGTATCACTCTTCTAGATCTCCTTCCTACAGAGCCCTTTGGTTTATATTTTTATCATGTGTCCTTTCCTAATTTCTTCCCACTATGAAGAACCCAGTCTCCCCAATTTTAGTAGAACATGTGTAAAGACACCCGTTTTGTGGACCCCCGCCCCTCCCAGCAGGACTGCAGTGAGAACACACAGCAAAACACAGGCTCCTTGGCACAAGCTGTGATGCTGCTTGCTCCTCCAGAGGGAATGGCAAAACTGCAGGAACCTTTTCAGAACTTTTCATCAAGGTTCTTCCTTGGGCTTTTAACTAGTAGCCACCTGCAGCAGGGAATTCCCATTGCTCTGTGACATTCCAGTCTATGCAATGGAATCTGTGGGTATCTTCATAGTTTTACTGTCTATGACTTTCCCTTTACAACAGTACTGAAACAGAAGATGTCCCCATCTCCATCCAGCATGCCTTTCAAGGTTGGATATGGTATGTTTCCATACATGAAACAGGAAGAAAGAGTGACTGCCCTCTTCTCCCATTTCTTAGTACTCTGCAGTCACTAGGAGGTACAGACCCCCAGTCTTTCAGAAATCCAAGCCTGTTCCTAGGACAGCTTTTGACTGCTGCAGTCATGTTCTGCTCCTTCTGCAAGCACCCACCATTTTCCTGTGCTAGTATTTGTCACTACTGCCACTAACAGTTCTCTGCCATAAACAGAGAAAATTCATAACAGTCAGGCATTATATTCAAAAAGCAGAGGGCCTACATAGATCTGTCTTTCTGAAATAGAAAGACAAATGTGACCATTTATTGTCCAGATGGGGGAAACCAGAGCTTGGTGGCACAATCTATGTGATCTGTTATGGAAGAGTACTGGTCAAACACACCACACAGCAGAAGATGCAAGAGCCAGCAAAGTCAGGCTCCCTATCTATTGCTTTGGGGTCAAGGAGGGGAAACAGCAAGACCTGGCTTGTCACACAGCTCCAGATCTCATGCCAACACAGAGAAAGAGGCACACAGGAAGGGAGTATTAATAGAAATGAAAGTCTAATTATCTTTTTTCCAGAAGGCAACATCCTTCATATAGACATTTTTCCAAGTGTAGTCAGATGATTTCTTCCAGAGTGCTCTTTAGACCTACAAGAGTAGAAGTGACCAAGCCATTACATAACAGAAACAGCTTTCCTAGAGTCTGTCACATGAGAAAGCAAGTCACACAACAGCCTTGGGCTTCCAAGTTAATTCTAGGACACACAAGATATTAGACTTGCTATAGGGCATCACTTGGGACAGTTCTCATTAACTGTCAGTGGGTCACAGCATATGTACAGAGGCCAGATGTTTCCTACAGGTCATTGACACTTCCCAAGTCTAAGGGATGCATGTCATTGCTCATAGTTTCACTATAACAGGAAACAGCAAGCTTTGTAAAACATCTTTTGAGAGCCAGAAATACTTCAGCAGGCCAGTACTGGCTGCACTTGTAATTTAACTTGGTATTCAAGTTATTGTCGTGTACTAACTCACTTCATCCAAAGGTTTGATCCCTTATTGGCACAAGACATGTAGATATACCTATTTCTCTTCAATACCCATAGTTTTTCATCATTTTCTGCAAACAGCAGCAAGCCATACTCCTCTGTCTATGTATTCAGTGACAGTGCTGGCTGTCTAGTTTAGCAGCAGCACTCAGTAGTGAGAGACACAAAGAGAAAGATCAAGAACTTGACTCAAGCATTACTGTTCATGTAAACTCATTGAGTAGGATCAAAAACTGCTGTTCACCCTTCAAAGCATTTCAGCTTGCAAATATTGTCGTTCTAGTGCTTACCATACAGAAAGTGAGAAAGGGTAAATATCACACCTAGCAATTGAACACCTACAGCATCAGACCCCAGAACTGCAACACTGACCCACCCATCCTGGGAGGGTTCCTAACAGGAATATGCTCTTAATCGCAAGTCAGCATGAGAAATCCTGGTGTAACTTGGTAATTATAAACCAAAAAAAAGTAAAAGAATTTTCTTGTATGCATTGGCATCTAAAGTATGGCACCTTCATAATAATGACAACTTTACTGGCAATGTCTAATCATTAGGAGAGATGAAGCTCAGGGGCTTATATCAACCCACATGGTTTCAAACTAGTAAATCAAACTCCTCACCTTCATATGCACTTAAGCATGACACTTCGAAGAGTGAGAAGACAGGCTTCATGAGCTAAACATCCTGGAAGTTCACAACCTTCCATTTAAGGGCTCATAAATTAAAACTTTAAGACTTTTAGGCATATCTTTCTACAGAACTATAGACATTGGGAAAAACAGCCAAGTCAGTTCACTTACTTCAAGCAAAAAACAAATCACTAGTCCTTCATATTTGGCTTCCCAATCTCCTGAAGTAGCTCATTGCAGAGCACACAGCACAGGGAGCAATTAAATTGCCTTGTAAAGTACACTACATAAAAATTGCATATATGAAAACCATTTGATAGACAGGCTCATTGTGCAATTATGCACTGCCATCGGGATTTTTTATTTTGTTCTTTGTTTCAGCTGCTCTTCAAAGTATTTAGATACCAGTGCTGATGAAGGGCCCTAGTCATCCAGCCACATTCTTACTTATCACCTCAAAGCTCCTCTCTATTTGGCACCACTCCATTTTTGAGGTTTATGTTTGACATCAGGTGATACAGATAGATATATAAGCACCCCTATGTTCCCCCATCCTTTAGAACAGGTCTCTAAGAATTTATGGCACATGGTAATTCTGATCTGCCTCGTTCTAACAGTTGCTGTTATATATCTGGTCATAAAAGAGGCTACACAACACAGCTGAACACAAGGACACCAGTGCAGCCAGTCACTTTCCACAGCTCCGAGAAGAGTTTAATAGCCATTATGGTCAAACAGCACTTCTACTAAAACACTAGAACACTACACTAAAATCTCTTATTGTTATACTTTGGCTAAGTAGAGATTCCAAAGACACCTGGACTTTCCTAACCATGGTGTAAGTTAATTAGGTACTACATTTCATAGCATTTCAGACTGATGGGTCAAGAATGCACGTGGTCAATGCATCCAACATGCCTGCAGAGAGACCAAGTTTTTCCACTTACCCAGAGCTGTGCTTTTATCGCAGCATTGGCTGAGAAACAGCTACTGTTTTGCAGCTTTATAATTGAAAGCTCTCGTGCTACTCTGTAGTATTGCTGCAGTAGTAACATTAGCTCACTGGGAGGACCATATTTAGAAAAGATGTTGGGTTCTCCCCCAGAGCAATGTAGTAGTTTGGTAAGTGAAATTAACAGCCCCACTAAGAGTCAAACATCATCAGATTAAAAAACAGAGCTAGACTCCTACAGGGAGAAGTCTGGGCTGAAGGCATCTAGCTTTATTGCAGGGATTCATTTAATCCCTACTTGGGAACATTAAAAAAGAGTCCTAAAGCTATGTGCTGGGAACAGGGGCTACATTAAACGCAAGAAGAGCAATATAAAAATACAGCCTGCTAACCTCCCCCCCTCCTTTTTTTTTTCCTGCAATAAATACCAACAAGTATGTACATACTTCGTGCATTCAGTCGGTACCCAGCCTTTAATGAGCGGGGAGGCCCTTGCGAGGGTCCGCGCCCGCGGGAAGCCGGGCCGGGAGCCGCTGCGTGCCCACGGCGGGGCGGGGGCAGCCGGGGCTCCCCGACGCCGAGCGCCGGGGCTTCACCTGCGGCGCTGACAAGGAGGGGGGCGGCGGGCCGGGGACAGGACAACCTGCCGCGGCGGGCTGCAGCAGGGCAGCCCCGCCGCCGGGACGGCGGCTCACTTACCCGGGGCCCCGTGGCTCGATGGCCGCGACCCTGAGGCAGATGCACGAGCAGCAGCGCCAGCAGGAACGGGCGAGCCCCTGCGCTGCGCCAGGCCCGCGGCACCATGGTCCCTCGGGTGAGCAGCGGCGGGGCAGCGGTGGGACGGCGGGACTCTGCGGCCACCGGAGACGGCTCTCCCGGGCGGCCGCCGCTCAGCCCGGCAGTGGCGTGTCCGTCAGCGGGCGGCGCGGACAGTGCCCCGGGCCGGCTCTCCCCCCTCCCGCCACAGCAGGTTACTCGTCTCGGCCATGGGGATGCCCGTTATAAAGCCGTGGCGGGGCGGGGCCGGGCAGCATTGACTGCGGTGCACACCTATCGCAGCGCGGCCGCCAGGGGCTGCAGCCAATAGTGGGGAGGTAGGGGCCTCCGCCCCGCCGCCGCTACCGGGCGTGAGGCGGGCGGCGCAGGTTGGCCCGGGGCGGTGCTGTGCTGTGCTGTGCTGTGCTGTGCTGTGCTGTGCTGTGCTGTGCTGTGCTGTGCGGTGCGGTGCTGTGCTGTGCGGTGCGGTGCGGTGCGGTGCGGTGCGGTGCGATGCGGTGCTGCCGGCGGCCTGGCGAGGGGCGAACACCTTCCCTGTGCCGGCGACACCTGGAGCGGCTGCCGCACCCTCAGCGGCTGGCGGGGTGCGCGGGTGCCAGGCACTAGGCAGTCCCGGCGGGGCTGCTGGAGACGACCGGCCACCGCGGCCGGCACTGGCCCACAGGCTGCCGGGCTGCGCCGTTTCCCCCCTCCGCCCGCCCCAACGCCCTGCTGGGCATCCCCTGCCCCAGCCCCGCGGCGGCGGCTGGCCCTGGCGGTGGCAGTGACAGCCGAGCCGTACAGTCAGCTCAGGCCAACGAGCAAGTAAATTTGGCGTAGGAAATTACCTCCTGGTGCACATACCGTTTTCCTTTCGTTTGGCACTCATGGGTCAAGGCTGCTGTAGAAACAAATCTGTGCCTCAGGGAGTGTAGGTCCTCTTGTCAGCTCATGCTGACCCACAGCCACAGAGACTGCCCATCCCTGAAGATCTTCCTCTGCTTTCCCAAGTGCAAGTGTAGCCCCACAGGCCATTGCTCTACATTGGTCAGCAAAGCCTGGAGCCTTTGTTGTGGAGCTGGTGTGATGGGGGCTTTGGTAATTCACACTTTGCACCTGGAAAGCTATCCCCAGACCAAGTTTGATATCTCTTGAAACAACAAGCCCTACTGTTCCAACATCAAGTTTGACATCTGCAGAGACAAGACGACCTTCTAGGCTGCATGTGGGCCCAGTATGTCCTAGCATAACCAGGCACTCGACAATGGGATGCTTGGGTAGAAAGTGTTGTGTCACATAAGAGGCAAGTTCCACCAGCTGTGGAACACGAGCGGGGAAAAATGGAGATGCATCTACAGGCAGGGCCCAGTCTCTGCAGGCATGTCTGTTTGATGAGGAGCTAAAGAGAGAGCAGCACCATGGCCATGTAATGACAATAAGCTGTAGACCTTGAGCAATGGAGGTGGAGAGCAATGCCAAGCCTCTGTCTACCTGCTGAGTGACAGAGGTATCCTCTGAACTGGACTGACTTGCATTTACATAGAGTCCTTGAGTTTTAAATTACAGGCATGAGTTTGGTGGTGGGCATGGCAGGGCAGAAGCTCAACGTTTTGCAAAATAATATGCATGGGAGGTCATTGCTGTGCACATAACAGTGATAAAAGCCTTGTTGTGGACAGTTTTGTAGTGCTTTTATGGAAACACACAAGAAATGCAATTTCTTCATACAACGTATTTAACTTTCTTTATTCAGTGACCTTTCAAGAGGCAATACTCACGCTTGTAAAAATTCCCTAGAGTGTATCCGCTAGGTATGGGGAGGGGCTGCTACACCCACACGAAGAGCCTTGTTACACAGTAGAAGTCATATAATTCTGGCATCTTATCAGAGCAAAGCAGGGTGTTGAGCTATGGCGGTTGCTTTAATCTTTCTTTTCTTTAAAAAAAAAAAAAAGTATTTATTTTAAAATGCCAGTATGTAACATTTTGTCATTAGCCTAGGCGGGATAAGCTGTTTGTTACTCATGCGGACCTCTGCCAGTATTCATTATTCTTGGCTTGCGGATCTCTCTGAAGCTCCAAAGCCAGCACACCACACAAGCCTACTGATGTACCTTAGCCCTAACCCTCACCACTCTGCTATCCTGGCCCTAAGCTTTGCCAGCTCTTCTTCAATATGGCCTGCGGTATCCTCTGATTTTCCATTTCAAAGTCTCTCTGATCCACACCTGAACTTCTGCCATTCCACATGACATGAGCAGAGAGACCTTGAGGGAAAGAGGAGGGGGAGAGCTGGAAAATCTAAGTATGAGTGTCCTTGTGTACATCAGGATCAGATCTGTTGAGGTTGGACAAGTTATATCAGTGCACACCTGACATCTGTGGAAAGACAGGCAGAATCTAGTACAGTTTTGTTGAGGCAGTTATCCCAACAGTGAAGTACCACATCATCTCATAGTTAAGTCTTGATTAAATTCCAGTCCAGATAACATTATCCCACTTGCCTATATTCCCCTCTCCAATTTCATAGGGAGTTTTTTTGCATCTGACCTACTTTGTGTGATGCCCTCATGTGTTCTTTATCACTTGCACTTTAAACACAAATGTTTGTCTTTGGCGTACCTTCCACAGACAAACCCAGGGATACCAGGATCTCTCTGCTATATAAATGCTTATTACCACCACGAAAAAATTATTGTTTCCTTTTCCTATTCCTATTTCCTAACAGAGGATACCAGTTACACTAGAAGCCTGCCTTCCAATGCCTATGAGGCCCTGACACCAGCAGCATCTTAACACCAAGTAAAAGTTCCTGAGAGGGCCAGAAATTCCCAGTAACTGAATGCTTTGACTCCTTTATGGTCAAGGCTGTTTATAACCTTGCAGCATGTACTTCCATCCATGACCAATATATCCATGGCCAGATGTTTCTCTGTAGGGATTTATATTTCCTTTGCAGATAGTAACTGCCTTAGTGCAATAACCCATCCAGAAGAGTCTCCATAGCCTGGCCTATGTAACACAACCATTAAACTTCACTGAGCTGTTCCGAGCCTGAAAACTTTAGCAAAACACCTTCAAAGATACCAGAAAGAGAGAGAGTATGTCTTTGTTTCAGTGGCAAACGACCTTCACCGT
Organism: Patagioenas fasciata; assembly: GCF_037038585.1. NCBI lineage: Eukaryota > Metazoa > Chordata > Aves > Columbiformes > Columbidae > Patagioenas > Patagioenas fasciata. The sequence continues at coordinate 33,924,347 of NC_092524.1, forward strand.
TGAAAATGCGTGCCTAACTCTTTGGCATACTGGACCTGGTACTCCGGTTGGTGTAGGTGCACTTTATTGGTGTGTCATATTCAAAGAAAAATCTAGATAAATAAAACAAACTTCCCAAACAGAAAACTTTGTGTGACTAAATTGTCTGCTAACTCTCTCTAGGTTACTGGGAAGCAGGAAGTGCCTGCCTTGGTCATCGGTGGCATTGCAGAGATGCTGATGAGCCAAGAAGAGGCTGATGTCCAAACTTAAGAGGAACTGGGCTCCTAACCTTCTCACTTGAGCTCTTCCAAAAATACCTGCCACCACTCTGAGGATGCAGTGCCAAATTCTGTGCTGGCCCAGTGCCACTTCAGTCAGTGGTGTCTCACCAGCAAAGCACTTGCCCAGGGTGTTTAACTGAAAACTACAAAGGGAGAAGAGCATGGAACTAAGAGAAGTTGTTCTTCATGTCCAGGCATTCATACACCAGGTTCAACGTTCAGATCCTTCAGATGAAGATGTACGCCCAGCCATAAGGAATTTAACTATATAATGCTGCTGGAGGAGGTACTGAAACTGGTACAGTTGAGGCTTGTTGTGTATAGCAGATACAGCCTACAACTTGCACCTCTTAAGACGTACCCCAACACGTGCCTCTGTGTGTTGATGATTAATATCTTGTTGCTATGGTGCATGCACATCACGCGCACCACCGCAAGTCCATGGCACAGGACATATGTATTGGTGGTCTTGACAACCGTTCAGGGAGAACTGTTTGATTGCTTTGATTATTTGCTTCTGCATCTACTTGTCCTCAGACAAGCTTCAGAGGATTGCTGTCCTCTTTTGAACAGTATTGGCACCCACAGCAGAACCGTCATGGGATCTGTCTGCCACAGCTTCTATCAGTGAACGTATCCCCTCTTGCACACTTTTAGCAGAAATGTTTGCTCACACTTTCAATAAAGAATTATCTGCTGCCTCCAAATATGAGCTAATTACTTTTAGGGATCAAATTAATGCTAGTGGTTCTTTTTTAAGTCAGTGGATGCTACAATTGCTCTTGCATCAGGTCTAATTTTAGTTCACTTTTTGTCACAAAAGGATCGAAGAAGACAGGGGATTTGCTGTGAGGTTCATTGTTTTAGATTGTAATGATGCAGAATGTAAAGTTGTATTTTTAATAATGAGCCTCTTGAATCATTTGGATAACTTTAATCAGAGAATTATCCATTGCTGACAGGCATTGCTTGCTGAGGACCTGCAGCATCGGAAGAGCCTTTTCTACTATGCTCACACCCTGAAATCTCCATCCAAAAGCAAGTTCAGGGCAACCCAGAATAAAGGCTGAAAAGCCACAGTTGAGCACATATGTGACTCTACACAGGTTGGAATAACAGCCACAGAATGAGAGAGTCTCTGCAGTCACCCTAAAATGAGGTAGAATACAATTTCCCCAGCTTGCCAGACACAGGCTGAATATGGGGGTAGTGAGGAGGAATAAGTTGGACTCGTAGTGATTATGAGGCTAGAAATCGAAAGTCCTTGGGTTTGAAAGGATTCACATCACAGTACACAGCATTTTCACAGTGTCATCCCACTGTCAGCACAGGTGCTGCTGTGGGCAAAGTATTCACGCTTGTTAAGACATAGAGACGCTTTGCTATTAGCATGTCTTGGGGTGTACTTGCTGGATTATGTCAACAAAAAGGAGTCTCAGCTTCTTAGAAAAGCTAATTATATATATGCCTGAAAGAAACAGAATCCCTGTTAGTAGTAGTAAATGTCCTTTTGGGCTTTTCATCCTGGAAGCTCTTTGCAGAATGTTCACTCACACTTGAACAAAAAACTTTGTTAAAAATATGACAACATTGCAAGTCTTTTTCCATTAAATGAATCTAGAGTCTGCCACTCCATTCATTAGACTTCATATAGAAATCCTGTGCAGAGCTTTTCTCTACAAATTACATTAAATTGTGTGGCTCCTGGCTATGCTTCTTTGTTTTGCCAATGGGTTGCTAGTAGTTCTGGTTAGTTCTTCATCACTGCCAAGCCCTCACCTCTCACTGATGCCTGTCCATCTGACCCTACTACCCAGCCATGCCCTCATGTTCTTATGTTATTCCACTACAGGAAGAGGTGGTTGGCCATACACCAATATTATTGTGAAAACAAAACCCAAAAAAGCAATGCAGTGAAGTGCAAGATGTACTAGAGAGGCAGTAAAGACCATCTGAGCTTCAGTATATTTTATGGTGCTGAAGCACATACCTGTTTTTAAGGATGGAACCCCTACAATGACCTGGCTGATGTCAGTCTGCAATTAAAATCTGCCAGCTCCTTGAGAACAAGTCTATTCTGCTTTTTTGCCTTTTTACTCTTACTTATGTTTTGCAAATTCTAGGGTATGATGTTGAGAATTGGTATGAGGCCCAGTGCAGTGGTGGCAAATAATGGGTATTTATGTGGCACTGGAAAATTAAGTGACTCTTCCAATAATCTATCTAAGAGACTTCTAACGTTCATTGCACCCTTCTTTTAATTTTGTGAAGTAAATATAATATCACTCCAGGCTCTAAAAAGAATGCCAATCAACCATATCTTTAACCTTTAGAATCTTTAAAAGTACTAAGGGGCTTGCCAATTTTTTTTTTTTTTTTTAGTCAGCTATGAGATTGAAGTTGAGTTGGACTCCATATGGAGTCCAGAAGAGAAGAGCTCTGTTCCAACCTCATTTATCAATCTTATCAAGGCAAGGATTCTTTCTGCTCATCCTGTCTACCTGGGTGGGATAGATGAAAAGTGGGTGGGGAAAGAAATACCTCCACACTAAAATTTTGAGGACTGCGTACTCTCGGCTGCAAATGTGAGAGAGAGCAGGTGGTGAATCTCCCATACATGACCTCTGTCTGCTCAGGCAAAGTGGACTTACTATCAAAAGCTCAAAAGAAATGTAGGGGGTCGATCATGCCAGGGCACATGGAGGCCTGACCTCCCTTCCATGTGATCCTCCACCAGCACAGACAACAGTAAAACAGAGGAGAAGTAGCTGAGGATCAGGCCATGTAAGCTCAACAGGTCATGACATTGAGATTATTTTTTGTCTGTTAAGCACATTTACCTTGTCTCAGAGAGTTGCTCAGACAAATGGAATAAAGTATTTTGCATCACAAGCACAAGTTGGCACCCCCCTCATCTGTCTCCCTCCATCAGCAGTCCTTGTCCTCAGGAAACTCAGAATCTGAATTGCATCCTAAGTGGCATGAAAACAGCACAGAAACGTACTCCAGCAAAGAAGCCCTGACATCATATTAGACAGGCTTTGACTTACGAGTTGGGGAGGCAAAATGGTGACAAAACAGTGGGGTACAAATTCTAAAATGCCATGATCCTGAATATTTTCATCAGGGCCAAAAGTAACACTTGTTATCGGACAGGAGAAGTTTGTTGTTTCTTCCCTACCAGTTTCTTAGCACTGACACCAGCAAAAGTGCACTTAAATCACAGCTCTGAGAACCAGCTACACGTATCCAAAGCTGAGCAGAGTTCAAACCTCAGCCCTGTGCTGATACAGAGTCTTTTCTGTTTTAAATTGCCCACCCACTCACTATTCCCAGCTGCCGAGCCACATAACGTTCAAAGACCACACACAAGGTGCAAAAGCAATAGAGGCCTGTTGAAAATTAAAGTGCAACAGCTTAGTCGAAAGGATAGGCTCCAGCATTGCTGACTAGAAAACAGGGGCAAGGAATGAGGACGGAAGGGCAGACGGAGACCGTGGGAGATCCATACAGAAAGTGATGGGAATCTACACTGGAGCATATTTTACAGAAATCCCCTACCCTCAGCTCACAGATCAACAGAGACACGGAGCTTCCCATATGAAGACAGGCAAGATGCAGCTCAGAAAAGGAAGTGGTGCTTTCCAGAGGCAAGAGATGATACTGGGGTCCCAGGGTTTGTTCTCAGCTTTGCTGTTGGCTTGCTAAATGACCTGGAGTCAGCGAAAAAAACTCTCTGTGCCTGGTTTCCCCCTCTTGAGGAAGTGTCAGGAAGCATAAGAGCCTCACATGAATGCTGTGCTGTCTCCCACAGGCCCTGACAGACAGCAAAACTATCAAAGAGCTCTGGTTTCTTCTCTACAGTGCTGCTGCTGAAGGGACCTTTCTCTGAAAAGCACTCGCTTGGATGCCATATAATAGCATCACCTATTCCTCTTCACCCCGTTATAGGAGCACGGTACCATTGAAACTAGAGAGTGTTGTGATACCACTCAGTGGTGACACGAAGACAGGAGCACCCTAGCACCATCACACATCACAGTGCAGCACCCCCACTTGTAGTAAAGAACAAGGCCCTTCTCCTGCCCCTAGGATTCACAGAGTCCAGAGCAAGCTGGTGAAAATCGACCTTATCCTGAACATATCTGCTCAGATGGCCGAGTTTGCTATGAGTTTGCATAAAAAGAGACTGTTCACCTCCAAGTATTTTAAAAACATTCTTAAGTTTTGTCCCATTGCTTCTATACATAAGGAATGTGTTTTTATATGTTTATACACCAAGATTTTGTGCTTAGTCGCTAACCAAGGCTAAATACTTAAAGGCTGAGTCAGGCTGTACTCTAAATGTGGCCTGTTTTACCCATCACTAAATGAAACGGCTTCACTGCTGAGACAAGGCAATGTTGTAAGGGCAACCGGCACAACCCAGCAGTCGGAACAAGAAACTACGAAGGTGGTTTCTAACAGAAAGTGCTCAGGGTGTTTGAAGAGGCACAGTGCCAGGGCTCTATGGGTATCATCCTACTCCCCAGTCCTCAGCTGGGATAGCAGCTCAGGAGAGATGAAAGAAGGGAAGATGAAACACAGCACGCCATGAGCTCTGGTTACTGCTAGTAAAAGACAGCAAACCAAGGAGACACTGGAAGGAAAGACTCAGTCAAGTACATCATACCAAATGCTCTGAGATGGTGGTTGGAACCCAGAGTTTGCATGTGTGCCTGTAATGATCTAAACTAGAACCGCAGATATAAAAGTGCTTGTAGCATTTTCATGCTCCCATATTTGATCTCAGTTTTGGGATTCAGAACACATTCAACAATAAACAGAGCAAAAGATACCAAGACTGGAATTTTGGTAGTTAATGCTGTTACTCTACTAATATTGCTACCTTCTTAAAAAATTGCAAATGTACAAAAAATTCTAGGTGTACATGCATAGCTTTTCCTTCTTCTGATCCCTGTCAGAAACTCAGTGCAAAAAGAAACCTTACAGCACACAATCGCCTGCAACCAGCTTTTTAAAATATCCCACTGTGATACATATCAACCTTTTTCTTTTGATTGATAGACTTTGCTAGAGAAACACGGCAGAACAGATGTGTGTGCATGGGTGCCATCAAATGAATTTTAACGCTCTTTCTCCCCTCCCCGCCTCCCTCCCACCCACTGGCTTATAAAGTTATTCTGGAAGACATGCGAATCCTAAATAACGGGGGAGGGGAGAGTATGGATTAAGGGACATCTGAAGAAAGTAGTATAAAATTGCACTGAAAGCAAAAATCCTCCCACCGTAACCTACCCTTGTCCACCCCTGTGTCAACAAATATGCAACCAATTAACGTAATTGCAGAGTTATTTATGGTGCACAGGAAAGTGTAGTCAGGGACCCTGAGAAACGAAGTTGTAGGGATAGGAACGCCTGCGTTTCCCCCTCACCCCCTCCTTTGCAGATGTTTAAGTTGACTTGTGGTGTCCATGTGTCTCATAACCAAGATCCTGTCTACTTTGCAGGTGTTGCTTGCCATGTGGGGGTGGGTAAAGGGGATGAAAGGAGACCTGGAAAAGAGTTGGGGTCTTCTGATTTCAAACTGTGACCAAAAGATATCGGTTGGGTTTAGATATTCCCCCCACCTTTGCAGCCTACAAAAGCCCCATACTTAATCCCTTCAGATGACCCTTCCAACAGCAGTAACAACATTTGAACACAACAGGGGGAAAAAAAATCTTAGCTCCATGATTTGATTGTTCGGGGTGACAGTTTTGTTACTGTTCAGTGCCCTGCACAAGAGAAGTTTTAATTAGAGCTATTGAGTGGTTTGAATTGGCACAATTAGGGTCAGCATTAATGATTGCTGCATGTGTTCTTTTGAACAGTAAGGGCTTTTTTTTGCCCATGGACAGGAGGGGGTAGCAGCTAATGAACTAGGAGAGTGCAAATTATCTCTGCAAAGCTGGGGCAAGTATAATACACACTGGGGATGAAGCAGAGAGCAGGAAGAGAGACCACAGCTTATGGGGCTGATCCAGAAGACTTCCCAGCAGAGTGCTGAGCACCATTGGTCCCCACTGCTTTCCATTTGCTTCCTCAGGTGCTGAACACTGACAGAGGTGGGCGTCTTGCATTGCAAGGGAAGACTTCAGAGAGGAAAAGCATATGCAGTGTTTTCATATTGAAAAATACAAAAGGAGATGGGGAAAAGGCTGCAGTCTGCTGAGAACACTAACCTGCTTCAAAAACAAAGATATGCTTGTGCAAATTGGTACTCCCATGAGTAGTCTTGTAGGTTTCACCCAGCTCCCATTCACTTCAGTCAGATACTGAATCAGTTCAAAGAAACACAGCCACATAGGATAGATAGATAGATAGATAGATAGATAGATAGATAGATAGATAGATAGATAGATGGATAGATGGATAGATGGATAGATGGATAGATGGATAGATGGATAGATAGATAGATAGATAGATAGATAGATACATACATAGATATAGATAGATTTGTGTACAAGGACCCCTCCTGTGTGTGCGTAAACATCTCCCAGATAAAAAGACCTGCCTGAACTTCACTGCAGGTGGGTGCCAGAGCTCCATGCATATGACAGCTCTGCCAAAGGCTGCTCGCACCCCTGCTGAGAAAATGAGTCCTCACAGTACATTCAACTTGACTTAAAGAGAAGACCTCCTGGGGGCGTATCTGTGATCCCCTCAGAACCTCCAGTCTCCTGAAGTATGCTCATTACACAGGTTCTTCCTGACCCACACAGTCCATGAAGGCATGTGGAAATGCTCCCGGGTTGCAGGAGGAATACACTCCCACACCACTCCAGCAGTCAAAGAGGCCTCCCTTCCACTTAGCTGCTTGTTGAAGAAAGGGCAAGTAGGTGATGGTGACAACAACCATGTGGGTGCATGGACTGACTGGAGGCACAGGACCTTCCCCACTCCTGTGAAGATCCTCCATTGCCTCCCGGCTACGCAGGTCATCCCCAAAGCATGAGTTTAAGCTACAGGCTTGAAACAAAGCTGAGTGCTCTGCATTTGCTAAAATGAGCTTTAGGCCGGGCATTATATTAGAATCATAGGCCTCTCTGCACCTTTGAGCTACAGAAGGAGTTTGTTCATCTGGCAGCTCCCCAGCATAGTGCTTCCTCACTGCCGTCCACCACGAGCAGCAAGACAAAGCCATTCCCCACTTACATGTGCAACACACCCCATTTTACTAATGGTGGGGTGACCCTCTGGTGACTGAATCAGCCTAGAAGTTCCTTCTGGCCTCCAAAATACAGATAGACCATCACTGGTAGGGGTACCTGTGGGCCTGTCTCAGGCCTGGCAGTACCAGCCAAGTCAGATGCTGGCACCGGTCTCTTGGTTTGACCTCTGAATACCTGTCTAAGCCAGCAGATCCACTGTAAAATGGCATCTCTAATTGTCTGCAGTAGTGATGTCTCCTGAACATGACCCAAAGATGGAGATTCATTGTCAGGCACCATGCATCAAAGAAAAGGTAGGTGGCAGAGCAGCAGAGAATAGCATGTACGTATATACTGTCAGACTACCAGTTCTTGTACATTTCTCAGAAAACATTTTCACCCAAACTTCCTGCAGCCTTACCAGACTGTGGCCACCGACAACTAATCTCTCAAATGTTTAGGGCCCAGCAATAGCACCAGCCAAGGCCGTACACCTCATCAGTGCCTTTGTTGGCAAAGCCAGTAAGGCTGTGTGCATAACTGGAGTGGAGAAGCTGGGTGAAATCCTGGGTGTGCAATCTCAGTTGGGAACTGGCCAAATACTTCACGTTTCGTATATGCAAAAGAAGACAAAGATGCCCAAAATGGGGAGAGAATGGGACTGTGGTGCAATTAAACAGAGGTTTCTGTTAGTAGGTGTTTTCAGGTATTTCAGTGTCTCCCTCTCTCTCTAAACATAATCTGCTTCTCAAAAAAAAAAAAGAAAAAAATCCTATTTCTCTGGGTTTTCTAGGTAGCTGATGTAAATTATATTATTCTTACTTGGAAGACTGAGTAGTCCAACACTTTGGTGAAATAATCACAGGCCAAGATCTTGCCATGCAAACAGAGGACAAACAGACGATTTGTACCTAAAGAGCTCATATTCTGTAGGCCTAAATGAGCAGATGTTTAGTCTGCAACAAGATTGACCAGTGATGCTGTTGCAATCCATTTGTAGCCTATGGATGGATAGAAATCCAGTGAGTAATCACAGCTGGATAGTCTCAGTTCTCAAGTTAGAAAACAGTAGCCTGAACTAGATCCCTTCCCCTCAGGTGTGGGTTCCCTATTCATTTGCCACACCTGTGGCTTCAGAGCAAACTCTTTACCTTATTACAATATTTTGTGGTGCTAATGCTCAAGATCCACAAGAATCAGTCTTGTAAAGGGTCTTTCCACAGGTGTTCCAGCCCCTTGGACACAAAGAGCTCAGCAGTGCCAGGCAGGGACCTGCTGTCGCTGGTGGGAGCTGGAGCTGAGTGGAGCAGCAGCGGCTGCTGAGCCATGGCAGCCACCCCCAGCAGGACTTCACCCCTGGCAGCGTGGCCCTCTTGGGAGTGAGCAGCACAGCTGCAGGTGGCTTCACCTTGCCCAGCACCCCTGAGGGGAGAAGACACCACCCTGTCCTCAGCTGGCCAGGAGAAACCGGTTCCACTGGGGCTCAGGAGAGATGCAAAACCAGAGTGCCAGGAGTAGGGCAGAGACACAGGGAGCATCTCACAAGTGCTTTTCCCTTTGGCCATTGGCTGCCTTCACCTCCTCTCCCCCAAGTCTCTCTCATAAGGACTTCAACTGTTCCCACGGCCAGCATTTTGGTTTGGGCAGACATCCAGCATCCTTAGCAGATCCAAAATGACACCTCGCACATTCTTGAAGGTGTGAAAGAAACAACCAAGCTGAATCGTTTCACCACCCTCAGGGTACTAGAGGTGATACCGTAGACTTGCCAAGGAACATGCAAGACCATCCACAAACATTTCACGACCACCTTCTTTGAGTCTACTTTGTTATTAAACAGCCATGGGTTTTGGCATTAGCTGGAAAGCTGAACATAAAACTGCTCAGAGGTGACATCTGCCTTGACTTTCTTATCATATATCTTCATATAGGCAAGACTTTTCAGTAATTACTTGGATTTACATCGTCAAATAAATATATTAATAGTCTTCATAAAGATAACTTACAAACAAATAATGCTGCACCCTGGAAGATGAGGATAGCAGTGCAGGCACCAGGCTGTCAGGCGGCCCCTGGCCTGAGGTTGCGCTACCTGGTAAGGGTGTGGAAGCCAATAGATGTGTGAGTGGATGTGACACGTGGAAAGCTGGATGTGAGAGGGGATATTGTGAGAAGCTGGCAGAAGCTACAGACAGTGCTGTCAGGGCTGGCTGGATCCCTCAAGTGGTTAAGCGGGACGTGTGTGAGCAACAGCCAAACCACACAGATAGCTGGAGCGGAACACCGGGGACATTCTGAGAAATAGGACCTTGTCAGGCCAGTGTGCCTGATAACAATACCTGTAATAGCACGCAAGGCTGAGATAACCCGGCTGGCAGTATCAGAAATGCCAAATTCAGGTATGGATATGGCAAAACTAGGACTAATGAGGAGAAGCGGTTAGGTGCAGGTTGTCTCTCTTGATTGAGGAAAAGGGAGATGTAGGAGTGCCAAAGACGGAGTCAAGAAACACAGAAATGGATAGAAGGATATGCAATTATGATCACCACAGCTGAAGCCAGACAATAAACCAAACCCTGTGTTTCTGGCCATGCCAGCAGAGTCAGACCTGCATCTACACCAGGCAGAGGCCCTGAGTGCAGGGGAGGTGCTTTCACTTGCTGGCAAGCAAACACCTGGCTGGGCAGACGAAGCATCCCAGCATCACCATGCTGGTGCCTGTTCCAGATCAGATGGCAACAGCAACTGGCTGCTGCTGTGTAACAGATGGGTTTCTGGGTGTTTTTGGTTTTCAGTTCAGTTAATACAGAAAAGCTCCTGTGACTAAAGAAAAGTGCCTTGTCTACCTTCAAACTTGTCTACAGCCAATAAAAGTGTCTTCCAGGATAACTATTTGTACTGAGAAATTAGTATTGCCTCTTCTCTGCCTTAGCATGGACACTGGTTAGGAAATACAAAATCTGCAACAAGACTGTCTCTGAAGTGATACGTAGCAATTCTGCAAGCTCTCCCAGCAGAAACTATAAATGCAGACTTCAAAAACATGTCATGAAAAGCAAGTTACTCAGAACTTACTTAATCTGAGATTTGGCTGAATGTTTGATAGAGTCTTATTTTACCAAAACTAGTCAACCCATTTCCAAATTAAAAGAAACACATTTTGACTTCAAGTGCCACAACATTTCATTCACCATCCCTCAGATCACCTGTGAATCAGCAGAGACTTTGGTTTTCATAATTTCTCAGTATTGGTTTTTGCCATATCACTACATTTCTGTCCTGCAGCTAGACCAGCACAGCTTGTGAGCAGACCAGCTAAGGTACGGTGATGAATGACCCCCTGGAGACATCTCTCCTTGGCCTGCATATTGAGCAGTGAATTTTTCATCACGGCCTTTCCTCCATATTCCCAGGTGTCTTGCCCCTGGCATGTCTAGACTTTGTTCTAGCTTGGACTTTGTGTAGAGAAGACAGAAGTCCTCAGCACTCAGAGCTTCAGCTCTTCTTTCCTAGGGCAGACAGCTCTCTCTCACTCCAGAGCTCCTGTTTCCTCGACCTCCGCCATAACTTCTTCTGAAGGCAGCTTTTGCTCCAGTCTCACTATAAGGAAAATAAGTTACTGAGATTCTGTATCTAAGATCACTCTGGGAAACTTCAGGGTTGCCAAGACACTGGCAGGGGGCTAAAAGAAGCCAAGTATTTTGCTGAATGCTCTCTTGCAGAACAGAAACATGTATGCAATGGCTCCTGCATCCTGTGATGGCAGTAGATCTTCCTGCCTGCATCAGAACTTCATCAGCACCTTTGCAAAGGTCACAGTGCCCAGCAGCCCAGCCTCTTCTCCACCACCCTGCCCAGGACCTGATTCCATGCTAAATACCACAAACAGCAGTGGTGCTGGCTGGAGAAGAGGTACATCCATATATGACTTCTAAATTTCCCTGAGTCCCTCCTTGCGCTGGTTTCCCAGTAAGCCTGAGAACATTTGCACTTACCGGAGAACCTACAGGAAAGGGCACATTGTCACCACATGAGCATATTTCACACGCAATAGAAGTCTGGAGTGCTATGAGGATTCTGTGAAAAATTCAAGCTACAGCTATGGTCTTAAGCTTAACACAACTGATTGGGGAGACACATCCTCAGTTTCTTCAGTTGTCCCATTTTGACTGCTTGGAAATTATTGACCTCCCATGGGCCTCATCTCTTCCATTCTTGAACTAAGGCAACTCAACACAGCCTTCCTTGGTTCTATAGCTGTAAAGCAAGATCTTGCACAAGAAAATGTATGGAGTAATGAAAAATCAGCATTTTAGTTCAGTCCTCATCTGGTAAACATCGGCAGAGCTGATGCTGCTGGTGTGGCACCAGTTTCTTCAACTAGGACCAAGGTCTACAAACAAACCAGAATGGTCCTGCTATCCAGACAGCTCTGATTCAGAGTGCCTTAGGACTTCAGCACTGTCATGGTGGGATGGCCCCAAGGAAAGCTTCCCACAGGGAGTTATGGCAGGGGCATGGACAAATGGTAGAATCTTAACTATAGCGCAGGTGAAGATCCAGTGATACATGTAAGTATAAATTAAGAACATTTATTGGGTCCTCTAGCTGATGAAGTATTACAGCCTTTCTGATAAAACAGTCTTTGTTGGTGTACCAGTTAAGGTCCAGTTTGCTCCTACTGTAGGATACACAAAGCCTACCTGGAGACAGTCCTTCGTTGCCTGGAAGAGTCCCTAGGTCAGTTGTCTGGGGAGCTGATCTCCTTGACCTCTGCAGCCCACTTCCTTCCAGTGTGTAGATTATCTGCTGTCCAACTGGTGAGATGTCGAGCACATTACTCTTCCTCAAAGAAAAGCAAAAGTGAAAATAGGAGCAAATGCCTCTCAAAATAATGACTCCATGCAAATGATGGGGAAAAGAAAAACAAACAAAAAAAGGGCTTCAAAAGCATAAGGAGCACTTGGTCAAACACAGGTACCGTCACATCGAACTCAGGATTCTGAGAAACAGCCATATTGCAGCTAATGAAACACACTTTCCTTAAAACTGCAGGAAGCCAATATCTTGGAATTTGTCTCAGGCAACACAGCTAATTCACTCTCCTGAAAAACATCACATTCACCTTGGCAAGAACACCCATTACAGAATTAACTTATTTCTGGAATGGTTTTTTAAAAGACCTACTGTGTACAGTTCATAGGAAAAAAAGTCCTTTCAGCATCAGCTTTCCCAAGAGTAGCTGCACTCTGAGAGGGCAGATATCTTGGTGCAGGGAGACGGGAACATCTGATGGGGGACAGACCATGGGAAGAAATAACAGTAGCACTGATCATCATTTTTGGAAACAGCAGTCAGTCAAGCAGGTTGCAATACAGTGACTGTCATTTGTCCTTGTTGAAGGCATGTAAGACAAGTGAGATGCTGCACCCTCTGCGTTTCCAGAGGGAATCGAGATGAGTGGCTTCAACTGGGTATCCAGCTTTTGGGAAGCTTGTTAGGCAGAGAGGGTCCCATCTCAAGAGCTGCAGGACTGGACTCCCCCAGATGTGCACTGAATAAAGCCTGTGTCAGTATTTCTTGTTTCTTATGAATCAAGATATCATTTGGCTTAGCAGCAGACAAGTTTTGCCCTTATGCTAATGATTTAGCTGAGCACACAAGCATTGCCAGGTCTTAGCACTTATGGACTTCCCACACAATCATTGCTGTGATTTACCAGAAAAGTCATCTACAGTTGCCACAATCAGAACCAAAGGCAAAACTTTCACTGCTCGAGCATGGTAATTCCCCATGTAACCTCAGCCCCCAACACCCCTTGAAGGTAGCGATAGCCACAGCCTTTTCTCAAAAGGATGCTGAACTAGTCTGTCGCATATGTGTGGGTTACTGAACAAAATAAGTAGCTAATTTTCCAACAGCAATTAACTAAGTTCAAGTCTGAATTTGAAGTGAGATTTCTACTGGGTATGCTGGCCTTCATGGTTTATGCGTTGATATTTAATGTCCCCTCCTCACCACCTACTTCATCTCTTCAAGCCAAAACAGCCTAACAAGAAGCTGGTCCACTCTGCGTCCCACACAGCTGTCTGCGCGGCCAGACCAGTACCAGTGGCAATACCCATTTTTCTTCACCAGGTCAGCAAGTATCCAGCCTCACCTCGACATCCACAGGTATGTTTGCAGTTAGAATAACTTTTATTATTGCTATATTAGGTGAGGCTGGAGCTTTTGGGCTGCAGCAGTCTAGGGAGTGCAAGGCTGGGCAGGTATCTGCACAGTAGCCCTGCCATGCTGCCCAAATCTCAACACAGGCAGCAAAAGGGTTCCCAGCAAGGGAGAAAGAGCGTAACAGAGTCAAGCAGAGGCATTGGTATTCATGGTAGACCTCATGTTCTGTCCTTCCCCTCACATCCTTCTACCAAGTGGAGAAAAAAAGATCAGTAACCTTATGTCCTCTTTACACTTCTATCCTCCATTTGGATGCAGAAGGCTGGGCTGGCATGGAAAACATAATTTAAGAGTGTCTAGCCCTGTGCTTGGTAAATTGGGCCCATTATACAGCCCTCAGTCTGTATGTATCACCTTACATTGAGAGTACGTATTGATGAAGGGGGATTTTTGCACGCTGAATAACATCCATATGTTACCCAGGAGATATTTCCTGTTCTCAATGCTGCTGTGTCATTAATTTTCCTGCTTGTTTTGACTGTTTATCTCTTGAGCTGAAGTGTCTAGAACTGTGAAAGTTACAGCCAAGAAAAAGTCAGTAATATAAACATCATCAATATTTATGATGGACACCAAAAGAAAAATATTCCACGATGCAATGCCTTGTTTTCCACACAGCTCAGTTAGGGCTAGGATGCCTCAGACTTCTATTCTGCTTCGACTCCCTTCCATTTTGCTCCAAGCAGAGAGGGCATCTCGGAGCAATGAGGATTTTCTGGCCTTTTAACAATCCCCTTGTCCGCCAGACTTCCTTCTTTCATAGCCCCCATGCACTCCCTCCCCTCTCCCCCAGGGCTAGTTAATATGTGCCAAATCCTGACACCCTGAATGGTTTCCCAACGCCGACACTAATCACGTTTTCGGGAGCAGGTCAGCAGTGAAGGAGCTGAAATTCGTGTGAAAAAGTCCTCGGGATGGCCCCGGTGCCTCACACCTGCGTGCCCTATTCATCCGCACTGTTTACACGTTGTCATCCACAATTAATTCTTTCCAGGGACACTCCACTGCCTGCCCTCCCGTTGCACAGGGACCCCATTCTGAGCTGTTGTGTCTGTTAAATTGAGCATGGGGTGCTGCGATTAAATTAAGTTTTGTGGTGCTCTCTCTCCCCCCTTCTCTTTTCTCTCTGTTAATAATGATGCCTGATGGAAGATTGCTGGCACTGGAGTAAAGAGGTAATTACAGGCACTAAAAGTAGGGGAAGAAAAGTTTCTATGTGGAAATGTGAATGGGAACATCTTTTCTGGTTAGCCGACATTGCCCTCAGCACGAGGTGGGAACCGCAGCCCTGTGCAATGTCCAGGGTACGAGAAGGAGAGAAGGACATGGAGCTGTGTACCAAGGGCTCCCATAGACAGCAAACCAACAAAACTTGGATCTGTAAGAATCTGTACCCACTGGCCTGAATGCAGGTTTTCTTCGGCAAGTGGCATTCCCACTTTCTTCTACAGCTGTGTTTGTGCAGATGTGTGGCACACACCAGCCAGATCGCTCCTCTCCCAAGATGCCATACCCAAATGCATCGGGAAATTCCCTGGGCTCACAGGCTAGCAAGTCACCTCCCCACGATGACACACTCTTGCACAGTGGAGTAAAACATGGTATGAGAACTGCTCACTGGAGACGAGGAAAAGATAAGAACAGGGATTTGTCCAGCTTTTGTAAAACCTCCACAAGGCATCAGCATTTTTGGCAAAGTGTTTTGCTTGTGTGTGAAGCAGACAACTGTTGGCTTTGGGTGTTCTTTTTCATTACTGGTATGTCTGCGAAGTTAAAGAGCCATTTTTACTGGGAACAGAAAGGTGCAGCTCTACGAGCAAGCAGAGCTGTGTAGATTCAGCTTTAATGTCTTCAGTCAGCCCCTTGCAGGATGCGTAGACACAATCAGGCTGCAGCCCCCTGGCACAGCACATGGGGTATCCCCATGGAAAGAAGGATAGAACTCAGACCCTTCCAGCCAGCAGCCTGGACTAGAGTTACAGCCAAGCTGAAGAACAACTTCTGTTTGCTGTTTGCTCATGTCAGACAAAAAAAAAAAAAAAAAAGAGAGAAGGACCTGAGAATTGCCTTAAGTTCTGAGGCCCCAATATCCAAGACACACATTAAATGTAACAAAATTAATTGGCTACAAGCACAGTCTTTTAAGGCTTGGAAAATAGCAGCCTCTCTGATTTTTATCCTATGCAAGAAAATTGTCCCTGCAAGAGAAAAAATCTTCACATCAGCAATTAAAAAAACAGCCTCCTCATAAATACTGCTGTAAAATATTGTTGCATGGACTTATGAAATGTGCTGGAAAGCACATGCTACATCCCCCTCTAGTGCTGAACTACTACAGAATAACAACCTAATCCTGCTTTCTTCAGCTGGAGCATAGAACTTTCTGTGGCAATCCTTGATCTAGCCCTATAAACAAACCAGGAAGGTGGCTGCCACATGTGAACGCATCTTTATGGAATGACTGCTCTACAGCAGATGGATTCACAGGGACTGAGAAGCCTGAGAGTACTTAGAATGAGTAAGATCCTAATACCTCCTAAATACTACTGGGAATCCAGGGCAAATCTGTTCTGTTTTGCAAGTCTCTCTATTCATTCTGTGCTTCTACTTAAAAACTAGGGAGCTGTGCACACCACACACCTGATCAACACCCATCCCATGGCATCACAGGTCTTTAGTGCTCTGTACAGAGCAGTACCTGGGGAAAGCAGCCCCTCCAAGAGCACCATCTACAATTATTACCTTCCCAATCATCTTCTATCACAGCAGCCATGGTGCTACAGGCCTTACTCGAGGAAGGAGCCTGCATGAGCCAGACAGGGAGCACCAGCTTTCAGCAGCTGCCTGTATCCTATTGCATCAGCCCATCTCACCACCTGCACCTACACAGACATTCAGGCTCGACACTGAGGTCATACCAGCCTGACAGCTCTCCAAGGTACACATCACCTCACACCAAAGCCGTTCAGACTGCAAGTCTCATTTCTCAAGTGTGCAGGGCAATGTGTCACATGTCCCAGAGCATCCTGCGCTTGTGGTGAAGCAGATCTCCTCAGGTGGTCAGTCTGCATTTTCCTTGCATCCCACTTTGGGATAGTCTCAGCTTGTTAGTAGGAGATGGAGACATCTGGAGAGAGGCCAGGTATCAGGAGAGGGAGCTGCACAACAAGTCCTGGTGGATTTTGTGCACTCACAGTTCACAGTGCCTGAAGATCCTGGGGGCTGGAGGGAGCAGGGGCAGGCTGGCTCTCCAGCAGGTCACGTGGGTCAGGCTGGGGAGAGATCAGGATCCACAACCAGCATGGGCAGCAGGTGTGGGTCTAGCTGGCATCCTTAAGTGGGCATGGGAGTAAGGCAGCAGGCACAGCACCATGCTCCTGCTTCCATGCATCCTCACCCAGCCAACACAGCCTGCTTGTACAGTCCTTCCAACCTGCTACTACAGGCACAGAGGAGAAAAATTCTAGCAACAGCCTCTGTGTCCTCCTGACAACAAACACCATCACTCAGCAGGAGACAAGCAGCTGAGCCAGAAGCCTACCCGTACCAACCAGACATACTGCACCACCAGCTGCAAGCACTCTCCCAAGCCTCCTCTGTTTACCCAGCCTCAAGAAGCAAGCCTCGCCTTTCTTTCCAGGTGGGAAAAATCCACCAGAGAGCAGCTGAACATAGGTCTTTATCATGGAGGCGTTTGAGCAACCTCAGTGGCAGGTGTTGGGAGCAGCCCTACCTACAAAAACTTGAAACAGAGGCTCATATTTAAATTGGTTTCCTGAAGCTGAACTACTAACACTCTTAGTAATACAATTATCACAAAACCTGCAAGCTACCTACCACCCTTTTGCTCCCTGTGAAACCAATGAGACTGGAGGAGGTTCAGCAAATTATGCCCAGTTAATAAACGATTTACAGAAGGATGCACAGTTTTGAAGAGCTCTATAAACTTATATTAATCAATCGTTAAATAATTAAGATAATTCTCTGCTCTTTTTCTCTGGCACTCCCAAGTTGATAGATGTTCCTATAGCAACTGAGGAGCAAGACTGATGGCGGGGGAATGCAGGGCTCGGGGAGGCGATGCTAGTGCGGGACCTTTGCTCTCCAACCCTCTAAAAGTCACACAGGGCAAGCGGAAGGGGGCTGCGAGAGGTGACATGCAGGAAGGAGGCTTTCAATTTTAATGGAGATTCTTACGATGACAGTCTATGCAAATAGGTACATGAAAGAGAAGAGGAAACAGACTGGGGGAAGGGGGAGAGAAATTAAGCCTGGTTCAGATTTCAAAGCAAAGCCAGGAATAATTTTTGGAGCTAAGAATAGTTGCAATGCACCTTGTTCTCCTTGGGCTCAAGCCCTGCATAATCCTTAGGCTGGGGGTCTGAAACTACAGCGGGAGGGGGAGGGAGGCCAGTCTGCACAGTCCAGGAAACATGGCTGTCCAGGCTGCAGTTCCATCACCTTTATGTTTCCTTTGTGTCACCAAAAGCAAGTATTTAACAAAGGATCCGGCCTTCTGCTTTGGAAGGGCCCTTGCAGTTGTTTTGCAAATGAGATTGCTTGATTGGTGAGCAAAATCAGAGATCTTTTGAAGCTGTTGCCCAGGAAAGGGGAGGGAGAAGGGTTCAATTATCCCCCACAGTAAGTAGTAGGATCTGCCTGGTCCTATTGAGAGCTGTTGAGAATGAACCAAAGCAACTTTTAGATGGACTTTCAGGTAAAATTCTTCAGAAATCCCAGGAAGACCCTACAGCGACTTCTATAAAAACAGCAGAGTCTGCTCATGTCCTAAGAGAAACTCCTGTTCCTGTTGCAGCCCCTCCCCATCCTCATAGACAGCCAAGCCAGACAGAGGCTGCCCTGACTTCAGCGGGCCCCAAGTAGGCGAATAGGGATCTTCAGCTTGTTGGAGAATCTGCTCGACTGACACGAAAGGGCACCTTCCCCACTAAGTTCTGGGGGTCCAGTCTGCAGCCCTCAGAAAGCTCATTAGTGTAGATCATGTCAACACCTATGCAGGCACTCCCTGGGAGATCTGCTTCTTTTTTGATCAGAAAACAGTTTCTGCAACATAAAAAGTGCCTGTGGGAAGACAGAGATGCTGCTGACAAGAAATGCTGTTTTGCTGGAGGTGAACCAGAATAGAGCCCTTTGCTTCAGCTGCCCCCAAATTTTTCATTTTAGTCAAGTTCAGTATCGAAATGAACTTTCCCGAAAAGGCCTCTCTACTTTCCTGTGCATGGGGCTTGTGGCTGAGCTGCATTTACTGAGAACAACGTGGACCTTGCCCAAGCTTTATGGGAGCTGGGCAGAGCTCCCAGGGAGCACAGCCCAGAGGAGAGAATGGGACCCAAACCCAAGGAAAGGCGCTGCCTACTTTAATGTTAAGCAGACTTGAAACGAAACATTTCATGTCGGTTCAACAAATTGAAACAAAACATTCCTACCTCAGAAACGTCAAAATGCTTCACTTTGATCCAAAAAATGTCAAAACAGAACATGGAGACATTTCTGAACACGACTGTTTTAATTCCAGGAAACAATTTTTTCCTATTTTTTTGCCCCAGTTTGTTCTGTTCTGGAAAACAGAAGCATAAATTCAAATTTTCACATAGCTCAACTTTGAGCCATTTATCACAGGAGGGACCGATATTGCCTGTAGATGCAGATGTACATAAGCACTTGCACACACAGTACCTTCACTGTGCCTTTCCGTGGCACCTTCAGGCCTCTCTTCAGACTGGTTTCACCACCCATATAGCTGACTGGCCTCCGGCCCCATGACTGGAGGACATGCTTCAGTCTGCAGGTGGTCACAAGTGCCTGGGCATACCCAGCATAAGTGTGCTGTCAAATACAGGTGGTGGCTGTCCATAAGGTTCCCTAAAAACAGTGTGTTCAGGGCTGGCATAGCTGTGACTACCATCACCACAGGGTTCACACACAACCCAGTTCCCTTTAGAGTCTTCCCGCTCTTGGTAAGGGCAGACACTGGATTTGGTCTGACCCATTTCAGACCTCATCTTTTGATGCTGATGTGAATAATGAGGAACTGGTTTGAATAATCTCCTGCTTTGAGGGACAATCCTAGAAACAACACTTACTGAAAGAGAAAAGGCAAGCGTATGGGAATTTCACTTTAGTGTAATTTGACCAGTGATCTTAATTTATATTGCTGAGGATTATGGATCCTGTCCCCCAAGTGTGGTTAAGAGCACACTAATATGGAAAAAGGTGACGCACTCGTAATCTGAAGTGGATCCATAGGTCTAATTTTCATCTCAGTAGGTGTAATCCAAACACTGCATCTAGTAACAGTTTGGCAATTTTGTGTGGATGTGACTTACAGTGTTCTTGCCCTCCAGCTGAAGGCTGCGGACAAGACTGTGTCACTGGCCCCTTGAGAAAATGCTCCCCTCCTCTGTGCCAGGTAACAGGCACACCGTGCAATAAAGTCTTCCCCTGTGCCCCCCCTCACCAAAGCTTTTTAGCTGTTCTGTGTTTCCCATATGCTTGGGATAGCCCTCTTCTTCCCAAAAGCTAAAAGACATCCCAGATCATTTTTGTGCATTTATTTTTCACAGTCTTTCAGTGTTGATTTCCTCTCCATTACATATCTCCAAACAGGGTCCCTTGACTCTCGGTCCTATCTTGTTTCTAGAGGATGAGGTGTCTGCACATGGGAATGCTGTGGCTCTCTTACACTGGTGGGATAGCTGACACAACCAGACTAGCCACGTACACCTTAGTCCTCTGAACCAGACTGGCCAGGACTGGGGCTCCACATTCCTCTCTTGCCAGACCCTCAGCACCCATTGTGTAGGTTTCCATGCTACAGACCAGTCTCTCCCTGGTGCCTTCATCTGAGAGAAATTTTCCATATCTTTGTCTCTTCCTTATTGGGGTAAAAAGCTTATTTTAAGTATTTCCCAGTAGGCATTACTGCAAAAGCAGCAATTCTTATTAGCCCTGGACATAGACTGTTGCACCAGGAGATATATTTCTCTCATTTGGTATAAATAACCCGTAATAATAATTCATTCTGCTAATTCTCTGATTCTCTCCAGCTCTTCCAAACTCATTCACCCTCTAAGCATGTAAAAATAAACTGCAGGAACAATTCATATTGCATCTACAGCTAAATAAACTCCCTTGGGTTCTGCTGTTACCCAAACAGTACCCTCCGGACTCATTCCCTGTGGGTTGGCAGTAGCTCAGCGCTTGCAGGCTCTCTCAGAGGCTTGGATCTGATGCAGAATCAGTTTTCTTGCTGAGATCTTGCAGAGTCTTCGTGAGGCTCCTGCAAAAGCCTAAAAGAACATCTAGAAGGCCTTATCCATCACTGGGCTGTCCTGGGCTGCAAGAGTAGAGTGGATCTGCGATGGGCTGGCTTCCAGGTGATGATTGTTCCCACCTCCTAGGAGCAGCTTGCAGCAGCCTTGCCAATTGCTGGGACGCATCCCTAAATATAGGAAGGTTTTAGGGTTTAAAATGTGATGTAGATGATTAAGAGATCTTCCTTTTAGGGATAAAAGTATAGTGACATTTCATGGAAGCAGTATATCACCTTTGAGAAACAAGGCATGCATTGTTTTAAAAGTAAAAGATAACAAGATAAAATAAAGAATAACCACAGGAACAGAGGAAATCAGCATGTTGGTTATGTTCCAAAAGTCTCCCCAGTTAAGCTTCAGATGTGCTCTGTTGTCATCATCCCCCTTGAAGATTATTTCAAATCTGTACTACTATGTGGATCAAGAGTGTGGCTGTTACCATGGGCACGTATCTAATCAAACGGGGCCTAATTATGCATATTACCCAATTTGGCACTTTGAGAGCACTTCAGTGGTGATTCTTCTGCTTGTCTGACAAATAACATGATTATTCAGTAAGCTCTGTATATTTTAATGTTGCGGTTTTGTTCTTTGAGAAGAAACTGTCTAACTAACCAAAAGAGCTTTTCACTTGTGAAGGCACAGCTAATCTTAGCAACCAGATTCCATTAATTATGTTTAATAAGCTAATAAATATATTTAGGACTCTTTGAGCTATGCTTAGTCACCTTTAGAAAACACTTCATCATTAGTCACTAAAAACGAAGGATGAGAGCACTTTAAAAACTTCAGTTTAATATTACAAATTACAATGCAATTTGCTTTAAAAATAGATTTTTAAATTGGTGCTTGTCTTTAGCTTTACGACTGAAAACAGATTCTTTATGTCACATATTTATGGCAGAAGCAAGGAATTTTTCAGGAACATGTCAGAAATAATTTGGTGATGCTTTTTCTTATCCCCTCACTCTAAGAAAAAAGTGTAGAAGATTGCTATTTCTGCCACTCTGCTACAACGCTCCCTGGCACAAGCAGAAAATAAGGCTTTTACTATGTCGCCCATGGAAGGAAGGAGGTTGCCAGCAGAGGGACAGTGGGATGGGTAGTGACGGAGGCTGCAGAGCTGAGCCATGTTTTAAATCATCTGTGACTATGAGCTGGGAGACAAAACAAGAGCCGGTCAGACTTCGGTCAGCAGGAATCAAGCTTTTGGGGAGAGAAGCGACCCTATCTGCGCAGTTACCACTGCATACAGCATTGCAATTTCCTTCTCTGTCTTTATGCCAACTCTTTACTCACATAATTTTCTCCTAAGTGTATTCAGGGAAGGCACAGAGAAAGGTCTCTCTGGAATTTGTTCCCACCCAGTGTTGTTTTAGCTTCCATCCCCATCTCACCCATACAGCTGCCAGGAGAAGGACATGGTCTGGAGAACCTGCCAGTTTCAGCAGACTCTTCCTTCCCCTCTTCCATGCACTGAAGGGATAATGCGTGGAGAAAGAGAGCTTGTAAATCATCAGGTGACCAAAAACACACCACCTTCTGTGCTTTTCTTCCTACAACAAGGATTCCTCAAGTCTGCAAGAGACAAATATGCAAAGTGGGGAGTTAATGTGTGTGATATAGGAATGAAGCAAACTGCTGAGCTGCAGGGGAACTGGTGTAACAGAAGAGGAAATCACCCAGACTGTGAGGTGTCTAATTAAGGCTGGCAGTAGAAAAGTGCGATCTACCAGAATCAGTGATGACTAGGTGAGATTGTGGCAAGGGGACTGAGGAAGGAACCAATGGCTGACCCACATGATGTCCAGAAGAGGGATCACTGATAACAAGCACAAGTCATGTCAGATTTCCTTTGGGGAGGTTCGTTTGGAAACCCATTGGTGAACCCAGTTGCTGATCAGAGAGAAGACAAGAACACTCTGCCCTTGCAGCCTCAGTGTGGATGGGTGAAAGACCCCCAGGTCAGTGCCAGTTGCCATCAACATAGGGACACTACCCTCATCAGCAGTCAGGTGGTCTGCAAGGGCAGAACTTACCTGGTGTGACCATGCTGTGTTGAGAGGTGGCGGTCCTTCTCCAGACAGTCTATTAGTGTGTGAATGAGCCAGTATGATTGGTGTTTGTATGGCTGTCACTGTAATGCTTGGGTTAGATGCCATTTGTGTATCATTGAAACACTAGTAAAAAAACACATAATAGTAGTTGGAATATGGGTACCCTAGTAAAAGATGGGATTGTATGGTTCAATACTGTCCACATTGGTTGTCATCTGATTCAGCCAGCAGTCTCTGTGTAAAATCGATCTTGAAGTTCCCAGCTCCATTTTCTCTGTTACACAAGGTACCACACGGCCTCCTCTCTCCCTCCCCCAGCCCCCACATCATTAAAAATAATTAAACTCTTGTCCCGTGGTGTCCAGGTGTCACAAGACACCTGGTAAGTCTCACCTCTAACTACCCACTCAGCTGTGCCGGAATAGCAGCACTGCAGATACTGCCTGTGGGGCTCAGCCCACACCCACCGAAGTGCCGGGCAAGCTGCTGGTAGGGCTCCCCCAGCTCCCTGTGGCTCCCCAGGGCACAGTGGGGAGCCACAAATTAATCAGCAGTGCCCCACCACAGGTCAGCACACCCAGCTATCCGCATTTTCTGTTGTTTGCTATTTTCCCTCGGCCTCCATTTTCCTCCACATCTCTTTGGTGTACCAATTAATCCAGAGGGTTTTCATTTACTCAGGCTGTCCAAACCAGCAATACACAAATACCCCCCACAATCACTGCCAACAGCTCGTAATACATTTTAACTGCTCCTTGGCCTTTGATGTGTTAGCCTTCTGGGCAACATTATCATTACCCTTTATATACCTCCATAGGTGAATGCAGCTCGCATATGCTAAGTGCAAGCTAGGGTTTGCTTGTGTCTGAAATAAAGCGTGCTTTCCTAAGAACCATGCAAGAATTGTGCCCTCTTTACTAGCCAAACCCCCAACAAGCCCCTGAAAAACAATGATAGTATCCTGGGCTCTGAAGAGCTTATTTTTGAAGTAGGTGAGCAAATAAAGGAAGGAACAGCACAATCAAAAGAGGCACTTACCTGGGGAGAAGCCTTAGCAGAAGAAAGTAGTCCTGGTAGAGTCTGAAAGTGTGGGAGTCATGTCAAGGTAAGCAGATACTGTGTCTTGTATGCATGCACGTGCTGGAAGTAAAAACATCGTTCTAGCTGAAGTACTGGATATTGCCAAATTCAGGAAAACAGAACAGGGAGACAGGGGCATTGCAGTCCCAGACTGGGGAATGCTTCACAACTTTGGAGCCATTTACGGTTTTGAGGGCTCTCTTAATGGAAATAGTTATGATTGCATTTCTCAGGGAACATAAATCAGCATGGGTGGCGTCAGGCTGACAATTTGGAAGGGCGCTTAGCACCGCTAGGAAACTGTGAAAACATTCAAAGGCCTGAAAGCTTCATTTGAGATAGTCCAGGTTAGCCAAGGGTGTTCCACCGTGGCCGCACAACTCAGAAGTGCTTACAAGAGGGAGGTGGAGGAACAAGCTCCACCTTGGAGGAATAAGCTAATTTTTTTTGAAACTATGAGTACACGATGTTAATATGGGTGCATACAGTGGGGCTAGCAGGAGGTGGAGCAAAGTCATTTTTAAGGAGAATTGTTAGAATCCCCAGGGCCAGCTGGAGAGGAGATCCTGGCCTTGCCCAGCCAGGCTGTCACCTCTGAACTTTTCTACTGATCCTGACGTCTTTTCTTAGAAATGTAGTAAATGGTTCCCCCGGTCCCCATGGTCATCCTACAGCTGCAGAACAAAGCCCTGTTCATCACTGTGCTCCTCTCTCTCTGTAATTCAAAACTATCTTTGACTGAGCAGCCCAAAACATATTTTTGCTATTGTAGGCATCATTCTGCAAAACCTGTCCCGGGCTGTGCCCCTGCAGCAAAGAGCAGGGTGCAGCAAACATGGCCAGACCCAAATTCCCCAGTTCTGCAAGAGACTCATGCTCGATTAAACTAGGACTACTCCAAAAATTTGGGAAGGAGGCAGAGAAAGGGTCTGATTGCCGAATGTTGCTGCATGGGTCCCTAAAAAGGGAATGAGCCCTGCCCCACTCCCCCCGAAAGCACTGGGGGATAGAAAGATCACAGAGAGGAGCTATTAAAATGGGTGCCGGTGGGACCTGGTTTCAAGCAGGGCTTGGGACATGGAACAATAGGCTGCCATTTTGAAGCAGCGAGAGCCCAGCGTGCATTTGACGATGTGGTGGAAAACACTGTCACGGGGTACAACCATTGCTTGCAAAACAAACGGGCCCCTGAGAGTTCATTGTGCAGTGGCTGCTGACGTGCAAAGCGAGGACTGAAAAATATAAACTGTGCTTTCTAAAAATATAAAAGAGCAGTGCCCGAGGGAGGATGGCTCGGGGCGGGAGAAGCAGAGGGAAGAGACTGGCATTGTTGCCACATCTCTGTGAGATTTTCGGGAAGGCACCATGTCTTTCCATGCCCCACTGAGAGCAGGGTCACGCTGGTGGCCTCGCTCGCAGAAGCCACCATGCCAATGCAAACAAGACCCCCAAGGAAAGATCCTCTTCCCTTCATGAGCCCTCAGGGAAGCTCACATCCCTCCAGCAAGTTTTTCAGGCTGGAGATGAACCTCCAAGCAAAGCTGTTGTCTTGTGGAGGAAGAGCTGCACACCCTGGCCATGACTGAGCAGGGGACAAGGGGTGCTGCTGCTCCCCTGGGTCCTTCCCAACCCTGACAGTGGGCTACAAGTCCTCTGAGTGGTTTTACTGCCTGGCAGGTTTGAATCACATGGTGAGACAAACCCACCTGGGGCAACCTGGCTTCTGCACTGGGATAGTCCTGGCCACCACCACCTCTGACTGCCCTTCCCAAGCCCTCAGAGATGAAGAAGGCTCCTCAGCCTCAAGAGAGACCAGCCAAGAAGGAGAGGCAGAAATGGTTAAAGTAGTTGGTAAATAAAAATCCAGAAGAAAAACATGATCCAGGCAAAGAAAAGCATCTTTCCAGCACTGCCAACCCCACATACTCAAAAATTATGCATCAGGCTCCAGAGAATCACAGCTTAAATATCACAAGGGTTTTTGTTCTGGGTTTTAAAGAAAATTATAAATGTTTGAGTTTTTCCTAATTGCACTCTGGTTTCTTGAACTTTATGATCACGTTTTCAAACTTTTCTCCAGATCCCTGAGGGCTACAAATTTCTACATTTTTATTATAAAAGAAAGTTGAGAAGCTCACCTAGTGCCCACAGCTTTGGGGCAAACACCAAAGATCAAAAGACTTACTCTAAAATGAGAATAGGAAATACTGGAGACCTCAAGAATGAGCACCCTGCAGTATACATGCCTCTTACGATCTTTCTCCAGTGTTGCGCAAAAGCCCTTTTAGAAGATATTTTGCTGTTTTAACAAACATCACATTGCTTAAGTACTTTATTTGCCAGCATTAAGGGCAGGTCTTCAGTGACATTTTCCCTCCCAGAACAATGTTGCTTACAGCCAAGGGCTGCAGAAAAGTTAAAACTGAGGCTGCTGTCCCAGGCTGAGGGGACCAGGGGAGCACAGAATCTCCAAGAGCATGTTATGTGCCCTGAGTTGCTGCTGTTCAAGGGCAGGGAAAGTTGGGAAACATTATCCAAGGCCAAACCCAAGCCTGGGCTTCCATCTTTAGCCTGATCCATACAGAAACTTACTGCCCAAAAGGCGCAGTGCCATCCAATTTACTATCTTCATCTCCAAAGGTGCTGAAAGAACTGTCGCATGTCTTTATAGGGATATCTATGTTATGGGGCAGATAGACTGTGATAAGTGTTATCAGCCTGTAAAGAGCCCAGTGATCCTCCCAGATTAAAGGCTGATCTGAGTGCAGACTTGGTATTGTGCCTCTTGAAATGATCTGGCTTGTAACAGCCGGATTATCAAGTGCTGCCTTTAAGAGAATGTGATTCTCTCTTTTCCACTGGTCCTGTTAGCTTTATTAACTGTAACACTTGCTGAAACATCCTCTTGTAAAGATAATGGCTTCCTTCAGTTGCTGTCCGAATGAACAAATTGAAATAAAAACATGCCACTAATAATTGTACCCTGGTCTAATTAAAGCAAGACAAAAGCATTGCACTGCTGGGTTTGGCTCGCCACTGCCTGGGTGCCTGGACAAGCCTGAGCAGAGGGGCTGACCACAGGAATGCCAATAACCAAAAGACAACAGTGCCTAATGCATCAGTCAAACTCAAAGCCGCAAGGCTTCCACCAGCCCAGAATCTCAGCAAAACATTCAGGCAGACGAGGAACACGTTTAGCACCCAGAGCGGGATCTGGCTGCCCAGAGGTGCTGCTCTAGGCAGAGCTCGGCACAAGTGAGCCTAAGGAGCTGCAAAAGGTGAAGGTAGATGCTGAAGTACACAAAAACTGAAGGTTTTTCAGCAGTCTTCTTGAACTTTTCATGACCCATCTGCACCACGTAGAAAGGAGAATGGTTCAGTTCAAGCAGGAGGCAACGGGACTTTAGCAGGACAGTGGAAGAGAGGCAGAAATTTGCTTGCCTGTGTCCTGCAGCAGGGGTAAGGAAGGCCATGAGACCAGCTCTCTTTCCTTGCAAGCAAGCACCAAAACCTCTGCATGTCCTGCCTCTCCAGTCCAAATCAGGGTCCCATCATAACATGTGCAAGCTGAAGAAAAAGAGAACAAAATTAATGGGGAAAAGAAGAGCAAAATTTTCCAAAATCCAAACTAAAAAACAGTGGCATAACCACATCACTGAGCACTCACAGAGCTTGCCCTGTAGACAAACAGGTGACCATATCCAAGGACTGCTGTATACCCAGGTATTAGTACAGGTATTACACTCCACTGATTGATTGTGGATCAGGAGAGAGCTTGGCCAGTAGTCCAGGACTGACCCAGGGATGACCAGGCTTCAAACAACCCTGGGGATGAGGTTCCAGGTGCCCCAGCTGAGCTGCAGTGCTGCCTTGGGAAGCCCTGCTGTCCCCCCTGCCTGCTCAAGGTACTCCCTGAGGTGTGCTACGGGAGCCAGGGCATCACACCTGTGACCGCTGGCTTGAAAGAAAATCCTTCTGTAGCAAGAATGTGCTATGCTCATCTCTCATGAAGCTTGGATTGTTTCAGCAGCCTTCCCCACTGCTTTTCCCAAACAGGAGATGGTGATAAAGCAGGGAGTAAGATCTAGACTGATCCTAGCCATCGCCTCAATGACTTTCTTGGTCCTGAGCCTCATGAACAAGTGCGATGCGGCTGTTGCAGCCATTTCTGCCTCTCAGGGAGTTCTTCGCTGCTAAGCAAGCAAGCCTGTCCTCTTCTTGAAAATCCTAATGTGCCCATGGGAGAGAACTCTACACAGCCTACAGCTTCCCAGCAAAGTCTGTGAGAAACCACACAAGTAAGAGAGAAGAGAGACAGGATCCTTCCCAGGCACCACAGTCAGTGATGCAAGGATGCCAAAGGAGCAGACAAGAACCAGGCAAAGCCACAGGCTCCACAGTGGCAGCACAGTTTTCCTCCTTATTAGCCCTGTAACTCCAAAGTGTCATCTTGATCCCACAAGGTCAGATATGCACTTAAACATAGCTCTGTTTTGGACTGCATTACTTAAACTATTTTTTGTTTTCCAAGAGAGAGATTTTTCCTCCTTATGCTGGGAAGGATGATTACTGAGGCCATCACAACAGAGTTGAGGGACAAGAGGATATGGGGGTCAGCATGTCAACAGATAATTTACCCAAACTGATTTGCAGGTGAAAATTAAAGTTTTCAGGTGGCTTAAGCTGTTTGGTTGCTGGCCAGAGCACTGTCTCAGCAGCTCAGGTATGGTCTTCAGAGCCATGTCAGGACATAGGCTTTGCTGGCATCCCACTGATGAGGAGCATGAGATGCCCTCCTCTAATGCTGTGTGCCCCAGCCCTCCCACTGAGCCATTGCACTGAGTTTAGTGGCTCCAATGCACTGATGCTCTGTGCCCATCGGAGCACCTTGCTTGGAGTTAATCCCCTTTATGTAGCCCTGTCCTTACAAGTTTTCTAGTAGTCTTCCGCACAGCCACCTGGGAACTAATTTCTAAGATTAAACCCTGGTAGTAGTTTCTGCGCCTTCTCCTTGACATGGAAATTTCTCTCTCTTATCAAGGCAATCTGACTGCCCTTCAGATGGGAGCTTGGGAAGCAACAGGAGGGGAAAGACTAGGTGATGAGTCTGCCTTTTCACAGACCTCCGGTTCTCACCTGGGGTTTCTATACACATCTTGGACTCTTTCATTAATCCTTGGCTATTCCTGGTCACTTTATTTCTTACTTCCCGCTTTTCTAGCCTTATTCTGCAATAAATCTTCATCATTAGAAAGAAGATCTACTTCATGTCACTGATTGAGCCATTTAAAGCTATGGCAGCAGGACTCAAGCACAATCTACACAATGAAATTATTTAAAATATAAGCTTTGATATAATACAAATGAAGCACACTCACCTCAGCTCAAGGTGCAGTGCCCTTCTCACAGGTGTATGGCATCCACAGCTGGAATCTGGACAAGGGACTAGGGAACCTTCTGCTGCCCAGATCAGCTCTCCCAAGTTTGTGCCAAGAAGGCTTCTCACCTGATCCAGAGAAAACACAGCATGTGCTGAATAGTCATCACTCTGCAAAGGTCAGGAGAACAGCAGACAAGTCTTTTTTCTCCCATTAAGCTAAGAGAATAGTCAGAGCTATGAGGATCAGATATAGGCTTAAAGGAAGGTGCTGCTGGCCTGCCAGTAGCATTTTACTGAAGTTTCAAAGAAACTTAAGCTGCCAAATTTTTATGAAGCCATCTTTGACATTTGGTCCCTAAGGAAATGAAACACTCAAGATTAACTAGCTCTGTTAATTACATAGTTAATAAGGAACTACAATAGATAATAAACAATATCTCTTCTCCCAAGGGGAAAAATAAGCATCACATACATGAACATGCTTCCTACACCCTGCTTCTGTGGAATTCCCCCTCAAAAAACATCCGCCCTTGAAGTGATCTGCTCCAGCACCATGCTAACACCCTTCCTGTGAGCATGAGTGGCAAAGCCAGAACCACCCTCTGTATCCAGGAACATGGGGTGCTCCCTGCGCTCCCCTTAACCCATGCAAGGATCCCTCTCCTATCAGCAAGGAGGTTTCTGCCCCAGACCTGCAAACTGTTCCCCAGCAAGGGAAATCAGAGCCTCTCTCACATATCACCATGTTGCACTGATTGCTATTGACTCCTTAACGGAAACGGAACAGCTACCACAAGGATCAGAAGTCCACAGAAACTTGGGTTAACTAGCCATAAAAATTGTCCTTCCCCAGAAGCGAAGTTCTGTTTGGACTAACTTCAAATCCCTTAGGGTAGTAGCACCACTGAAAGGACAGGGCAGGTCCCTTCCCTGCCACCAAGGCCCTTTGGCACATCCCAGTGCTGGTGGGGAAAAATTCCAGTGGAATTTCCTCTAGAAATTCAGAGAAAGAGCCCGTCCACTGAAATGTTGGTCTCAGTGGCTGAAGTGCCACACTCTTGGGGGCAGCTTTACTTTCTCCAGAGCCCATCACACTGCTTGAGACATAAGCAATGCCCACCTGGCCAGCAAGCTTAAATTTAAAACAACTTCCCTAACACAGAGAAGAGACATCGGAGTAAGCTCATTTTTCACTACTTACTGACCAGAGTGTACTCCAGCTGACACTGCTGTGTCCTCTCTGCATCTCTATCTGAGACGAAGCCATCAGTAAAATCACAAGAGGGTGCACTATGCCCTCCTCTGGCTGTTAAAAATAAGTGTCACTAAACCAGACAGATGCTGGTATTGTGTCTCACCAGGCACTAATTTAGCCCATACAGAGTGCTCTTACATCATTCGTTCTAGGCACAGCTTAATTGCAAAATTAATTATTTTCCTATCAAACAAAATTGTATCAGCGGGCAGTCATGGGATTTTTAAGCCTGATGGATGCTAAATGGGATCTGAATAAATAAAACCAACTTCGGATCCTGTCTGGGCTCAGGACCACTAAGAGGGGAGCACTTCCATTCCCGCTGCAGGGAGCCAGTGGGACTGTGCAGAGCTGGGGGAGCCTCTCCACCCCCCCTTGCCCTGTCCCACTCCAGATGTGCCCCTTCCCCATGACACACCAGGTGGCCATCCCTGACATGGAGCTGGCATGGCAAGATGATGGCACCCAGCATGGGGGTGAGGAGAGGGGAGTGTGGCCATCACCGTGGCATCAGTCTGCCCTGGTCAATGGTACGTGGCATCTTGTGCCCAGACTGCTCCACAGCTGGTGGTGAGTGGTTTGCATCTCAAGACAAGCCTGTTCAATTTGTTCTCATTTCTGACCCTATTGTAGGGAGTTCAGACACAAGCAAAGGTAACCACCCCCCCAAACACACAACTTTTCCCATGACAGGGCAGACAAGACCTAGATTTTAATTGGAGGAAATTCCATTTAAGTGGGCTGCATTCTCAGGTGGTGACAGAAGTGGAAAAAAGAAAAAAAAAAAAAAGAGAATGGATAGGACCAAAACTGTGGCATGGGAGAGCCACAGCTGGGACAAGTTGTGGTTGTCCCTGCAGAAACCCTCTCTTTTCAACCCCCTGACAGCCACTCCAAGACAGTGTGTACCATGTGGGCAGAGCTGTGGTGGGCAAATTGCCTCAAAGTCACACAGAAATGAGCATATTGAGTAGCTAAGCATGTAATTCTACAGTGAGAAAATGTTACCTGAGCAAAATATGGGTACCAGATAGCAAGGTCTTGGATTGTGGGTCAGTACAGTGCGAAACCCGGCACAAATCAAGTCACTGCTGCTCCTATCAGGCATGTCTTCTGAAGTATGGCCCATGGGCAACCACTGGGCTGAGCTCAAGTTAAAGTTATATTCTACAAAGACACAGAAAAGATGACAGTCCCAGCTGCAAACCAAACCTCAGCTCCCCACCAGTGAAAGGGGCGAATGAGCCATTTCATATTTATCCAGTGAATTTATGAAGCTGCATTATGAAAGCATGAAGCACTGACTCCTTTGGTGTCTTAAAAAAAAAAGTCCACAACACAGCTCGTTTTGAATCCAAAAGGAAGACTGCAAAGTTATACGATAGGGGGTTTTTTAATATCTCCCTTAATGCCTCATGTTTATTAAGCATCTTGTGATGCCTTTTGCATTAGATCATATCTCCAAATTTTGGCGTATATCTGACTTAACAAAACCGATGTAAACTATGGCACCTACTTTGTTGTTTTATGAGGTCTTTTATCCTCAGAGAGCAACCAGGCTCTGGGCATGCAACCACTGCCCTCAAGTGGCACGAGCCATGCAGGACCTGTCAGGAACCTCCTTGGCTTTGCACAGAGCAAGAACACAAAGGCCTTTGTGCAGGGAGCAAGCTATTTGAGTCCTCAGATGGGAAAAAAGAGACCATCCAAAGAAGAACATTTAGAAATTTACCTTTTAAAAACTGAGCCTGAAAAGCATTTAAAGGAAGGAAAAGGCATGAAAAGGGAAGGAAAAGGGATGAAACTAGGGACTTCCTTGTGAAGCAGGCTGCTCCTCTTGAGGCCAAAGCCTCCTCTGAACCAAGACAGATGACATAGTCATCAAGTCAGCAGTAGCCCACCACAGGCCACCAGCAGCAGGCCATGCACCAACCAGGCCTCACTGCCTCCCGGCACAGGAGTCTACAGGAGTCTACTCCTTCCTCCAGCCATGTTCCTCACTGGTCCCATCTCCCAGGCCCCACCAAAGCAACCAGTGGCTTCAGAGCTGAGGTGCAGCTCCTTGGCCATGACTGAATGCACACCCATGTAAAACTACTGGACGTCCCACAGCATGAATCAGGGTGAAATAATGATCCTAATTTATTCTGCTTCTCTCAACCAGTCTCTCCCTTAGTTCCTGTGGCATTTCCTATGTGTTAACTACTGGGAACCACCAGGAATGCTTGAAAGAGCAAACAACTAGCAGGCATTTTTTTAAATTATTGGGTAGCTGGAACATTCTTCTACAGCCCTGCAAAGGCACGGGGAGAGCATTACAACATTGTTATTTGAAAATCCCAAGCTGCACTTGGCTTGCCGTTGGAGTCTGGATGCTGCCAAAGCAGTGATGCTTTGTAACCACTTGTTTGATTTGACCTTTCCCGTGCCTTCTGCCACTCAGTGAAAACAAGCATTTCCTTTGCATGGCTGGGGTTGTGTGTGAGAAAAACCTAAAGGGAGGGAGAGAAAGAGAGAAGGAATTGCTGTGGGATTTGCTCCTGCATTTTCTCCTAATTCCTATGGGTGTTGCCCACGTATCAGTTGATCAACCCTTATTTGTACTCCTTGCCACCACAGTGACACAGAGGTTTCAAACCACCACGGGCCATTCACAGGAAGGACCCTTGTCCACAAGCATGATAGTGTGTGGTTCTCACAAGGGTGTAGGAGAAGCTGCGGGCACAGAGGTGCGGAGCCACCAGGAGCTGCTGGCACAGCTCTGTCCTGCACCACTGCGGTCACCGTTGCCCCTGCCCAACTTGGGATGCCTGTGCTGGGCTCCAGAGCTGCTGTTGGTGCTTTTCCGGCCTGGCTGCCAGCCTGGAAAACAAAGTTCCCAACCAAAGTGAAAGCAAGTGGGGAAGAATGGCTCTGACATTCCTGCCTGACACCACCAGCGTTTCCAGAGCAATGGAGCTGGAGAGGCTAAGCCCATGGAGCTGCTGGATGAATAGGAGTGAGGGACACATCACTGCAGTGTTACAATGCCCTTCAGCAAATGGGCTAGAGCTCATCCCTACCGCAGCAAACCTCCCTGGTTGAAATCTCCCACCAGAGAGAAAAAGACTGCAGCCCTGTAGTACAACTATCATATAACAGCTTCCCTTCTAAAAGGCTCTTTTAGACCCAGGCTTTACACTCTGCAAGCAGAGGACAAGATTTTGCTAAGGGGGAAATATTTTCTTGGAGCAGAAGGACTGAAGGACTAAGCTTGGCAAGGAAGGCATGGAGCAGCAAGTAATCTCACCGAAGTCTCCTGTAGGCATGTAAGGTAACGACATTCACTTTGCTCTAGTTTAAAGTGTTCCGCTCTGTATGTTTTAGACTTCCATGTCTGATCTAGTGCTCAGCTCAGGTTGGTTTGCTCCATAAACCTGCAGAGGTATCAGGGAGGGTGGCACCTGGGGACAGGGCAGTGTGATCTCCAGAGATCCCTTCCAACCCCAACCACTCTGTGATTCTGTATGATTCTGTGTAATGTGCTGTTCCCCAGCACGGCAGGGGCAGGAAAGCATATCCCCTGTTCAACCAGGGACAGGGAGCAGTGAGGTGTCGGACAGAGGTCACCTCTGTGGCAGCTGAAGGAACAATCTTTGCCAGACACCTCTCTGATCCCTCTTCCTGCTCCAACACCAGCAACCCAGGTCCCATTTTCTTGCACATATGCTTAAATTGAAAGCACCAGGCAGGTACCAGTCCAGGGTGAGTAAGAGCTACCTATTTGCCTTTGCTAGGAGAGCTCAGGTGATGCCTGCACCACTCACTGGATCATGGTGCAGGGCAACTCAGGTCCTGAAAGCAACACTGCCGTGCGGCAGCAAGCAGTTATGTCAATGGTTGGACTCGATGATCTTAAAGGTCTTCTCCAACCAAAATGTTTCTGTGATTCTAAGCACAGCTTTGCATCGCGGAAGTCGGCTGAGGCTCCTGACATGCACAACCTCCCCTAAACACTGAGGGAGTAATATCTTGAAGGAAAAGAGACATGAATGCTCCTGAGAGTTTGCTAGAGAAACTATTTGTCCATGGAGGAAGTTTCTTCCTAGCTCTCCTATTGAGAAACTGATTTGTGGTCAGAAGCATCAGTATTTTGTAACCCTTGTTAAAAATACAGTAGCCTAGATGCATCACATTTTTAAGCATTGGCCTTGGCAGTCTCTTGGGGACAAGAGTTCTTCTGGTTCATCTTCTTTTGTATGAAGCACCTGTCTTTACCAGTTTTGAATGAGCTTCCCTCTCTCACCAGCTATATCCTCTTTCTCACAGTGAAAGCAGACACTGGAAGAGGTGGGGCCCAGAGCAGAAACTATGCAAACTGCACAACTTATTACAAAAGAGAATGGGGTTCACAGCTGATTGCTCAAAACATGGATTTCTCTTTCAACAGCTGCTGAAGGAGAGCTCGTTTTGCTTGCCATTTACAGAAGGGACCTCTAAACTCTTCAGCAGGATGAATAAGACCAAGGGAGCCTTTGAGAGCCCAGAGCTTTGGAGCCCAAATCACATACAGAGCACCTCCTTGACCAGTGTGCCATCCCCATCTGCATTCGGCCAGCAGGCCACGGACAAAGCCCTGAATGTGATCCTTATCGTGGTCCTCTTTGTCATCATGGTATCTCTGGGGTGTACGATGGAGATAGCCAAGATCACAATGCACCTCAAGAAACCCAAAGGTGTGGCAATTTCTGTAATGGCTCAGTATGGCATCATGCCCCTGACAGCATTTGTGTTGAGCAAGCTCTTCCAGCTGGGTGCTACAGAATCCCTGGCTGTCCTCATCTGTGGCTGCTGCCCAGGGGGAAACCTCTCCAACATCTTCAGTCTGGCACTGAGAGGAGACGTGAACCTCAGGTAAGGAAAGCTCATTTCTGAATGCCCAGGCCAATCTAGTCATATAACTGGTTCAGAAGCTAGCTTAACCAACATTAGCAATTCCCAAGAAGCTGGATAAAGACTGAAATACTAAATCTAGAATATTTTTTAAGCACTTACAGTTGCTCAATTAGACAATTTGTCCCGATTTTACAATAAGATGGAATTCTGTACCTTTCTCTGAAGCATATGGCACACTGCTCTTGATGAGATGGGTGTAGGAACATGTTTCATCTCCACGGAGCAGTACAAATAGCATATATGTGCTATATTTATCCATATAGCAGCATACAGTTCTGCGTAAACTGAGCACGGTGTCTGGAGAAGCTGCACCAGTCAGAAAAGTTAAACTAGCAGAACCTAAAAAACCCTAGTGATAAAACAAGATCCAGGGGGAAAATAGGAAGCATTACTTTCTCTGTCACTTCCGAATTCCTGAAATGTGAGCTGTACCCATAATGAAGGTCCTTTGTGAGCTTGTACAGAACCTGAACCATCTCCCCCTCTCTCTATTCATATCACATCCTTCTACAACCTGATAGCAATGTTGGGGAAATCTCAGTGACAGGTCAGGAAAGAACCAAGTGAAGTCTTGTATCCAGGTGTCCAGGTTAGTAAGAAAAAATAGCATATGCCATAAAAAGAAGAGTAATTCTTCTATTAAAGAGTCCTTTCTTCATTTCAGCATTGTAATGACCACATGCTCAACAGTTCTGGCAATTGGACTAATGCCTCTGCTTCTGTACCTTTACTCGGGAGGACTATACAAGGGTGATTTGGAGGGCAAGGTGCCTTACAAAGGAATAATCACCTCCCTGGTCATAATGCTAATCCCATGTGCAATCGGCATCATCCTGAATGAGAAGAAACCACAGTACACTGGCTTTATCATCAAGGTAAGAAGTATCCTGTGCTAGCTGCCTTTCAACCAAGGGCCTCAAGGAAGTTTTGAAAAATAGAGGCACAGAAATATTAACTTCTCTAAGGTATGTCACAGATCAATGAAATGCTTGAGGATAGAACTCAAGATGTCCACTTCACCACTTCCATCATTAAAATATTTGCCCAAAGAGAAGTCCTCCACCTTTTCCAGACAAACGTTTTGTAGACAACTTCCTACCTTGCTCTCCTTTGTTCACTTCAGTTTTTACTTCATCTTCTTTTGCTACACAGGTATTGCCCCCGACCACTGCTGTATCCAAAGCACACCCTAGACTTAAAAAAAAAAAAAAAAAAAGAAAAAGACACCACTTGATCACCCCACTGTTCTCAAAGGTGTAGCACAGGGCAAAAGGCACATTACAAAGTTGCTGAAGTTGCTGCATATATCAATCAGATATCTACCCAGCAGAAGCCACTAGATCACTAAAAGCCCACTTATGCCTGGAGTCATCTCCCTACCTCCTTTGTACATCAGGCATTTAAAAAGCAAAAATGAGAAATCTGGGCAATTAATTACACCATTGTTTAACTCCAGAGTTCCACTAGCAATACCCAAAAAGCTGTTAACTACTTTGTAAACCAATTTTTCATAGCTTCTTTCAATAGGGCTCCATTTCAGAGAAACTGGGACCAAGCACAGCGAAAAAGGGGTGCCAAGACCTAATAACAGACCTGATAAAATGACATTAGGAATCACCTCTAAGAAGGATGGGAACCTGGCTAGAGCAGACACAGGAGGTTCAGAGCTCTTCAGAGGTCCCTTTACCCAGCACAGGGCAATGACAACTGGACTGTTTCAAAAGAAGCCCAGCATGACAAAGTGACCTCCACTGGCCCAGCTGACCCTTACGTCATGTTCCATTTTGCTAACAACACCTTTCCATTTATCTTCTCTACAAAAGAGGAAGGAGCTAGAGACTTGTTTTCAAAATCCACTGGAACTCCAAAGTGGAGGGACGGGCAAGAAAGCTGTGTATTCTGCCTCCCAAAATTCCCCAGCTCCTTTATCTACCAAATCACCAGATACCAGTGAGACAATTTGAAAACACAACCACCACCTATAGACAGGCTCTGCCTGTGAGTAGAGCGGTTTGTGTGGACTTTGGGTGGACTAGGTTCACAAAGGGACCTGGACTGACAGACGCATAGCAATGCCTGAGAAACTAGTGGCTGGTGGAGAAAGCCTCAGTCATTTTGCAGGTAGATCAGAAAGGTACTTGTTTATTTAAGGTCTCTCTAGATAATACCTCAGGATGTTTTTTTGTTGATTACTTGTAACATTTATGTTCTTGAAAGGTATTTAAGCACTCTTACTTTATACTGACATATGTGCTGGACAGGGAACTGGGTACAGCTGCTTCCAACGGCTGAGGCAAATTTTGCTGGGGATTTCTCTCTTGTCCATGCCTTGACCGTTTTTATTTTAGGCAGGCATGGTTGTGCTTCTACTGTCATCTGCTGCAATAATCACTCTGTCTGTGGCCAATGTGGGAAGCAGTATCATGGTTGTCTTCTCCCCATCCCTCCTGGGATCTTCTGCCTTGATGCCTTTTATTGGATTCCTCCTGGGCTATGTTCTCTCTGCAGTCTTCAAGCTTAATGACCGGTATGTTTCCCCACTCCCCCCTCCCCTCACTCTCTGTCACCAGAAAGAACAGATAGGCATGGCAGCTCTGGTCTACAGAGCAATGATGAAAACAGGTTTCAACACTGCTGTATGCTTGTAGAATAAACACTGATTGCAGCCTCCCTAAACAGGCCCTAGGTGTACAAACAGACATGCTGCTAGCTGGTCCCAAGTCAATAACTCCCACACCTTGAGTGGGGAGAGAAATTAGTCTAACCTCTGCTTGTCTCATCAGAGAGGGGAGGAGTAGCTGGCGTAGTTTTTTTGACACAGGTACCTGATCACCATGGAAAGGGTAGAAGATTCACTGAACAAGCAGACAGGTGGTTTTGACTTAAGATCACTACTGACCTGCTAAGCACACATTACCAGCCTCTGCTCTCAGTGATGAAGATGGGGGAAGAACATAATTCATAGCACCAAATGAAAAACCAGCGAATTGGGAAATACCAATAGAGAGCAGACCCCAAGTGAGACAATTATTCCTCAGCTAATAAATATCTTCTACCAGTCAGTGCATTCAGTTGCAGCCCCAGGAATTACAGATGGAAACCTTGCATATAAAACCCACTCTCTTCCTTTCCCATCCTACCTAATCCAGGCAGGAAGCCCACTAGTCATCACTATTTTTTACCTTCGCACCTTAGACTCCTCTTTTCACCTTGGACGCAGATTCCTACCTCGTGGGAAGCTGCAGAGCCCATAGCAGGACTTAAGTCCTCCAAACACCGTTAAGCACAAAGTCCACATTTATAGCGTGATCTGTGTCTTCCCATTGCAAAGGGAACAAGAGATGAAACCTTCCAGAGATCTCATTATTGCTCTTAATAAAGCAACTTTTAGCACAGGCAAATACACAAAGCACTGCAACAGCAAGGTAGGCAGTGTTCTTTTTAAGTTGCTTGAAAGCGGATTAAATCTGTAATCTGCTTAACTTTTCCTCCTTCAGATGCAGGCGGACAGTGTGCATGGAAACTGGCTGCCAGAACGTACAGCTTTGCTCGACAATCCTCAAGGTTGCCTTCGCCCCAGAAATCATCGGCTCCCTGTATTTCTTCCCACTACTCTACTTGCTGTTCCAGCTTGGAGAGGGACTCCTGCTCGTCCTGGTCTTTAGGATCCATGACAGAATTAAAAAAGGAAATGGTAAGTACAGCTTTGCTTTTTTTTATGCTTTCCACTCCAAACCATAAACTATCAATGAATTTATGCTTTCTAGAGTGAGAATACAGTTGCCATTTAACTCAGGGTTACATACCCAACACATTAAAAACAAATCATAGTCAAAAATTCAGAGGTAATCGAACACATTAGAAATGATGACTTCCTGCATCAGCAGAATGTTTCACATTGCTATATACTATCTATACTATCAGTGCTCAGAGGGTTTCAGAGTTCTCTGCTTAAACTAAGACATCCTGCAAAAGCTATCACTTGCACCAAGCACATGCAAAGAACAGGGGTGTTTGTGTGTGCCTAAAACCACACAAGACATCAGATACTGTGTAATGCAACAAATCACAGCTTCACTGCACACTGTTGAGAGATTCACTGATTGCTATCACTTTTGGAGAGGGGGGAGGAAGAAAAGGACAGAACTGCCAAGTACTAGAGCTGAAGGAAGGAAACATTTGGATCTTTTGCTAGAAAAGTGGAAGTAGATTTAAGCTTAATTAAAATACATGTACGCTGTTGGTATAGATGTGAGGTAGACCCGTCTCCAACTTCAGCAGGTCCATAATGCCAAAGCCCATCTGAGTGTCTGTGTATGTATTTGAGGAAAGCACTGCTGAATGAGATTCTCCACCAGTCACACTTCTGATGCTTCCAGACCGGCTTTCTCCAGTCCCTTGGGACAGAGAAGCAGCTGAGCAGCTGCTACAGGAGCATTTTACCAGATCTTACAGCTCAGCTGAAGGCTGACTGTTAATGGGAAAAAAACCCCACTCAACTTGTATCCTTAGGTGTGCCTCCAGCGCAGAACAGTTGATACTGGAAACAGCCATACAGGTGCTTGTAGGACTATCACGGAAAGGCTGGCTTTCCATTCCAGGCTCCAATTCATAAGTGACTGCGAACAAAATGGTATAAGTATTTTGGCAAGACGTCCAAGTTCCTTCCTTTTGTTTCATGTCACCCAGCAACACCAATTACAGCTGTTTCACAACCTTTCCATACCCAGGTTTCAGAATGCCTATTCTCACTACATTTTTCCTTTTCTTCAGATGCAGCAAAAATGATGTGCACAGCTGTGGACACAGTTAGTGCTCTGGAAGTGTCAAGACCCTGCAGAAACAGTGGCAAATGAGGAAAATTATACAGACGGATTATGTGGCAGCTGCTATCACGACCCCTCCGAGCTGCACCTTCTGCAGCTGGCTTAGAGGTCTCCAGCAGCTCTGTGTAAGACTTACTTCTATGCTCAGTTTACACCGAACAAGGAGTCACCACAGAGCTAATTGTACCCTGTGATTTCCTGAAGACCTTGGCTCCAGACTAAGCCTGTCCCTGCCTGCCCATGAGAGAGACTACCAAGTCATCATGACAACCCTTTGGGACAGCTTAGGGCCACGCTCCCAAATGACCACCCGCAGCCTTGCCCAGATGAAAGTCACTGCCCACATCAGTTTCCTTTTTCAATTTCACCTACCTGGAATTATCTCACTGGCAGATGTTGGAAGCAGCTCCCAAAGGCATCACTGAAAATTAATGTAATTTCTCTAAGACAGACCCAAAGTGAGGTATGCAATTTCTCAGTGCAGGGGCCACCAATACCCAGCATGCAGCTAGGCAGCCAACAGGCTGCTGGTCACTCCCATTTTCCAAAACCTGAGCATCATGTGGTGTTCCACTGCTCTCCACACAGCAGAGACCACAAAAATTGAACACAGCTATGCAAGCCACCAAAGTATGTCAAGTTTGGGTCCGGCAAGCTGTACCTCAGAAAATACACAAGCCCTGAGTGTGCCCTGGTTTGCACGAGTCAGTGAACTAAATACAGGACACCATCTAGCTATTGTCACCCTACAAATAGGAGTATGATGGCAGACTGGCGTTAACCTCTTCAACATGCTGAGTATGCATTGCAATCTGAAGTAATCCCCCTTAACTAAGACTAAACAGGCTTATACCAAGAACCCATGCTTCAAAAACGCAGAATCATTTCAGGCCAGAAGTCAACATAATCATCCATAATGCA
The DNA here is from genome assembly GCF_037038585.1 of Patagioenas fasciata. NCBI lineage: Eukaryota > Metazoa > Chordata > Aves > Columbiformes > Columbidae > Patagioenas > Patagioenas fasciata. The sequence goes on from NC_092524.1 coordinate 33,965,822, forward strand.
AAGCCTGGGAGTTTGTTGTAAACTGGAAGTTTGTCACCGCAAAGCCAGGTCCCCAAATAAAATGCAGAAACCTATTCAGCTTGCTTGCAAGGCAAGTGGTACGGTTCTGAAAAAGAATTGGAAACAGCTATTTGTAGAGCAGGCAGTCCTCTGCATTTAGCCTGAGGAAGTATCTGAAATCCCACCACTTTCCGGTTAGCAGATGCCTTCAGCGACCTGCGTTCCTGTTGGAGCCAAGGCCCACTTGAACACAGACATGCCTGATCATTCAAGTAAGCAAGGCCCAACTAACTTGAGGTGACACAGCTGACCTTACAGCTGGCTTTTTCAGCCCTGCCCTTACCCATGTAAGGTAAAGTTCTTCCACCCCTCTCCCAATGGTCCATCATCTGAACTACCAGCCTCTGAGTATGACACCTTCCACTCCTCAAAGCTGAGCAGCAACAAGCCAATCAACTGCACATCAAGCCAACCACCTCGGCACCTGTTCCCAGGAGCGCCTGGCAGTTTGGTGCAGGGCCACCTTCACAGACAGATTCCCAGGGCACAAAAGTCCATTCTCATTCATTGGCTCAAAACACATTTATGAGAACTGGGCAACAGCACCAAGAAAAGGCAGTGGGTCCTGCAAAGACCCTGAACAACTCACATCCCACAGGGCCAGACCTGGTTCTGAGAACCACCTTGCATTTCCCAGGTTTTAATGAAAAGTCCAGCCTTGGCTCCAAAGTTCTTTTTGAAGTCCTCAGTGGGTTACGGGAGTAGCTTTTTAAAGCACTTACAAGAAAACACTTTTAAAAAAAAGAAAAAAATTAATTCTAAAGGTCTCTCTTTCAACATGGACAAGGGTTTGAGAAACAGGGGGACTGGCACAGGGTTGCTGCTCCTGCAAGGCACAAACACTGAAACACAGGCTGCAGCACTCACACCAACTTAAAAATCCCTCTTCTTCCTCCAGAATGAGGACTAATGCTTTCTCCATGCCTAAATACCCTCTCATACGCGTGTGCACAAACACACTAATGAAGTATGCCAACTACATCTATCTTTCATATTTCATCTTTATTATCCAGTGATTAAAAGCTACATTACTTGCCTGATTCTCGTTATCAAGGTTCTCATTCCAGAACATAAAAGCATAATGTATTTAAAAGGAAGTTCTCCCCCAGGTCCAAAATGCTCAATGGCACCTTTGCTGTAGACCCATCTTTAAGAAACATTTTAACACTGTCCAACATGAGATGCAGTCATGAACACTTCACTAAGAACACATCAGAAGCAGAGACATGTTTCTTTATACTTTATTTATTTAATTCTTAAGTACCAAGAATTAGGGTGCTTTATAGAATATTATTACCACAGGGCATTGAAATGGGCATTTTCTTAGTGTAGTGCAAGTCATATTAAATGAAGAGCTTTTAAAATAGTTTTATTACCAGTACTGACCAGCACTTAAATCTGCTGACCTATAACTGAAACAATGGTTCAGAAGCACAAAAAATACCTCCAAAATAAAGCTTTATGTACAGCATACGTAGAGCTCTTAGATGCCTAAAGCTACTAGTCTGAGATACGATACTAATGTTCTGAGTTACTATACACAGTTGAATATACTGGGAATTACGTAGTCAGATGACTTTTTTTGCAGTACAAAAAATTTACGTTGTCTGCTTTAGTTATAAAGAGCTCTGCCAATATACACAAACTATACACTTCAGACATTCACAAAAAGATGTGAGCAAGAAAAGAGTTATCAAAAAACATTTAATACAATTAGTCAATAACCCTTCCCACCATAGTCCACATCTACAAAGTTTCCCCCATCCCTCCCCCCTCCCCATCCAAACCCTTCCCCACAGAAAGTCACATACTTACCACAAGTTTTAGCAAGTATGGTTTTAAAAAGGGGCCCCAGGCCAAGTTACTTATAGTTCAGTTGCCACTGTCAATAGATCTGGACCTCGACCGAGACCTGTGCCGATCCTCAGATGATGGAGATTTAGATCTACTGGAAGAACCACGTTTCTGGCTCTTCTCTGGCATTGGAGATCTACTAACTGACCGGGACTTGCTATGGCTCCTACTCCTTGACCTGCTGTAAGACTTGCGGCTGCGGGAACGGGAACGGCTACGAGACCTGGATGAGCTTCCGCTACGAGACTGTGACCTGCTTCTGGACCTACTGAGGAAACAAGAGCATCAGAGTTACAAATGAAACGCCATGGACCACGACAATAGCCAGACAATTCACTGACAGTTCTTCAAAGCTTTCTTAGTGGATATTTAAGCATTATTTAAGAGAATAGAAATCCATACCTGTGCCGTTTGCTGCCTTCAATTAGTTTGATTTTCCTTCCATTAATTTCTTTACCAGAAAGCTTTTCAATAGCATTCTTTAAATCACTGTAAGAGGCAAATTCAACCACCCTACAGAAAAAAAAAAAAAAAAAACCACACAACATACCACGGAGCTCACAATTACAAGTTGTATTTTTGACGACAGAGCAAAACACACTCTGGGAAAATAAAGAACTTACAAAAATTCGCACTGCTCATTGCAGTCATCCCACAACGTAACTCAAGCATGAACTAAAGAATTCCCCTCCCCGAATACCAGAGAAGGTATTTTCAAAGGGTAGCTAAATTAAACCATGAACAGCTGCTGAGGGAGCACTGAAAAGCAGACAGCCTCCCTTCTGAAGTATCTACGTAATGTGCAGAAGTATTACACTACAGCTTTGAAGAGATGATTTGAGCGGCTTACCCTTCATTTAACTTAGGTCTGTGTGCATCTGCAAAGGTTACTTCCCCAGCTTGTCTCATGAAGTCTTTGAGATCCTAACACAAGACCAATTATGTTATGCAAAGAAGTGAAATTAATACTTACCTATATAAAAATAGTTAAAAATAAACAAAAGAAACTTATGACTACTGAAAGAGAGATGTTAGATAAACATGGCAATTGCCATACTTGTATTCTATCAAAATTAAATTATCTATATCCGGGCACGAAATACATGAAAAAGCATATTGCTTTAAGCAAAATGCTAATCAAGTGTCTTAACGTTAAGGGAAATATTAATCTACAAAGATTATATAGATTAAATAACAAACAGAGAGAAAGAAAGAGAGAGAAACAAAAAAAGTACATTTCTATATATAGGACTGAGAGTGAAATACTACCCATGGATTTTTTTTACTATTTCAGTTTCAATTTACATTACAATTTTTATATGAGTACAGAATTACAATTACTTAAGACAAATTATTTTGTGCCCCATATGTCATTAAAAATATAGTTTACTTTACCTTTATTAACATTTCCCTAGGCTAGCCAAGCAGCAAACTGCATTAAGCGACCGGAGATACCGTCATGACATATGCCCGACTGGCTCTTCGCCACCCACTGGACGACCACTACCCAGTCGATGGAAGCCATAAATCGCACTGCTCTCCCTACTGGGAGACTAGTGATGGATCCAGACATTCTCTATGCTTGATATCACCAAGGACCACTTTACTGCGATCAGGATTCCAACGACCACCTAATTTCGTATCTTTCAACTCTTTTCGACCAGGACCTCTTTATTCGGAAGCGTTACAGGAGGAACAGCTCTCAACTTAGGAATCAGATCTCGTTAACGCTCTGGGATCGCTGCAATGTGGCACTTTAAGGAGTGCATCGATTACATCTAGACCGGCAAACACAGATCTAGAGGTGGCCAAGTGACATTGTAGGAGCTGACTGGAAAGTCAACCAGGCCCGACCAAGAGTGACCAAGACAGAACGATTAGGATAACCCACAGGCACTCCTCGTCATAAGGCCAACGACACAGATAGGCTGGCAAATAAAGGGTTTAATATGTGGTTAAAATGGATTTAAAAAACAAGAAAAAAATAAATATATAACCTCAAATATATAAATTTATTATTATAAATTAAAATTAACTAGTTTTCATTTAAAATAATAAAATATTATTATTTAAAATTACATTAATTATATAAACATTTTAAATAAATTATATTTAATTTTAATCAATTATTTTACAAAATAATTACATTACATACCCATTAAATGAAGTCAAAATAGTAATCGTGTTTCAACAAACCTGCCAGCTGACTCTGGAAGACAAGTTTTCCACTATGAGGCGATTTTCTGTTCTTAAAGGTGGGGCACTTCTGTTCAGAAATAAACAATTGAGACTTTTGTTAGTAATTAAGCTAGAACCACACATTAATATTAACAAAGGCTGTACCAATAACCAGCATCAGCACACCACCATTACTATTAAAGCTTAACTACGTAATGCCCCAAGTAATCTAGGACAAGCATTACGTACTTTAGGTAGAGAGCATGAAGACAACAAGCACATCTGAGAGGTTTTTTAATCCTCACTATCCTACTGTCACATCAAATGATTGACTAAAAAGGCAAATAATACCTATTAATACCTCATTCTGCCTCAAGTTCTCGGATCAGATGAGACCACAGTATTCTTAACTATGTCATTTCAAAGCTATACATACCTCCTGTCACTACGCGGACGGCGGCTACTAAAACGGTCAGAGTACCTCCCTCTGCCTCTACCCCTAGAGCGTGCTCTTGCATGCTCAATTGTAACCCTGTTGAAAATAGGAGAAAATAGGAGAAAAAATACATTTTTACATTTTTCTTCTTCTCCTCACATATTCTTTCATAGTTACAGTCATAAGAAAAAAAAAACACAACACAAAATAGTCCAAACAGTACTAGTTACACAACGCAAGTTGAAATAGACTCACTTCTTATTTCAGATATTTGAGTTTATAAATTTGTGAAATATGGTACCTCACCTCTCACTGCAAAGCTCTTTTCCATCCAATTCATAGACAGCATCATCTGCATCCCTTGGATCGTCAAATTCCTGCAAAACCCCCATAGCAAAAACACAAAAAGCAAAAAAAAAAAAATTACATTGCTTAAGAAATCAACAAATACTCATTTGCGACACAGTATAACTAGCTGAGCACACGAATGGCATTATCCTTATAAACAACTCCGTGCACATCGAAGGCACACGAGCTAGAGAGACCACCAAAATCAGGGACCGCGAAGCGCTGCGGGGAGGAGCACTCACCACAAACCCAAACCCCCTCTTCAGATCGATGTCCCGGATGCGTCCGTATCCCTTGAAGAACCTCTCCACATCCTTCTCCCTGGCGGCTGGGTTCAGCCTCCCGATGAAGACGCGGCAGCCGCTCATGGCTGTGGACGCGGAGCTCGCTGCAGGGACAGCCCGCCCGGTGACTCAGCACAGCACCGCCCGCCCCGCGCAGCCACCCTCCCTGCCGCAGTCCGCAGCTGGCCCGCGGCCCGGCCTCGCCCCCACTTCGAACCAATAGGGATGAGCCACGTAAGTATGCCTCCGCCTGCGCCAATGGGGACACGATGTTCAGCCTGCAGCCCCACCCACAGCGCTCCGAGCCCGTGCCGCCCCTTTCTCCCCCCCAGCCCCGCCAGCGCATGCGCACCGCCCCGCCGAGGAAAGGAATAAAAGCCAACGCCATCGCTCCACCACAAAATGGCGGCTTACGCCGCGCCCAACAGCGGCGCCAGCAGTGTCCGCTCCGCCGAGGGCGCTAAATAGAGCGAGGACAACACCGGCTGGCGGACTGCGCAGCCAGGAGCTCCTTGTGCCACCCACCCTGCCCCCCCGACAGCGCACACCCGCGGCGCTGCGCTCCGCAGGGGCGCTCCGCAAAGTGGTCCTGCGCTCCACCGCGCCGCGCTCCCGGCTTGTCACAAACCTGGGCTGCGGGTGTCGGTGCGGGCCAAGCTGGACGGTGGCGCAGGGCACTCGGTGCTGGACTGGTGAGCAGCTGCCTCCTCCCTTCGTGACGGCCGGCTCGCGACTGCTGCGCCGCCAGCCGCTGCGCAGCCAAATGAGGCGGCCCCGCGTGACGCAAGTGCGGCACAGTGATTGGAGGAGGCGGCGGCCCCGCCTCTTCCCTGGAGAATCTGGGTCAGGACTGGGAGGGATGGAGCCCAGGCCTGACCCCCGGAGCAGGGGCATCGGAACGGGGGCAAGCGGCGTGATGGCCCGGTCCGGGAGCTGTCAGCGCCCGCAGCCTTCCCATAGGGCACTGACCCGGGGCCCAGCTCTGCAGAGGAGCGTGGGGGCGGGCGTCCCTCGCTACCTGCCCCCCTGTACGCGCCCTCCCGGCGCGCTGTGGGGTGATGGCCCTTGGCCGGCTCGCGCGGGTTATGTAACCGGGGCCCGCACGCTAAAGCTGCCCGGGGGCGAGGGGAAACGGCGGCGTTAACGCTTGTCCAGAGCGCGGAAGGCACAGTGAGATACTTCATCTGGAAGCCATTTTGAAAAGGCAGTAAAAGCACAAACCAACCCCGGTTTTCAGTGTCGCATAGCACAAGGCTGTCGTTACAGCTGCGGTGATGTGCTGCACACAACTGTCAGGTTCTTTTATTCGTACAGCATGTAACAGACTGAAAACTGCTGCGCCTGTGTGCCAAGCAGGCACAGGCTGGGCAAGGTCTTGCAGGAGCAAGCGTTTCTTGGCCCCAATAAGCAAGAAACAAAAGAAAAATACATAAGGAGCACCTGATCTATTTGTATCCTCATTTAGAATCAAGTGTGTAATGACAAGGTAGAGAGCTGAGTTTGTTCCTGTCTTACATAACTCCACAGAATTTAGCACAGCTTGGCTTCAAGATCATTGCAGTGAAGGCAAGAGATAATCCCAAAGGGCATTTGAAATGCAGAAGACACCTGGAAATTGAAGATACATCCACTAGTTCTCTAATACGGACAGAGATTGTGGCTCTGTGACTTGGCATTGTCAGGTTTGTGCCCTGCTGGATCATTTGGCTGTATGCAAAGAATTAGCTGGCAATTACAGCTACGGCAGGCAGGCTGACCTGAGGACAGTGTGACCCTTTTGGTAGCATTTCCCCAACCTGTCACTGTGAGTTCCATGATGCCTCCAGTGCTACCCCCCACCTATTCCACTAATGGACTGTGAAACGCCACCAATGTGACAGCCCCTGTCTGTTGTTAATCAGCTCTCTGAAGATGAGCTTCTCTTTTTAATTCTTAGTCACTGACGTAAATGTCCCTGGAACAAAGCTGCACATGATGCCGCTGCCATCATGGCTTTATCTCCTGCCCCCCTTCCTGCTCCTGAAACTGCAGCAGTGGGCAAAGTCACCAAACTGGGACGGCTATTTCTGCCATGTGCAGACAAGGAGGAGTAAGGCTACAGTGTAGCCAAAGGTTTAGCTGGGCAGCTGGCAGCATCCCTGGGTTTTCTGCTGGGTAACAAAGTTGCCTGGTTCCGTTTTGCATGATCTCTAGGTCCAAAAGAAAGGACCATGCAGTCATGGAAGAACCTGCAGCAGAGGAAGTGCTTTGAGCAGTGAAAAACACCACTTGTCATTACCGCAGTGGATCATAACCTTTACTTGCTGAGGAATATGCGTTCAAATGTGCTAACATTTTACACTGATAATTCCATAATGAGTTACGGTGTTCTAACAGGTGCCATGGAAATAGGCAGTCCTGCTCCTGTCAACTCTGGGACTCTTCTGACTGCAGAGTGAACCGGTTCACAAAGATAAACCAGCAAAAACTAGCCCTGAAAAAGACAGCAAGCAGATTTCTGCTGGTTTAAATCCATAAAAAGCAGTTTGCAGTGGGATAAAAACAAGGGTTTGTACTGGAAAGAAAGGAGAGTAGAGGAAGGGGCAGGAGCACCCTGTTAAGGAAGATCTGGTCATTCTAGCAGTGTGAAAATGTAGCCCCATTGTCCTTTGTCCTGCAAGGCCTTAATCTCTTCTCTGGATCCCGTTTTCAGAGCAGTGGGAGAAGCAGAAATCAGGAGGGGACCCAGGACACCACAATCACTTTTGAAAGGCTCCCATGCTACCTGCTCACATGGACTCACATGAGTGTCATGAGAAGGGACATCTGTTTCCTACCTGGTTTCTCCAAGCTTTATCTTAATAGGAAGGCATATTCCTCCTTTTGGTTTGCAGGCTGTCTGAAGACTATCTTGTTACTATTCTTGCTGCTGGGCAACCCAGTAGCTTCCACCACACCTACCTTTCTTACAACTCTGGGCTGCTGAAAGTCACACAAGCAGGCTGAAATCCCTCTGGCTGAATCACCAAAGTAACTAGGCAAATACAGTCACTACTCAGAAGCAGAAAGGGCATGAGTTGGCAGAAGACCAAATCAAAGCAGGAATAAAGTCCCAATCAGCCACCATTACTGTCTGGTACTGCTTGTGGAAAATAGTCAATAGGGATTAACTCTTCCTTGTCTCTTCCAAATAATAATTAAAAAAAAGTAGATGTCATCAGATGAAACTAATGAAGTCCAAGTTCAAAACATGCAAAGGAGGTGGTTCTTCACCAACCAGTAGTTGACCTCTGGCATAACTTGCTGGGGGATGCTCTGGATACACCCTACCAGACAGCCTTAAAACAGGGAGGGGAGGGAACAGGAAAAAAAAAAAAGAGGAGAAGAAAGAGAGGAAAAAAAGAGAAGCTCAAATTCAGAGACTCTACCTGCAGCTGCTGAAGACCGTCTGCAAAAGCTGCCCTTCAGATCCAAGGTGAAGCTGCTTGTATAGGCCATGTAGCCAGAGTTGGCCTTTGCTGAGCTTCTGCAGCCATTCTGTGAACAGAAGCAGAACTGTAGCTAGCATCTGCTTCTGCTATCACTGAATATATTTGTTATTGCTTTTTCTGTGTTTCTCTGTGTTAATCTCTTCCCACCTTTCTTTACTTTCTCATTTTCTCTACACTTATTTGCCTATGCATTCTCTGTCCTTCTTTCCAAGGCTCTGTGAACTAATGTATTTCTGTTACTGCTACAATAAGTGTACCTCTCTCAGAGGTAGCAGCAACAAGGGCTCAAGAGCTGCTTTGCAAAAGTCTCAAGGAGATGGCAAAAACTAGAGAATTTCACCTTTGAGCACCAATTGCTTTTCTGCAAAATATTTGGAGAAAGAAAGTGAAAGTTGACCTATAAATAATGGAATAACAAACATCCAGAAGTGAGTTTGCCACTGGGTTGTTCCGTTTTTCCTTTTCACTTTTCAATAAACTAAACTCTTCAAATTGCTTCAATCTAAATGCCCAGATTTGTTGTATGTTAGTGTCAGGCTGAGAGTCCTTGCCCATCAACCAGAAATACATTTAACTGGAGCATTCTTTTTTTTTCTTCTTCTTTTTTTCACTAGACTGTAATTCAGAGAAAAAATGTGCTGCCGTGGGGCTGTGTCACTCAGCGGTAAGCGGAGACGGGGAGCCTGACTGAGAGGCGCTCTTCCACACTCCAAAGGGATCCCGGCTGCCTAACTGACCTTCTATCAGCTGGCTTCTGCTGGAAGCCCTTGGACACAGTTCCTCACACTTGTCTTTTCTAACCAAATGTAATAATTAACATCTTATTAATTACAGTTGAGCAGCAATATTCAGCTAGTCTCGGAGGTACTTTACAGGAAGAGGGGGATCTGTAGTGGATCACTGAAATTGTAAACCTCAGCTCATAGCTCAGGTGAGTCTGTTATTCAGGGCTGTGCGAGTGGCTGGGCCAGAGCCAGGAACCCAGCTCCTCCTCTTCTCTGGGGCATGAAGTGGGCACTGCCTGTGTCTTTGCAGTTTGCCAACTGTGTGGGACAGTTAAGGCAGATTGACAGCAGAATCAGATCACATCCTAATACAGATTTAATACCAATAAGGCATAACACACTGTTGGAAAGTAAAATGTGGGAAAACAAGATGTGCGGTTCCAGCCACCTGGACGATAAAGGAAGATCAATACTAACATGACCATCCGGATGGTCGAAGACATAATATTAACATAATAATATATAAAAGGCCTTGGACATATTATTTTGAAGTATCTTTCTCATAATTGTAAAAAGTTATAGCCCAGACTAGTGAGAATGGTATCTCGAGCCGGATAACGGCGCCCAAGTGCATGGGATGTGTGAATGTCCTTGGGCCTGGTCTGTGAATAAGTGGAAAAACAAGTGAGACAAACATCACATGAGTTTAGTGTGTTCTTAATAACAATCAGTGGAAAAGCACCTTTTTGTAAACATCTTAGTCCAGGCCTGTACCTGTAAATTCTATAAATTGTCAATGGTGAATAAAGCAAGCAGCCTAAGCCTAGGCCTAGGTCAGCTCTCTGCTTGGCCAGGCTCTGCGCTCCTTCCTGAACAAGATCTCTGCCTCTGCATGAATTTCTGTCTGTGTCCTGGTTTCCGTCGTTCCTAATTGCCGTAACGCACCATCACATATTTTGTATTAGCTAGTACATGCAAAAAAGTTTAGATTAGCTTTATGTTTTTATGCTGAATTTATGCCGGCTGCAAAAGGACAGGTGATGCCTGGTCCGACATGAAGCTTACAGGGACAAAGTGGATTTTTTTTTCTCCTTGGCTTAATATTTTTATTGTCAGAACAAGTTTACACCAGCTCAGTGTGTTCAGTTGTAGATGCCAAATGTGAACTTGTCAGTAAATCTCACAGTGCTGTGAGAACAAGTTGTAGACTGCTACAAAAACGTTTTACTGGGTCAAAGCTTTTTATAAACCTCTGGACCGTAACAGGAGAGCTTCTGCTGGATCATGTGTCCTTCCTTGGCTGGCCCCTTCAGGCCTTTCCTGAAAGCCACTCAAGCCCCTTTCTGATTTAACCCAATGATAGATGTGCCCCCAAATGCAACCACTGCACTCATACTACTCCAGCATGGATACGGCTGCCCCACAGTTCATGAAGAGCCTTGCTATAACTTTAAGAAACAGAGGTCAAAGCCTTGCAGAAGGCTGGAGTGTTATCAGTACTGCAAGTGTGTTATCATGTTTATATCACCAACCTTTCACATACTTTTCAAGTAGCCCATCACTAGTGGTTTTATTTCTTGGTTTTAGGCAACTGTTATACTAAGCAAAAACACATTAAAACAATATACCACATTGTGGCACAATCCAGGAAAAGTGGCATTAAGCTGTAATACTATTTAAACTAGTTGTCACCTTACACAGTTAAAACGCAAAGCAGAAGGACCAAACTTACATGTATATGTGACATCTATATGATATGCTGGTTCCTTCAACCTTCTGATAGATCTTGCTGTAAAACAAACTGCAATTTCACTGACTATTTAACCACCCAGGAATTATGCCTAATATGCACAGAATGTCTTTGCCACTACAGTTACAGGTATGTTTATGTTTAAGCATTATAACTCTTTGAAAGTACTCATACCAATGCAGGGGTTTTTCTCCTCATGTTGCCTAAAGATACAGGAATACATAGTCTTTCTATAGATATGATTTGATGCTACAGTCAGTTCAGTGGCAGCCTTGGTTCTGGAGGTTTCTGCTCCCAGCTTCTCCCACTCATTGTTTTCTCCCTCAGTTTTATCAACTCAACATTCAGGGTGACTATAATACCAAATATATATTTTTTTTCTTTTCAATCCAAGCTACCACTCACTCCTCCCGCTTGCCAGGGTTCTGCTGGCAGAGGCACAGTAACTAGATCCACATCTCACCCTGTCCACACCAGAGAAATTACCTCCGAAGTACTCTTTCCCTGCAGTGCACCATGCCACCACAGGGCATTGGGCCCTTGAGTTTATAACATCCTGTGACCCATGTGACAGGTGTGACAGCACAGAATGAGTATAATCAGGGAGGACATTGGAATTCACTCTTCCCCTAGCTCACAATGACAGCCACCCAAACCCCCAAGGCGACGGTTCACTCTCTGAGTATTTCCCTTGCAGCCACAAATGCTGTGAAGTTTGTTTAACTGAAGAAGAAGATTCAGCAGATTGTGGCTCATATTATCCTCAGACAGGGGCTTTTCTGGAAGAAGCTCTCCACTGGCACAGCGGGTGGTTGGTGCTACAAAGCGCTCTCATCTGCAGGCATTCACAAGTGATGTACACCAGCAAATACAGAGGTCAGGGTGGGACAGCCTGCAGGGTACAACAGCTAGAAGGCTCAGCAGATTTCACTTGCACCTCTTGATCCTTAAGCACCGGGTGTGTACTCTGTATGCTATTCTGTGTAGGCTTTAAAGGCCAATATTAGGATGCAAGGGTCAGCTCATACCAAGTTTAATCCCAGAGCACTGACATCAGTGCACAGTGAGCTGCTGTGCACACCAGGCTGCAAGGCAACAGTAACCCAAGCTCACAGACATCTCCAGCATTGGTCTCCCTTCTTCTCACCTCCATGGGCTGTCACCCAGCCAGGGCCAGGAAAGTGCACAAAGCTGGTCAGCATTGTCAAACTTTTGCCTCCTCCAGCAGTTGGTTAACATGGCTAGATTTGACAGTTTCTAGCCATGCATTAGGTTTACATGGAGTGGCTTGGTATCTCATCCTGGTTCTAAGATCCCCATCTATCTGGGCATGCTGCTTTTTGTTAATTATCTGCCATCCTGCTAAGCTGGTGCCAGAACTTAATTAAACTTTCAGCCTCAGAGACAGAGGGTTCCTTTGGCTGAGAGTTCAGGCACAAGGACCATTACGAGATAATGGCAGAGCTTCTGCCTGACCTGCCCACCCCAGAGGGGAACCTGCACTGCCCTGGTCTTGCTGGCACCATGTACTGGGCCGGCCAGAGACCAGCTTCTCCTTGCAAAGCCAGAGAGCAGCAGGGCTCTCCTGCTCCGGCTTAGGAAACAAATGCACAGTCAGGCACCCTGGGGCTGTCAGGACGCTGTAGATGATGGGGCCAGGAGTGCTGGTGTCTGGTTCCTGCCAGGGAATCATTATCTGTGTGCAATAGCTTTGCTCCTTCTGCAGTTCTTGCCTCAAACTGCCTGCTCACTTGGCACAGGAGTTGGTGTCACCTCCCATAAGGAAATGTCGATGGTACAGATGCCTTCCCAAATTCTGCACTCAGATCAGTGACTGCTACCTTTCCAGCGCTGAGCTGAGGACATCCCTTTTGGTGAAAATAAATTCTTTGTTCAGATACTTTTTGGGCTTTGCTCAAAAACACAATGGCCAGAAAGCCTACTGCTTAAATCACATTTTAAATTGTCTTAAGAAGATTAAATGCTTGGAGTAACAGCCACATTTTATATTTGATCTTCCCCCCAGACCATTCAGAGCCATATATTGCGCCTATCACTCTAGAATTAAGCGTTCGGCCACCACAATGTTCTAACCATGTGTCTGCCAGCAATAAAAGACTTGATTATGCAGATCTCTTTTCTGTTTGGCATCTTTTCTGCAGCTCTGAAACAGTCAAGGCATCTCTCATACAGCCCCCTGAGCTGCACAGTGCTTTAAATGACTCTGCATCAGCTTTCCCAGGGGTCTGATTCTACTACATGACCCTCCAGCATCCCCCAGTTACTAATTAGAATCATAGAATAGTTTGGGTTGGAAGGCACCTTCAAAGCTCATCTAGTCCAACTCCCTGCAATGAGCAGGGACATCTTCAACTAGATCAGGTTGCTCAGAGGCCCATCCAGCCTGGTCTGGAATGTTTCCAGGGATGGGGCATCTACCACATTTCTGGAAAACCTGTTCCAGTGTCTCACCACCCTCAGTGTAAAAAATTTCTTCCTCACATCTAGGCTGAATCTCCCTTCTTTTAGTTTAAAACCATTATGCTTTGTCTTATTGTAACAGGCCCTGCTAAAATTCCCAGCACATAAACCAGCAGAGGAGTTTTCTTTTGCTGTTATTGTCAAAGGCAAGCATTGGATGGCATGTAGGATAAGCAACAGGCACAGACCATTATTTCAGGCAGGCAGAAAGCTGGAAGCCTTAGAGCCTGGTGGGCCAGACCATTGCTCAGGACTTGCCCTAGCTCCTTGCCACCACCTCCTGCCTTTGCCAAAGCACAGGAAAGCCTGTCCCCTGCCCGGTGTACAGACAAGCCGAGAGCCTGAGCTTCTGCTGCTCCCTGTGGGAAATCACTTCAGTTCAACAGATAACATGATGATAAGCATTTTTTTCTGTTAAGACCATATTTGCCTTTCAAAATTGCTCCTGCCACATTGAGTTATAAGCCATTGAAGTAGGCTAAAGGCTCTGTTTTCTTCCCTGAGGATGGTTCCTTTTGGATGGCAATATCAACCTCCCTTAGCTGTGCCTGCTCAGCTGAGATATACATACTTCTCATCTTTTCTGGTAAATCCTTCCATCCTCTGATCATTTAATTGCTCTTTCCTGAGTCTTCAAGTTAACTGCAATGCTGCTAATTAAAATAACAAATATCACGCTGCTTGAACACGTGGCTGCTCCCCCAGGTTTCTCCCACCCTTCCCATTTCTTGGTGAGAAAGAACCTCTTGGCAGCCTGGGGAGCTTTTCTTTGGGCAGAGCTGAATTTGTGTTACAAGGCTGACCTGATCAGCTTCTGCCACTCTGGGCTGTGCTGCTGAGAGACGAAGACAAAGTAAAATGGACTCCTTGTCTGGTGAAAAAAGGCCTCCGTGACCCCAGCTCAGCCATCTGGCTGGGATGGACATACGGACATTACACCACTGGCTCTGACAGGCGGCTTCATGGTGGAGAATAGCGACCTGGAGAAAATAGTGCTGGGCTCTGCTCTCGGTGTGTAAATGCTGCAACCAAACAGTGTGTGCAGGGAAACTTGGAGCGTTCCTGACAACTGCACTGGGGTTATTGGGACCTTTTTTTTTTTTTTTCTTTAAACCTAGGAGGAAAAAAAGAAAGGCGGGGAGGGGGAAGGGAGGTCAATTTCACTACCTATTTAAAGAAAAGACAAGTTTAATAAGTTTTAATGTTTTATCTAATTATTTTCACATTCAAGAAAAAAAGGGTGACTTTGTGGTTAAACCATCAGGCATCCTGACTGCAAAGGTAAAAGTAACCATGGCTATGTATAATAACAGCTGAGTGCTTCATGATCTGGGCTTCATGTTCTAGTAGATAGGTAGGTACACTGAAGAAAATTCAGGCAAGATCTACCTTGTGCGGCTATGAAGCATCAGCAACATGACAATATCACGCAAGCTTCTGAAAGAGGGAATAAAGATCCTCGCCAAATGGTTACGCTCAATTTTTTGTTATATATGCTTTTAATTTCAACAGCTAAATGACATATTGGCTCACAGCTGCTTTATTTAAAGTTTCATTGATCTTACCCTGTTGGGAGCTCATAATGAATACCAGATCCCATATCCCTAATACTTAAAATGGAGTCAGGTAGAAAGAAAACTTAAAAAAAGCACTTAAGGCAAGATTTCTTTGAGAAGCAGGGAAGGGAGGCAATCCCCTTCAAGCATTAATATCCCTCTGCTCGTCACCAGATTAAAAGGAGACATGTAATTTTTTTTTTTTTATTATTTTTTTTTGTTAGGAAACCAAATAAATGAGAAAAACATTGGTGTCACAGTTTAAACTGAGCTAGGAATATAACCATGATAGCCACTCCCAGCCCCACCAAATAAGGGAGAGAATCGAAAGGAAAGGGAGAAACTTGGATTGAAATAAACACAGTTTAATAAAATAACACTATTATACTACTACTAATATATACAAAATGGAAATAAAATATAGAATAAAAGATACCTGATGCAATTCCTCACGAACTCTGTCCATACTGAGCAGTCTGTCCCAGGAAGCAGCACATTGTCCCAATAACTGATCCTGGAGAGACAAAAGAGAAATAAAGGTAGAAAGGCCCAGAGGCCTCTGCAGAACAGCAGGATGGCAAAGGCTGAACTAAAGAAACTCCCAAACAGAACTCTGTCCCATCTCCGTCCCAACTCTGACCCTAGACGGAAGATCCCAACTTGTCTTAAATATGAAACATGATGCTAATGTCACAGAATATTCTTATTGATCAGTCTGGATGTCAGTCAAGCTCTACCACATCTATGCCCCCATTCCCAGCTGCCTCACACCTGTGAGCTCAGAGGCCTTGGCTCCCAGACAACCACAATGAAAAACTTTCTCTCTCTCCCGGGGTGTTATCTTCTTGTTCTCAAACTAAATTCAAACAAAAACCATCCTAGCTACTGTAGGAAACAATTCTTTTGCAAATATAATAGGCCCAGGCAGGCTCTCTTGGCAAAGCGTAATTTAATAAGGATTTTGCAAGACCGAGTGTTCTACCTAAAGGCAGGCACACCTAAGAGGGCAAAAAGCCCCTGCTTATATCTCCTCAAAATCCCGGCTGCAGTTTCCCTCCACTGTTCCCCATTGGTTGGTTACTTCAGGGTTTACAGACTTTGCACACAATACCCTTCCCCTTATCAGTCTGTTTAAGATATGGATTCCTGGTACTTTGGCTACACTTCCCCCTAAATTAACTTATCAATACAGGTATCGGTGTGTATACAGGTGTCAGTACATATTCCAGGAAGAGACTGTGTATTACATTAAGAATTCATAGTCTGATGTCTCTTGGTCCTTCCCCCCTGCTGGGGTCAGATGCCAGATCCTTAGCTATGTAAAAACAATAGTTCTTCGTTAAACATTTCTTACTCTACAAAAAAGAAAGTTTTCTAACTGCCTGAAGAAAATTAATTCACTTTCATTCAAACCAGCACATTAAAAAGAATCATATTTTGTATTTTTTTAAATTTCAGAGGAAACTGCAACAATTGCCCAGAAGGGCATCGTAACCGGACAATGTGTTTCCTCTCTAGTAAGAAAATGACTCTGTTGCACTGGCAAACAGCAGAGGGAAGAAGCTAGGTCTGCAAACTGCTGGGATCCAAGGATCACTCCCCTAGCAGCTACAGAGATTTGTTTTCCCAATGGCCATTAGGTCCCACAAACAAATTTGACACCCTTGCACTAAAGAAATCAGCAGGTTTTTGCCCAACAAAGCAAAAAAAAAAAACAAAACAGAATCCACAATCAAGTCTTCTGCCGAGGAATTTCTGGCCCAAGACAGGTGAGCATGTTCAGGGTGGGCTTGTGACCCTCTGCAGATGCAAGGGCCAGGATAGAGCCTATGGAGAGGAACAGCCTCCCAGCACACATCCTCCAAGTGGCTTTCTTGGGGTGGTGATGGCCCTGCTGCTGTGCCCTTCACAGCTGCAGCAGAACACCTGCTGGTCAAGACCAAAGCCACCGCTATTTCAACCTTTGTCAGGCTGAGAGTCTGTTCCAGATTATGTATCCTGCCAGTTGCATTTACCTGCTCTTTTCCAACTTGATCACTGTTGCTAGCACCATTGAAGCCATCTTGGAGTGATAATGGAGGCTTCTTCTGATATTAAGAAAGTCCAGTTTAGGAACGACACTTGCAAGGCCCCATTCTTGGGCAAGAGTCAGACATTTCATAAAGTGATCACACTATATCTTAAAACCAGTCAGCTTCCCAGATTCCCCTAACGATGCCACAAGGCTTCCCTACTGCCTAACCAATGGTGGTGACCCTAATTTCTGGCCTAATTTCCATCACAGAATAGTTTGGATTGGAAGGGAACTTCGAAGGTCATCTAGTCCAACCCCTCACCATGAGCAAGGACATCTTCAACTAGATCAGGTTGCTCAGAACCCTGTCCAGCCTGGCCTGGAATGTTTCCATCATCTACCACCTCTCTGGGCAACCTGTTCCACTGTTTCACCACCTTTGCAGTAAAAAAATTCTTTCTTATGTCTAGCCTGTATCTCCCCTCTTTTAGTTTGAAACCATTACCCATTGTCCTGTTGCTAAAGTCTGTCCTCATCTTTCTTATAGGGCCCTTTTAAGTACTGCAATAAGTTTAAGTACTGCAATAAGGTCTCCCTGGAGCCTTTTCTTCTCCAGGCTGAACAACCCCAACTCTCTCAGCCTGTCCTCACAGCAGAGCTGTTCCAGCCCTCTGATCATTTCTGTGGCCTCCTCTGGCCCCTCTCCAACAGGTCCATGTCTTACCTGTGCTGAGGGCTCCAGAGCTGGACACAGGACTCCAGGTGGGGTCTCACCAGAGCAGAGGGGCAGAATCACCTCCCTTAACCTGCTGGCCATGCTCCTTGTGATGCAGTCCAGGATACAACTGGCCTCAGGGCTGCAAGTTCACATTTTTGGATCAGGTCCAGCTTTTCATCCACTAGTACCCCCAAGTCCTTCTCCTCAGGGCTCCTCTCAATCCCTTCATCCCCCAGCCTGTACTGGTTTGCCCCAACCCAGGTGCAGGACCTTGCACTTGGCCTCGTTGAACTTCATGGGCAGTTTGGTTGCTAAAGTAGATCTGTTGTGACTTTACTTAAAAAAACAAAAAAAACCCCAAAAAACAAAACAAAAAAATCCTTCCATTGTTTTGATCTTAAATACAAACAACTTTTTCTTTAGTCCCACCCAAAATAATTTATTTGGTTAGAGAAGCACATTTTCATTTTTAACTCCTGACCAGTGCCTCGTTACCAGAGGACGTACAGAAAATCTGTGAAAGCGCAGGAAGGAGCAGACACCCATCCTTGAACCCCCGCGTAAAGCCGGCGAGTGCCACCCCCGAGCTGCGCGGCTCTGCTGGCGGCATCTCGGTGGTGCGGGGCGCTGCGCGGAGCTGTGCGCAGATGTGCGGAGCGGGCGGCCGCTAGGGGGCGGTGTCGCGCCGCCGGTCCCGGCTGCCGCCCCCGCGGGGGGTTGTGCCCCCAAGAACTGACAGCGCTGGCAAAACCGGGTTTTAACCCATCACTGGGAACCCGAAGCGGGGACATCCTCATAGCATTACGCCGAAGTAAAGTGGGTGGCACAGCAGCCCCACGCGTCCCAGAAAAAGTCCTGTTTATGTTGCCGCGTGTCACCCCCGCCGTCGGCGGAGGGAGACTGGAAAGGCAGCTTGCGCTCCAACCCTTCACATCTCTTCCTTGTCACCGTGGCTGGTGGAGGAGCAGTAAGATGTTGCTGTGTGGGTTTTTCCTCCGGTGGGAAAGGTCATGGTGCATCCTCAAAAACAGACAAAAATATCTTCAGTATAAAAGGATTAGAATGGTTTTGTAAAAATATAGAACAGGGAATAAATAAAGGAAGAAGCATTTAATGTCCATGGACCTCTCCTAATTGTATCTCCCAATTGCGGGGGGGGGGAGGGAACTACAAGGCATTAATCCTTGGCTCTCAACTCGTAGGGAGCAGGACCAGTCCAGCAACCGACAGATCAACCAAAACAGCAACACACTTTTTTCTTATTCCACTAGTAAGCAAGAAAACCTAATTACAGCATCTCAGTTGCACCCCAGCATCACCTGCCCCTGCATCCAGATCCGTCTCATGTTCCATTCATCTGCATTTTTACCACCTTGTTCTGAAATTCCTAATTTTGCTGCAAAAATGCAGCAAAGAAGAGAGCTCACCTTCCTGTATGACTGTCCCGGAGTCCTTGCTGACCTGACTTGTGCTGGGAACAGCAGGGCTTCCAGCTCATTCCCCAGGGCACAGCACTGCCTGGTTTATCTCAAGTTAGCCACAAGGCAGAATGAAAAGAGAGTGTTGCCCTTGGCATTATGCTTCCACAATGAGGAGAATCAGTATCTCCGAATTACCATTTCTGAATTCCCTTCAGGCACAGCCTGTGCAGGAATAAAGGGGCTGTCCCTTGGGATGATGCTGAATCACCACATGTGGACGAAACAGGAGCTCGCGGTTAAAGCAGAAGTCTTGAATAAGACATGCTGGAGGTATCATTAAAGAGCATTTATTTCCCTGCCTGCAACACAGCCTCCGGTATGATGTGGAGAAGGTTACTTCAGTTTTCTGTGCTTTTCTTTTTCTCCTCCCATCAACAAGGACATCGTGGGTCTTCCCACCCACTGAGATGCCGTGAAGATAAATTCCCAGTTGTTTGTAAGGCTGCTGAAAATGCACCAGCGAAGCATGAGAGAAATACAGAACAGTTTCAGTAACAAATTAACTATTTCAAAGCTTCTTGGAGGAAGCAATTATCTGGTGCCACATTACATTTATAAGGGCAGACACAGACTGCAGGGTGGCAACAACTTGGTCTGCAGAGCTGAACCCAAGATGATAAATCACTTGGAAACTGTCTTTACAAGGAGATTTCTGCCATCCTGCACAAGCGGCTCATGGAAATGGAGGGAAGCCCTTTGTGCAAGACTGCTGTCCCGTCCCACTTGTGGGGAGCCACAGGTGCCCTGCAGCACCCAGCGATGGGAGCATGAGATGGGAAACCCAGTGCTGTCACCTTCCTTGGGTGCCAGGCTGCCAATCCTGCTTCCATCAGGCTTGTTCCAGGGGCCTTCGCTGCCTGAGTTTTCCTCCCCAGGAAAACTCTGCTACTTCCAAAGCTGTCCCCGAGTCTCCTCAACTTGAGGAGACTTTAAACTTGGGTTTAAACATGACTATTCTATACTTTCTAAGTACAGGTAGCATGTTAGTCATTGTTGAGGGAAGGCCTACCTGATGGGCACAGCCAGTGCAAAAACAAATCCAGCTGTGTGTCAGCTGCAGCCAGCAGCTCTGCCCAGCCCCTCTGCTTTGTGAATGGCATCCCCAGCTGCTATTGACCTGTAAGGAGGAACATGCACTGCTACTGCCAGCGCTCCAACCTGTCCTTCTGCCACTCCCAGCTGCTGCTGAACCACAGGAAGGTGACAGCCCCAGACATGGGGGCAAGTCTGAGTACATGCACACATCATCAGGCAGCAGTGACAAGGGGAGGGACACTCACCTACTGTGTAGCCCTCCTTGGTCCTCCTGGATATCCAGAGCATGCTCCAGCCCACTATGGCTCCCTCCTCCTTCCCTGAGAGCACCAGCCCTGTGCCCAGCAGTGCCTGCAGGCTGCCCCAGGGCTTCTGGCTGATGTGGATTGGTATGTGTGGGGACAGGGAGAGTGTGTCTGCCCCATGAAGTAGGTCCCCTGGCCTCACTTGGGATCCATGGGCCTGGAAGGCAAACCTCACTTGCCAGGCAGAGCATGTGGTCTCAAACACCAACCCCTAAAGAGGGGGAAACAAGGAGATCCAGGTGGCATGGCTGGGGAAGCAGACAGGGAGACAAGGGTGTCTGTGCCCTGAATGCCAGTAGCTTGGCACCAGTCTGTGCCCTCTTACCCCAAAATCTGTTCTTTTTTTCGTGAATGTAACATGAAAAGCCTGAGCTGTGTCCCACAGACCTGCCATGAGCTCAGCATAGGCCAGATGACTGAGACCTGACAAAGGACAACCATGTTATACCAAGGTACCCTCAGGGCTCCTGAGCTCTGCTGTGTCTCAGTCCAGGTGTCACTGCAAGTTAAGGTGAGGAATTTGCTCATAAACATCATCTTCCTGTAAAAGGGAACAGAGAGAACCAGAAAGTCTGTTGTGTGCCTTTATCCAGCCATTCCCCTGCATACTGGGATGCCAGCTTGGTGCTGAGTGAGACCATTGCAGTTTTGCCAAGTATCACAGCCGATGAGGGGCAGGGCCAGGCAGTGTCCTGGCCAGACCCTGCTCTCATCTCTCAGGACAATACACCTTAGGGACCCTCTCCATGGCCCTGGCAGGTGAGGAGAAGTGTGCACACACTTGCTTTGCAAAATACAGAGCTTGTCGGCATGTAGCCTGCCAGCATCCTCCTGCTTCCAGGAGGGGTAATCCTCATTTTGTGACACCTCTAAAAGCAGGTCAGAGGCTGCTAGTGCAGGGAAGTTGCCAGCAAAGCTACAGCCCATTAAAGGATTATTTGATAGTGTGAGCCCACCACGAAGTTCTCCAATGGTGGCATTGTGGCACGAAGCAGCCGGGGTGGCAAGAAAAGGCTCCAGACGCACTCGGTCCTGCTAAAGAGTTAAAGCCCATGGTTGTAATGGGGCTGGTATGTCCATGGCTTTGTGTTCCTGGAAAATCCACATATATAGAACATCCTGTTTGGGAGCCGGCAGTATAGTGTGCTGGTTGGCAGGACGCCCGGGGAGGGCAGGAGCCCATCTATCCCCTTTTCTGAGCAAGTTTCTCAAAGCAGCTTTGTGGCAGGGTCGATATCTCTGTGACAGGGTCAATATCTTTGTGATGAGGCTGTTTTACTGGAAGCAAAGGTTTTCATGCATGCCCCAGCCTTTCCACTCTTCAGCCAAGGGGGCAACTGTTCAGGAGGATTTCCCAGATCACCCAGCCCAGGCTGGCTTCCCTCTGGCTCTGCTCCCACCATCACTTCTCATTGCACGCACAAACCAGAGGTTACAAATTATTTCCAATGCATCTAATAGACAAGAGCTGCAGAACAATGAGAAAAGCAACTTCCTGGCTGCTGGAATTACTGTGGCAGACCACAACCCAGTGAAAAATAGTAGTAATTTAGAAGCAGATCTTGGAGGCCACCAACGCTCACATGCCAACTGTCTGCTGCAGGAAGGCAGGCACAGACCACAGAGCGCCAGTTTCACAGTGGCAAAACTACAGTAAGATCAGCTTGCTGTATGGGAATCATTTAAAAAAACTGGAAATGGGAGAAAGGTAGATGTCCCTTCTCTTGAACCTGCCTGTTTCTTCATGAAGGATAAAAATAACATATGTACATACACAAACATTTCATAACCTCTTTAAGGACTTTGCTTTGAACATGTTGGGCAAAAGGATCTCTCCTTTCCTTCCATTCACCCCTCCTTCCCTTTCCTCTTACGCTACCGACACATTTCCTTAAAAGAATGGAATGTTCATTAGCACACTCGCCTCAAAGGAAAATGTTACCTTAAGTCTTTGAAGCAATACAAACAATGATGATAATTTTAAAAGACTGTCTATAGCACTAACAGAACAAATGCATGTCCGTTCCTCTGGTTTCTGCTTCTGCCACCCTCGCAGTGCAGCCCGACTACCCAGAAGAGGGAAGAGCAGAGCCTGCACCCGGTCTCATCTCCGCACTCCGACCTGTGCTGTCTACATCCATGTATTGGAAAGATCCCTCCAATGTCTCCTATGCTGTCCTGCTACCCTCTTTGGATTAATATTTTGCCAGTCAGAGCTATCTTTCCTCTAAAAATAACATCCTCTTCCTATATATAGTTCTCTTTATCTAGTCTTCAAGATTAATTAGCCACTTATGTGCAAACCTTCTGCCTCTGAAGTATTCTCATGACACACATCATCTCTTTAAATCTTTCTCCTCCCCTTTCCCATCACTGACAACCCACAGTCTCCCCAGGCTCACAGTTCCCAAGGGCCCACCAAGAGATGGAGGCACCCCACCAGCGATCGGCCACTGGTGCTGTAGTCACCAATGCAGGTTCCAAGTCCAGCAAGCAGAACCATGCAGCAGCTGCTCCAGACACTCACCAAATGCATCTTCTTGAGGCCTCCCTGTGGTATTGCAAGGTATTCTCTAATCCTACAACTCCAGCCCAAAAGGCCCAAGCAGTTAAAAAAATACAAAGGAGATTGCAGAATCACTTCAAAAGAACTTTTTTTCTTTTAATTTAGAAATGCAGTTATATACATAGAACAATTAAATTAAACTTTGTACAAATATTAAAATACTATCTTCACACCCACTGCAATGTACAGGATACCAGGAAAAAATATATAAAATAAAGCAAAATAAAACTGATTGACATCCTGCACAGCATCAATAATGGTTTTGCTTTTAAATCCCACATATATATGGAGTACCATTCTGCAAAGAATTCCATAGTGGTGCAATTCAGATAAAAAGAAAACACATACAGGAAAGAAGAAAAAGAGGTTAATGCACAAAGGCAATCAAGCTTCCTTTGCATTTGCATCAGCAGCTACCAGCAGCCTACCCACCGCATTCTAGGACAGTTGCTTCACAGACACCTTTGCTTTGTTTTCTTTTGGAAGGAAGCAAATTTGAGAATCAGAACAAAAACATTCTCCAGCACAACTGAGTTGCCCCTGTCCTTGCTCACCCCAGGAGAGAAGACAAAGCACAGCTTATGGAAAGCATATGCAGAGCATCAGCTGAATCTGGTCTGGTGGGTCCATGAGTCCATACATCACCTGCAGAGGGTCGAGTTCAGGAGCTGTGCTGAGCACAGGGCCCTGAAGAGACATATGGGAGGTGGTGTGCTCTGTCCTGGTGTGGAAGGGCAGGAGGAGGAGATGAAGGGTTGGAAAAAGGCCTATGTCCTGTAAAAAAAATACACCTTAAAATGAAGCCTGCTCTAGGAAACCACTCCATGCTTTCACAGCCTATCAGAGAACAACATTTCTAATGAAGTTCTTCTGCAAACAAAGGTGTTCACAAAGAGCAAGTCAGTCTGCAGCTCCCTGGTAAGGACTGAAGGGCAAGGATGGTCTGAGGCAGGATGTGCAAAATGGATGGGATTTATTGCATTCATATACAGAAACCAGAATGTTAAATTGTTTTTATTTTGTTATCTGGACCAAGTAATAAGGCAGGATTTTTTTTTATTATTTTTTTGTTTAACAACCGCTATCAGAGCAGTAAAACCAGGTTTTACAAATATGTTCTAAAAAGGTCAACAAGGAAATCTCAGTGTGTTCCATCAATTGTATGTTGTTTTGTTTTGGTTTTTTTTACATACAACAAGCCTGCTGGTGTCTGCTAAATCATCTAAACAAAGCACACACTTCCTTACAACCCGGTCATGAACGCATTAGCTCATTAGCCCATTAGCCTGCAGCATATCCCTGTTTTCAGTCACAGCTCTTCCTTACCTTTGCCTTATGTTCCCTTTTCTGTGCTGCAAATGATTTCACCATCCTGGATTATTTCCAATGGCTGAGCCGGTCACCCTCTTAGCCCCACTCCTCAGTACTGACCCAAGTCATCCACCTCTGGGAGCACCTCAGGAGGTTTCCTCCCAAAACGACTGGAACATATTTCATCCTAACACACTTCACTCTTTGTGTGCTGAAATGGCCAAATAAAGGCTCCAGATGCATTAGAAGAATCACCACACTGGAGCTGAAAGGCTAAGGAGAAACCTCAGGGGACACGTCCAGGGAGTCAATAAAAAGCAGCACGCTTGCTGAGTGCTGAGTAAGCTTTCATCTACATAGCAAGCTCCCTGGTGGCTAAAAAAAAAAAAAAAAAAAAAAAAGATAAAAATGCATTAAGCAATTCTCCCTCCCAAACTCATGAAAAGTTGACTAAGCACCAACTCCACAGGCTCACACGCTGCAGCACGTTTCTCCTCCTGACTTCATTTGTTACCTCTTCTACAGTTAAGGATGGGGAGACGGAAGCTGTGAAACACACAAAACCACCTCTCTCTCCAGTGTCACTGCCCCCTGCATGGTGGCAGGAGGCTCCAACACAACCCAAGCAGCTCATCGTCCAAACTGAGCTTCGCTGTGCAGCTGCTGAGAGGAGGCTCCTCGGGATTTACTGCAGCTTCACTTTCTGCTGCTCTCACCCTGGTCCAAGTTCTGCAATGCTTGGGTTGGAAACACTGCAGTAGGCTGCACCTTATTTTTTCAGAACTATGCAACTGAAAGGGAGCAAGGAGGTTTTTTTATTGCACATAGTACTTTCTGAAATGTCCTTTCATTTTTAACCTATCAGATTCCAAAAATAAAAGAAACCTTTAAAATAAGTGCTATTTTTATTTTCCCAATGTAATTCAACCATTTTAATGTTGAATATCACAGGATCCAGCATGTATGACAGAATATGAGGTGACTATATCGGCAGTGTTTAATAAAAAAAATGCCTCCCTTCGAATTCTTTTGCCAGACATAGGTGGGGGAAAAAAGGTAAGGAGGCTGTGGCTCCATCAGAGAGAAAACAAAACAAAAAAACAAAAAAGAAAACAAACACCACAAAAGAAAAAAAAATATTTACCATGTTACACCTTTCAAGGCTGAGTCTCTATGCTCTGCATCCACCCATGGCAAGAGTCAAAGAGGACACTCTTTGCTCCGGGCAATGAACGCTCCTGAGATAGAACAGAGCTCATGACTGATGGATCTTTAAGCCTCAGCCCTTGCTCCCTAAGTAAAGACAGGACTATGCAATTTAGTTTTTCCAAAATCTCTGCACAAAAGACTTCCCAGTTCTTCAGCCTCCACAGAATGAAAACAAACATGAATGAGTAACAATCACTTGATAATTAGTAAAGTGAGGCCTTGCTCCCCGCTGCCCCTTAAAAAAGAATTGTCAAGCAGACATCTCTCAGGTTCCTGCCCAGCCCCTCTACCTCATTTTATATGAAAATAAACTCGACAGATGAGGACTTGGGCAAGAGCAACATGATGCCCCCAAACTGGTTTTCATGTTCTGGCTTCCACCGTGCCTTGGGGCCCACTCCCACTGGTGCTGCTGCAGGGGATGGGCTCTTCTGCAAGCGCTGGAAGCACCGGCTGGCGTCACCAGCCAGCACAGCAGAGACTGGCCTGGGAGCTGCTGGTTTACCCTCTCAGCGAGCCAGCAGAAGCTACTTGTTGATGCCTGATCACAAAAACTATGCTTGCATATTTCCCTCCACCTCTGCATTTCCCACTATTTCTATAAATAAAACAAAATTTAAGCACTCCCTCTTCTGTGCAGCTTGCTTCCTCCTCTTCCCCATGCAAACTGAATTTTCTCTCCCAAACTGACGGCTGCTTGCTTTACAAAAGCAGAGAGCAGAGGCAGGGCCACTCAGTACGTGCTGTCTGCTGGTGGAGCAGGTGCTCATCCAGGGCAAGGTCAGGCCTGGGATCAGCTTCCATCTTCCTGCGGGATTCTCCCACCAACCGGGGCTAGCACTGAGTTAAAGGATGTTTCTTGCAGGAAGACAACATATACCTGACTTCTACACCTTGACTGCTGAGGGCCAGTTTGAGTAGACAGGACCTTAAATACATACAGAGCAGCTCCTCCTGCTCTGAGCTGCTTAGGTAGCAGGAAAAGAGTCACACACACTTCCTTCCACACTCCTTCAGCCTTATGACACACGCTCAATCCCCGATGAAACCAGTGAATGAGACAATTTGCTCAAGCTTAGATTTCCAATGTAGGAGTTAAAAACTAAATTCAAACTTTCCCACGCTTATTTTCTAAAATTCCAAAGGCAGATGTGTAAACAATGTTTGCCTTCTACAGTGCTGAGAGACTGCGTCCCACTGCAAGATGACATGGGATTTTCATCATCCAAACTGAACAAAAAACATCCAAACTGGATTTATCAAATCCTTGTGTTAATGCTAGGTAACATGAGCAATGAGGAAGGAAGTTTGAAATACTGTATTTTTCAATTACGAGCATCCTCCTAAAACAAGGATAGGGAAAATAGGATTCTTCCATCCACAGGCACACACTGTCCCAGGTATCCTCAGATTTAACAGCTGATCAGGAACCGGAGCAGCGGGCACATGGCTGGATACTGTGGCCAATCCTCATTTCCAGGAACTGGAGCATAGCCACAGTAATCTTATATATAAAGGTGTTGTGTCACTTTTATCAAGTCCTGTGACAGTATGTTCCTGAAACGAAGATGAGGATGGTGAGGCTCAAAAACCAAATGCAAAGCAGCAAAGACAGCATCCCTATTTACCTGTACATTACCACGTGATGTGTAAGGCCATGACATTTTGCTCCTTCAACTCAAATAATAATTTAGCAGCTTCTCACAGGGCAAACACTCCCCTAGTTACTTCAAAGCAGTTATGACAAGGTACATGCATCTAAGAAGCCAACTCTTCCTGCTGAAACCCATCCCAGGGAATGCAGTGTCCAGACCTCCCTGGTGAAGAACCTTACAACCATGACAATGCTTTTGTGTTTGGATCACCTACCCCAAATGAACATGGCTTCCGGCAAAAAGAGAGTCCTGTTAACAGCGAATAGGATATTCTGACCTGCTATAGATAACCGGGGGGGCAGAGGTATACATATTTTTGGGTTTTCTTTTCCCTGTTACCAGAACTTGAAGCAATCTTCAAAACTTAGGTTCAGGAATAAGCTACGCTGTCCCAGCAACAGACAACAGCGTTGTATTTAGGAGAGGCTCCCTACCCCCAGCCACAAAGAAGCCCTTCTCCACGGGCCCACTGAAGCCCATCGGGATAAAACAGCAGATTCTTGTCGTACAAATCTAGGAAGACACTCTGGCCTCTGAGATGTGGCAACCCAGGATTCAAGTACCAAGGTACCTACATGGCTGGAAAGGTAATTTAGGATCACACCAATAGCATTCCCTATCTACAGGCAGTTTTGCTCTTGACATTTTCAAACACCTGAACCACTTCCAGATTACATCTGAAAAGTGTTTCCTCTGCCTGAAGATCTGACCAAAAGGAACCCAAGCTTTAGCTCAGAACCACCTTAACTGGAAAAGCTTTGAGACACAGCTTATTCAGAAGAGTGGGGCCACAAATTTGGTTCCAGTCCTGATGTCTCAGGGAATGGGGCTAACTCATGGTTAACACAGGGCTTGTTAACTGAAAGTCACATCCTCCAAGCTTTCTGGACCCTGCTAACCACTGGCCACTCTCCAAGGCTCTTCTACAAGCTAACATCAGGAGCTGCTCTGGCACCAGACCAAAGCTGAAAGGGTTGTTTTATTGGCAGTACAGTCCCAGTTTCTAGAAACACAGCATAACCAAGTGGGCTGCACAGGTAGAGATGGAAGAAAGAGACAAAAGTCATTTTCAGAAATAGACTCCTGCAGAGGTGTTTTTTGAGAAGGGGTCAGAGGGCATTCCTACATGTTGGACTTCTCAGCCTTCAGCACTCTAGCAATTCTCAATGAACTGTTACTGCACAGCTAAGTTGTCACACAGCCCATCTCATCTGAGGTGCTTCTAGACATCACAAGCTGCCCCTTCACTGGGATCCCTCCCAAACCCTGTTCCATTCCCAGTGAAGCATTTCGTCCTGGCCTATTGCAAAGAGGATGCCGGAAGAAGAGCCTATATAACATATATATGTATAGATAAACTGTGTCTGCACCCAGTGAGCAAGTGGTTTTAGCCCCTGCTCTCTGGGCAGAAGAAGGGCTAGAGAGGCTGACAAGCTGCAACAAGCCGGTATGAGGAGGAGAAAGGCACAAGAAAAGAGCAGCTCTTCAGAGACTGCTGTCAAACATCTGGCTGGGGAAGAGGAGAGCTCAAATCCACTATGTTCCTTGAGCCCCTGATGCAGATGGAATGGGGAAGCCAGCACTGCATCAACCCCACTGGTGCATCCAGGAGGCAACCTGGCAACATCCTTTGGATCTTCAGCTGAGGGCGTCTCTGCTTGGAGGTATCCAGGGTACAGCTTGCAAGGACGGGGAAGGCTGCACAGAGTGCTTCTGTCCTGAAGGCAGGGGGAGGAGAGGAGGAAGAAATCCAAGAGGGAGAAGGCTAGGCAAACACAGCAGGCCTCATGCTTCCTTCAACAAGGGAATATCTGAATGGTGGGGAGAGAAAAAAAAGAAACAGTAGTCAAACTTTTGCAGTTCAACACACACCAGAAAAACTACTGTTGAAAGTAAGACACGCTCTCACTTCTGTAACATGGTAATGCAGTGGTCTGCCTATCATCACAGCACAGTAGAAGGGACCTCCGGAGGGGCTCTGCTCCAACCTGCCCCTGTGAGCAGGACCATCACCAGCTCCAGCCTGGAAAATCTCTAAGGACAGAGACTTCATGACCTCTCTGGGTGCCCTATCTTGCCCTGCAGTACACTCCTAGCACAAAATATTTTCCTAATACCCAACCTGAATGTGTCAAGTTAAAGGCTGCAGCCACTGCCCCATGTTATATCATCTGGTTGAGAAGAGTTTGGGTCCATAGTCTTTTCAACTCCCTGTAAAGTAACTGCAGTCAATTGTTGGCTTGGCCTTCAGCTGCATCTTCACCAAATTAAAGAAGCCAAAGTCTCCACAGAACCCTGGCTATCCTGGCAGGCCTCCAACAGAGCCTGACCAGTTTTTTCACATCTCTCTTGAATTTGGGGTCCCCACAACAAAATACAGTATTCTCAGTAAAGCCTTACTGATGTTGTTTAGCAGAAGGTAATAACTTCCCTAAACAGTAACAGTTTCCTTCTTTCCCATGACCTCATCAATCTTTTAGCTCCTCAAAACGTCCAAGATGCACTGATAAAAAAAGCGCACAGGCAACATCCTCTAATTTCTACACTGCAGACATTTTTTGTTAATCTCCACCTTCGGATTTCTGCTCTTTACGCACTTGAGGTTTAATGCCCATCCTGGGACACGTTGCCATTTCTATCCTTTAGTGGAAATCCCCTTTAACTGTTTTTACCATAAGGGTTCTGCAAGGCACTACTACAGCTGTAGGGCTTGAAACCACAGAAAGGAGAAGTTCTGCCCTGAGCTATCTGCAGGTGAGTTACACTTCTTGCCTAAGGTACAGCAGTCTCTGCAGAAGCAATCTTGAGCTGCAGCTTCACATCAGCTCTGGCACTGTAAGGCCACTCCTTCAGGGCAGAACAGAAGTCAAGAACACAAGATGCACTATTTAACACACTTGCCCTTCTGCACAGTACAGTAAGTTCAAGCACATCCCTTCTAGGTCTTTCTTGCAGGCCAGGCCTGCTGTACTATATGCACTATGGCAGTAAGCTCCTTACTAAAATGGTCTAAAAATGAAGAAGCCCAAACATCACAAAGGGTTTGTATTCCAAGCATATCCTTCCACTCCCCCAACTTGCCTTCCACAAACACAGCTATTTTACTGCACTTGCACTATTATGCTAGAGGCTGGCATTTCTCTGCAAATCCTTTGCTAAGACAAGAAGAGTGAGTAGCAGAACCCCAACAGTCTCTCCAGACTGCCCTAGGCTCTCTGTCGGAGCACGCCACAGATGTCAGATGAAGGCATCAAATAACTGCTTGCACATCTAAGTTGTGAAACATGCCATGGAGACTGGGACACTTCTTTTCAAAAGCTCCTCTGGTGCCTGACATACATAGGGTCATTCCTTGCCATTTTCATCCTAGGGTGTCAGCTGTAGAACCTGCTTTTATAAGGGTCTCGTTCAGTGCTCCTTGCCCAAGTCACGTACCATCTGTGTATTCCTCGGAGGAAGTGAGTGATAAAAGGCTCTGTATGTCACTGCTTTCTGAATCTTGGATTTCTTTGTGTACAGGTCTACTGCTAGCTGTGCCAGCCACCCAGGAAGAGGTAGCAGCCTGATGCACAAGAACAGTTTCAGAGCGCTGAGAGCCACTGGCTTCACACAGTCCAGAACGTCCGGGGGCTTCATCTTCTCTTTCAAAGCTATTGTGAGCCCCTTGGTCCTGCTGCTGCATCTCTCTGGCTCCATTCTGCCCAGCTCCCTCTGAGAGCACGATCTGCACTCGGGAGTCCGAGGGTGGAATGCAGTTCCCTGTGCTGCCATACACCGCTTCTTCGTAGGATGGCAAGGCCACTTGGACACCATCCACCATGATAGAGACCTGATCTCCAGACACACCTTGGTCTCGCCTCAAAAACACAAAGCGGGGTGGGGGGGGGGGAAATCAAGGTGAGTATTTATATTTTTATATAATTTTTATATATATGTTACTGAGAATTCCAGTAACTTCCCACAGCAGAATGCTAATGCTTACCATTAGCTTACTTTGGAGACAACAGAAGCATGAATGGTGTTTTACCAAGGTCAAGCAAGCATGGCCTTGCAGCCCTACTCTGAATTGCCATCAACATGAGCAGGGGCTGTAATTCACAGTGCCTGATGGATTTAGCAGCAAGAGCTGAAAAGGTTACTAAGTCTCCCACCTCACTTGCCTTCACAGCTAAATCTGACAGAGACCATGACTCAGAACCCTCTACTGTCACAGCCTGCAGATAAAAAAGGGCTCTGACCAGAGGTGATTTCAGCTTGTTACACTGCTATATTCTGCAACACCCAGTGCTGCCTGTTCTGCCACCTTTGCTGCTGGCAAGATAACCCCTGGTGGGGTGGGGCAGGCAGCTCTTAAGCTGGCACAGTGTGAATCACCTGCACTCAGGAGTCAGAGTCCCAGGGTTGAATATTTATTTTCCAGTGGTTTGGACTTCCTAGGAAAAGAGCATAATCCAGGGCCCCAGCTCTCAACCTCCCCGCTGCTGGACAGCCATGCTCCCTGCTCTTATTTGAAAGTAGT
The DNA here is from genome assembly GCF_037038585.1 of Patagioenas fasciata. NCBI lineage: Eukaryota > Metazoa > Chordata > Aves > Columbiformes > Columbidae > Patagioenas > Patagioenas fasciata. Next base: position 33,997,777 of record NC_092524.1, read on the forward strand.
TGATTTGGAGGACAGAGTCCACAGCGACTTTGTTGACCTCAGCTGGCAGCACTGTTAGGGCTGGGTCTCTCCTCTCATCCACAAACCCAGGCCAGGAGGGTCTCCTCTCACAGCAGGGAACAACGGCAGACTGTCTGTATCCAATCAGCAGCACTGCCAGAATTCATGTCCATGGCATCTCAAACAGACTGGGGAAGACACATGTATATAACCAAACACATACTTCAGCAGCTATCCAAGGCTGGAAGAGGCAGGAGACTGACCTGTAGCTGGACTAACAGGGATCATAACTTTTCACATTCAAGGCCAAGGAAAAAGAGCAAGGAAACCACTCATCAGATGGCATGTTAGAATGGGGACTGCAGCTGGGTATGGCAGAACACCATTTCAGACTCCTGTTGAACCACGGAGGAGAAGTGCCACTGAGGTGACTACAACAGGACAGAAAAGCGAGGAGACTAGTTCCTCCAAAATGAAGGACTAAAAATGAGCCTTAATGGGTTTCTGCTGCAAAGAAACAGGACACCTCTGAGCCCCTCCAAACCCCAGCTACACTTACCTGTTGTGATGAAACGACTTCAGCTTTGGCTGCAGCAAAACAAACAGCACAACTAAGAGCAGAATCAGGGCAACGGAGCTTGCTGTGGAGGCTACTATGGACAGCGTGGGTACTCCAATTGCTGGAGGAGAGTCCTTTTCTACAAAACCAAGACGAACACATAGTAAAATGATCCACTGCCTTAAATCACTGCCATAGGGAAGGAAAAACATCCACATTGCCTTGTCACAGGACTTACACTTGGGTGCACATGTGAGGAGCCCAAGCTTCCCATACAGTCAAGGCACACCAGATATCTCGCATAGAGGACAGTTGAGAGCTCAAGCTGACAGCTCTCCATCAGCTGGAAAGGGAACCTAAACTAAAACACTCCCATAAAATGGTTGTTTGGAAAACACAAGGCAAACAGAAAAGCAGTGCAAGCAGGCCACAGGAACCAATAGGTGGTAGTAAGGGTCACATTATATGGAGATCTGGCCAAGCAAAAGCTCAAAAATGTCCTGATGTCACCAGAACGCCAATAATTGTCTAGCACAATAAGCTGGATATTTTAGGCCAAACAATAGGGAAAGTTCCAAATAACAGGTTTTCTTGGCTAATGGAACAGTCTCCCAAAGGAAGGGGTAGAAGTCACCTGGCTGGTTATATTTAAGATACAATAAGTATCCAGTATCTCTCACACACAAACACATGCCAGGGAACAGAGAGAGAAGGCAGATGTTCTGGGATGACTAAATTTTCAGCATTAGATACATGTGCCCTGTTCACGTTACTCTTTCCTGCTCTTCCTTAGTCATGCTGTGTGACTGTACAGGAACCAATTTGGCTTTTAAAGGTCCCTTGCAAGACAGGAATAAATTGGGAATGGAGAGAGAATGCCCTGGAGTTGGTATTGCTGAACACTGTATATCGTGCCTAGAATGCTATACTAGTACTTTCACCTCCTGAGAGCAAATAACTACATTTATGTGTTGCCTCTGTCCTTAATTTATGTCTTTAGTAGAGATCTGAAAAACCTCACTTCCTCATTGGCAAATCCTATCTTGCATTTCACATTCAGAACATTCCCATGTATGCAACTCCTCAATTACTTTTTGCTACACTCAACACATTCTTCAGGAGCACAGGTCTCAGTCTGCAGGGGTATGCAGGACATGCCTGCAGGTAGGGATGAGGGGAAGAAAAGCAAGCAGAAAGAAGAAAAAAGCTGGAGGGCCATTCTCTTTAAGACTACAGCCTGAAATCTATGCCCCAAACAGGCATGTAAGATGGAAAGCCAGCTTGCTTTTTCTGCAAAATTGTTTTGAACTCATTTTCCTGAAACTTTTCAGAAGTAGCTTGACCTCTCCCCAGGGAAAAACAACATCTGGTACATTTTTCCCTATGGCAAATAAGGTTGAGTAAGGATTTCCATTGTCAACATTACCCAGGGCACTTTGAGTACACTGACAAAGAAGAAGATAGGCAAAAATTGGTGCTCCATTTTCAGCATCAGTACACAATGCTGTAAAACTGTTCACTACCAAGGGTACACACCAGCACAATCACCATCTCAGATTCCAACAACATGAACACTAACTCACACAATACGCTGTCAAAATACTATAGAGCTGACAGGCTCAGAGAAACATCTGATAACTGCTCAGGATTTTGTTTATTCTATATGGAACAGGTGGGATCTTATCCATTACCAATGATTTTAGGATCTACTGCCTTTCTCTCTGCATTCTCCCAAATCCTACTCCTTTTGGTCCTGTGAAAGAGACCCAATAGTTAAACCTCAGATGTCTCTGACCCTGGCCAGTTGTTTCAAAGCCAGTGCTGTGAGAGCAATGGCTTTTCCACTGGAAAAGACTTTTGAGGTCCCATTTTTGATAAGGCCACTGATCCTTTGGGATGCTAAAGATATCTGAAGGATTTCTGCTTATCACAACACAATCACTTCAGCTCTGATGTAGACCAAATACCACCACGTAGGAATGTCACCCAGGGACACTACTTGGAATAACACAGCTTTGTCATCCATCCTGAGTGCTGCAAGGGGAAGGGGGACCACTGTGGGAAGGAAGCTTATGCTGAATTTGAAAAGCCTCTTAAGGATCTAGTTGCTGTCAGGTAAACTCTCAGTTCTCTTCCTTACACATCATAGAAAGGGGCTACTGGAGAGGCCATGACAGAGACACTGAGAAGACAGAGTCTTTGAGACAGGACAGGATGTTCCAGCAATCACAGGTATGCAGTGAGCTCCATAGAGAACTTGGAAGGTGTTTTGCTGTTTCCTTACGATTAAGCTAACACATTTTGCTTTATGGGTTATGAGAATTAATTCCAGAGTTTACATCTTGCTGACTTGGGATGACTGAGCAGTAAGACTATCAACAAGCCAAACTTGAAGAGGGGAGGGAGTTCTCCCTTTGTCCAGTATTCATGCTTTTAAAACCAGAACAACCTTAGGTAAACTAAGAGCTGTATGATGAATATTTGCCTGTAAACCTTTTTACTTTCCTGCTTTGACAGAGGAATTCCTGTTCAGCTAAGAGAGACCCACAAAACAAAAGCTGTCCACTTCCTTTCGGAGAGACGCAGAAGTCATTTCTCAGCAATGTCCTTTCTTCCTGCCAGCAGAGTGAAAAGCAGCACTACTGAGCTTTTTGCCACAGAAGGCCAACAGTTAGTAAATGTGTTAGCAAGGAACATTGGCTCTACATACATATATACCTGCGGACACATGGTACAACGCTGAGGGAGGTGCACTGTCAAACCCATCAGGAGCAAAACCAGACAGCATGGAAAATGCTTCAGTTAAGGCGGGGGTGTCAAACTCATTGTCACCGGGGCCCACATGAATCTCACAGTTGCCTTCAAAGGGCTGAATGTAATTTCAGGACTGTATAAATGTAACTACTCCCTTTGAAGGCAACTGTGAGGCTGATGTGATCCCTGGTGAAAATGAGTTTGACACCCCTGAGTCAGGGCCTCCCCCATTTGTGGGATGAGAACTGTTAAAATAAGAGGCTCCTCATAAGTAACAAGTTGCCTCCTTTATAGTCCTTTTCAGGGGTTGTTTCCTTGCATGAGAAGCTCTGAGTTTGCATCTGATGGGCTGTTACAGAAGAGACATTTTTAATAAAGAGCTGTGATTGTGAGCCACATTTATGAAACCACTGGAGCAATGAGACACAGCTGTATGGACTTCCTCAGCATCACACTGGCTCAGTGTTTAAAGATCATGTAAATGCCAATGCAAGGGCAATTCTGAGTTTCCCACCGGAGTCAGGGAGCACTCACCCGGGCTGAGCCTGCAGCTGACTTCCATGGCTGGGTTCCACTCTCCATTCTTGCAGGTCAAGTATTTATAGTCTCCTTTCAGCATATAGCCTTCGACACACAGATACTCTATGACACTGCCTGAAGTTAGAGGGTTGTTGCATGGGCTGGGGTGGCATTTATAGCCTCCATTCTCAGGCTGTGGTGGCTGGGGACAATCTGGAAGAAAGAGATAGCATCACGAAGGATCTATCAGAGGAAGACGTGTTGTACAATAGATGACGCCACATAGCAGACTTCCACCTACGAACACCCACTGAATTAAGAAACTACTAAAAACGAGAAGACAGACTTACACAATGGCAGAGAACATTGCTCAGTTTCACCTCTGACAGGTCCTCTGCGATTGCTAAATACTGACTGTTATCCCAGTAGCACATTCTAGTTGGCAGGCATCAAACTGGTGATATTTTTGAACAGTGACACAACATAGATTCCATACGAGAGAGGCCCAGAAAATCCTTGGTGCTATCTTTTCTCTACAGCTGTCTCACTAGAGACTGGGGGGAACCTAACTACCAGGCTTTCCTATTAGCCTGATATGGAAAAAGCATGAGACCTCCTCCTGAAACAAACGAAGAATGGAAACAGCCCTCTGTACAATGGATACAGTGTCAAGGTACAAAGCTGCCCCATAAGGCATCCTGGAAACCTGTAAGAGCACGCTGATTTTAGCTATTTTACACAGATGCACCACCAACATTATGGAGAACCGAGTTTTGATACAGTAGGACCAAATATTCTAGCCTATTTTTAAAAAGGAATTAGTTGTATCACCAAGACATTTCTAAAAATCCCCTTGCTTACCTATGTGAAGTCCAGAGTGCTGAACGCACTTCACATTTCTCCTTGCATCTCCCCTATCCTGACTAATAGGTACAGACATAGCACATTCCAGATTTTTTCCTGTAGAATTTTCAATAGCCATTCAAATAAAACCAAACCACGAATGAGGAAACTGCACTGAAAACAGGACATTTTTATTGCTTAGAATTTCCTCTCCTCTGGCAGGTCAGAGTGAACCTGTAGGACAGTCCCAATACTACCCACTGATGCCACATATCTGCCTGGCTGAAAAAGGGAGAAATCCAGACTTTTTTCCTTTAAATCCACATCAGCTTCCCAAACTTCACAAAAGAAACTACATCAAAGATGCCTCGAGATATTTTGGGCCATGGAAAAACAGCCAGCCCACTCACCCTGTTCCATCACAGCAGGGTCATCCAGGCCTGCCCTTAACCCTTGGAGCACACGTTCCCACGTTCTGCCTCTGAGTGTCCCACTTACTGTGGGACAAACAGTGAGAAACAACTAGGCAAAATTAAAGTAACCAGATTTTGGGCAAGATTTAAACACTTTAGAGATTCGTTCCATTGTGGAGAAATTTGCTATGTTGCTGCAGTGCAAGTGACCCTTGAACCTAATCACATGTGTGAGTGCATCACAGATAGTGCCTTGTAAATGCCAGTAAACCCCGAGATGAAATGCTGAGCAAAGCCAAAAGCCCTCTGGTATGAGTTCTGCCAGCTTTATAACTGCAATTCAATTGACTCCTTGAGAGAAAAGGTTAACAGGGGTCTAAGCAGCAGCTTTTCAAGAAGACTTTGTTCTTGAGAAGATTTATTCTTCAATAAGCTTCAGAGAAGCCACTGTCTCACGCCTCATGAGTATTAACTGTTGTCTCTTCTGTGTTTCTTTATTTTTCCTTTCCGCAATCATTTCTCCATTTTTGATGAGGCTAAAACTTGCTTTCACTTTAAGTGTGTCCAACACTTGGAGTCAGCTGGGATCAGCTGAAGTTACAGATTCATTTCACACTTCACATTCAGGCACATAGACAAATGCCCTGCCTGCTTCATCTGCAGTCCAGAAGAGGGGTTTTTTGCTAAACTGCAAGGACTCATTTGAGCACCAGAAATATTCTCAGCAGTGCAACAGGTACTTCTCCAGGCAACAGTAGAGAGCTGTGGGGAAAAGCTATTGTTGCCACAGCAGCTGTTGAAACTCAACAGCAGAGATGGCAACTTCCCTGCACCTTTTTATGCCTCAGGAGGTACCTGACATTGCTTGGGAGTCACATAGAGCATCTTTCTGCTAACTGATTGCAGCAAACAGAGCTCATTCCCTCTGTTCCCCCTTCTCCTGAGCCATATTCACATGTGGCCATTGTGCCAGGAGCCCTTTAGGACCTGGCAGCAGCTCACTGTTTGGTTCCACTTCTATCATAAAGTGCCACCTACACTGATGAGGTTTCTGAGTTATGTACAAAAGTCAGCCAGCAAACAAGAAACAGGCACTCATTTACATTGTAGTAGTGCTCTCAAAGGCTTGGAAGTATCACCGCATACACTTACAGAAACCTGACCTGGCCTCCTCACACAAGGGCTTCAGACAGACGCTTCAGGAGGAGATGTGCAGGTACACAACTGCAAATTGGTTTCCTCCTCACCTCCACAGGCCACTTGGCACACAAACGGAGAGGAGAAGCAGCTGATAAGTGTGTTCAGTTGGTTGTCTCTGACTTGTCCTCTTCACACAGAGAAGAGAGTGCACAATTACTTATATCCTCCTTCCTCTCCCCCCCATCTCCTTAGGTCATTTGTCATCACAGCATGCAAGAGCGTCACAAGTATTTTAAAATGTCACCTTCACTGTGATGGAATAACATTGTTTATGTGCTGGGAAAATAGATAAAGAAGATCTGGATCAGGCAGCCAGAACATCAACATCCTCAACCTGACTGAGCATCTCTGGGCAATCCCACCTCCCCTGGAAGACCACCTGAACTGTCCTTTGCAAGGTAGCCTCAAAGGAACAGAGCATCTCAGAGCCTGCAGCTTTGGAGAGGACTACTAGACAGTGCTGAGCATTTTAAAGATTGGTGGAGGTGGCCCAGGCAAGGATTGGGGGGGCAAGATGATGGACTGGTGGTGCCTGAAAAACTGAGGAAGACAAACACCTCCAGTCCCTGGTGGACCAGCTCCCTTTCCCTGGCATCTCTGACAGAGCTCAGCACCTCCACAGACCAGGGCCGAGCCCAGTGTAACACAGGCATTGGGAGAGCTTGGGCCAGACAGTGCAGCTTTCCACTACAGTGACCTGTTCCTGAGTTTTCAGGACTCTCAGTTTTCACACACTCCATAATGGGTTTCTTCAATTGCCTCCATATGCATGCCCTAAACTGGGGCTAACAGAAGAAAAGGTAAAGTCTGATTCTGCACAACCCTTTATCTCACCAAACAGCAGCGAAGCTTACGCCCCAAGTTCGCAGCACTGGAATACCCATGGCAATCCAGAAGCAGAGCGGGGCTGTGTTGTGATGGTTCGGTACTGGGCTTGGGAGCAGCCTGATCCAGTTCTCCTCCCAGCTCACGCTTCCCAGGCAGGCTGCTTGCATTTAACCTTCAGCAGTGTTTGCACGCTGCTGTGTGGCCCAGCCCCAGGCTAAGGCGTTGCTGTTTGGATACTACTTGGGCACACCGATGCTTTTTGAAGCATGTGAACTGAACCATGGAGGAAGGTTTTTCAATATTTCAGCCCCAATTAAAGACGGGCAGATTTCAAGAGACATAGCAAAACTGTGACCCTCAAATTCACTGCTTCCAAGGTGCAAAGGTGTGTGGTACAGTGGATACACTGAAGCTTCTCAAAATGTTACAAAAAATCCTCTAAATTTGTGGGACACTTTAAGTATGTATTTTGTAACCACCGACGCCCTCCTCAACAGGATCAGCCTAGACTCACAAGGGCACTGGGTTATATTTGAAATACACAGAAACAAGCAGGGATCTCACCAACTCCTTCCCTGGAACACATGTTCTTGGAAGTATCCCAGATCTTATGAGACATCTTAAAACAAAGGTTCACATCAGGCAGGGAAGAGAAGGAGAGCCAAGTTACAGAAATTATCAACTTCCTAGGGAGTTACCAACATCCTAGGCTTGCAAAGCTGTTCCAGCATCTTGATTCACCAAGCTTTGAGGATGCACAGAAACAGTGGTTCAGGTATTGCAGCACTGTGTGTGACATGGGCAGAGCTCTACTCCCAAAGGCCTCGTTTCTAGGAGGTGCTGAAGTTTATGACACCTCCTGAGAGAGCTGGTTCTCTGCCAGCATTCACTGCTGGAAAACAGGAAGGAGATAACAACTGATGAGAAGTCCAAATGTTTTGAACATCCCTGAACTCTGTTCAGAGGTAAAGAAACTGTCATTTACAGATTGACAGGCAGAAATAAAGTTATACACTGGGGTTTCTGTCAATACTCTTCCAAAATATTTGCTATTTAATATATAGGCAATTAAAAAAAACATTAAGCCAGTATGCACTTCCACTCAGTTTCCCATCAAATCATCTGTAGGCATGAAATTTTTCTGTCTAGGTCACATGAGCAAATACTCCTTCAAGGAGGGTTAACTGTTGACTATCTGTTAGCAACTTGACAGCAAACAGCACAACACTAACAATCCTCTGTTTTGCTGCATCCACAGTGTTATCAGATTGTACCTTCACCGGCTCCCTTTCCCATGGCTCTGCTATCAGTAGCAAGTTCCACTTGCTTTCTCTTTTACCAAACTCTCAGACAGCTGCGAGGGCTCAGAACATGGCTTCTTACGGAGACAATAAGAGATGTCAGTTGGCCAAACTGATTAACTTAATCACCAAAGGATGAAATTGATCTTCCATGTCTTGGCTGAGCTGAAGTTGAGCTGTGGTCCTGAACTCCAATCCAATACAGAGCTACAAAAGCATTTCTAACAATATAAAAATTGACATGAAACCAAGCCATGGTCACAGATAATACCACAGGTGGAAGCATGTGGCATTTTGTGTGCTGACATAAAAGTGAGGGGGTTTATGTACTCAGAACATAAGCCACAGGGGACACACAGTTGAGCCTTGATCTCTGTGAGTGAAATTCACAGATAAGCAGGAGATTTCCAAAGCTCAGGCAGAATGAGTCTGTGGTGGTGAGGATGAAGTACACCACACTCTACTTACACATAAAATGTGAGATTAAAACGTACTTCAATCTGACAGAATTACCACAGAATTATAAAGCTCCCCAGTACTGACTTTCTTCACACAGGCACAACATCGCACAGAGGGTGACCAAAAGGCACCCCACAACAGTCCTGGCTGCCTGGCATTTCCTTTTTCAGGTAGTAAGACTCCTGGATCCTAGCAGGGGTCTTACACCCCTTTTTTCTGCTCCAGGCACCTGAACTGTTTTCCGGTCACTCACCTCTTTTGCTAGACAGTCTGACCAAACAGAGATAAAAATCAACTCTTTCATAACTGAACGTATTCTTACAAGATAAAAACAAAACAGAACAAGATAACTATTTATCATCATCTGCTTGCATGCATAACTGCAGGTTTGTAACTGAGGAAGAACAAACCATTGCATTGCTCACCTTACATGGTTGGACAGATGGGTATAACCTTGCTTAACAAAGGGATGCTTTGCACTAACAACCCAGTAACATTTCTTCTGCTTCTCCACAACAAGGTGCAAAGGTCACTAAAGTCAAGAAAGGAACAGTTGTGACAAACTGACACTACTGTTTATATGAGTCAGGCCCAAATTCCAGCAACTTTAAGAGGAAGCTGGACTGAGCCTCAGGTTAATTTCTCACTGGCTACACAAGTGATCTAGCACCTGTGATCATTCTCAGAGCAGCGTCAGACAAAGCTTACATCTCAGTGCTGAAGCATTTTGGAAGGAACTTGAGTAAATGATGATTTCTCAGCAGGATCCCCTGAACATGCGGCCTGTTTGGACACATTAACACGTCCTGGCCTTTCAGACATAACTGCAACTTTTGTGGCATGTGAAGACTGGAAGTGAAATATTCTAAGCTCTACAAGATTTACTCAATTTAGCTGATCTTATCAAGACTCTACTCCCCTGTTCAAGCTGGGTCCTGCAACAGCTAAAGGGGTGATCCGAAACATGAGCTCCATCTGAAGCCTTCTGGAGAGACTATGCATTTTCAGCATCTCAGACGTGAGGTTCAGATTTAATTAACACCATGCTGAAAACAACAGAGCCAGCTTCACTGTTTCTCTCCAGTTGGTGCCTAGAACAGGCTTTCAGCAATAGGTGGTTGGGATTTTTTTAGTTGCTGTTTGTTTATAACTTCATACACAAACCTTCATCTTTTTTACACAATGCTTTTTCACAATAAAAATTTGACAGCTGATGCAGCCAGTGGGCTAAAAGTGCAAGTCAGAGACCAGTAATAATGCTCATTTTGGCTTCTAGAGACTCTGGCAATTCTAACAGAGTGCTGCCCATGGATCCTACCCAGGGGTGACAGTGAACACCAGTTCTGCCTTAGGAAGCAACTGAATGAATGTGCTAGCAAGAGTTCTGGAAATATTTGTGAATAGGAGAAGAAACATTGTTTTCTCTCTTTGCAGCATTTCAGTTCTTGCCAGCAGGGCACTGCCCAACCTCTCTAGTCTCCCGGTTGTTTAGTAAGCCAATAAGGAAACTATTTACCGCTCCCTTAGCCCAGTTCTTGGATCTCTTCTATTTATTGGACATACACCCAACCTCTGTCAGCAGTACTCAGAGAAGCATGAATGTGACCCAACCAGATAATAGTGTTGCTGCTGTCCTTAGCCACAGCCTCAGGGTAACCAGCCAGAGTTGCCAAACTCACTTAGCAGCTTCTTGAGCAACAGCAAAGGCAACACATCAGCCTCCCAGTGCCTGCAGACAGACCACAGTGCCTCATCTTACACCTAACAGAACACACTGGAATTGAGTTAACTTTCTTCATGCAGTTAGAAACTTCTCTTTTTAGTAGCCAGCATGGTCTTTTGCTTTGGATTTAGTGTGAGAATGATGTGATGACATTGCTTTTCCCTGGGATAGACTTACTGTCTTCTCAGTAACTAGACTGTTTTGGAGTAGGTACAAAACAAAGTAAGAACTCACTGATGTTTTTGGCTGTTGTCAGGGAGATCAAGGACTTTTTCAGCTGTCCAGCTGCAGATAGCAGCTGGGAGGAAACACAGTGGGACAGCACCTAACTTGACTTCCAGGCTGATCAACAAAATATTCCCTACCATTAGTGCCATGCTATGTATGTAACTGGAGTTGGCTTTTCCAGCTTGTTCGTTCCATTCCACTTCCACTCCGTTAGAGAGTGTGGTTCCATTCCACTCTGTTTTGAGTTGGGTGTTAGTTCAGCCTTTTGCCAATTTGCAATTGGCCTTTGGCCTTTCTGCCTTTTGCCTATTCGCTCTCTTGCTGGGATCAGGGTGCTCTCCTTTCTGGAACTGGCAGCTTGGCGTGAGACAGACTGGGTATTGGTCACTGGCTGGTGAGAGCAAGTGCATTGAGTATCACTTATTATTAGTAGTATATTATTATTTTGCTGTCTTATTAAACTGTTCTTAATTCAGCCCACAAGTTTATCCCTTCCTTTTCAGTTCTCTCCCCTATCCCACTCAGGGAGGGGTAGGAGGGAGCAAATTCCTATTGTGTCTTAGTTGTGGGCTGGGGTTAAACGACAACATCAAGTTTTCATACAACTCAAAATCTTTTACATCTTTCAATTTAGCTCTCCCTCCTGGAGGCATCCCTACCTAGCAAATGATGAACTGAAGCCCCACTATATACTTACTGGGAAAAAAACCTAGAAAAACAGCATCAAAACTAAAGGAATGCTTATAACTGGCATACATGCTATTTTCAACAGCAAGCATTTATTTTACAAACCCTTCCCAACTAGCAGACAGAAAATTCACTGTTTGATTTATCACAAGGACTTTGCCCCCTGTGTCCAGAAGAGTCTGGGATAAAGGTGTTTTTTGCTACCTTGAAGAGGGAAAAAAAAAAACACAAACAAATATATATACGTGTAATATAACCCACGTGTAATATACCCCACGTGTAATATACGATATATATTTTTAATGTATTTTTAATATAAATTATATATTTTATATATATCTGTTCAACTCAAAGAGTATATAGCTAGTTATCAGGCCCCTCTAACCCAAGCCTCCTGCTTTTTTGGTCTCCAGGGAAGCAGGGGAAGACCAGCTTGGCTGCAATGACACCGTGACTGTGGAACAAAAAAAAATTTCTACATGCTCCTCTTTAGGTCAGGATTTTTTTTTCTTAAACCAGGGCCTTCAGTCACACATAAGGTCTCTTTCTGCCTGAGGCAGGACTGGTGTTTGCCTCCAGGAGTCTTCTGCAGAGAAGGAGATGATGGGGGGAGAGAACCAGCCAGCTTTGTTTTCAGTGTGAAACCCAGACAGCAATACCCTTGTTTTTCCTCTCTCCCCTTGTGCACACAAACCAGCCTATAAAGAGCAGAAGCCACTTTCAGAAGCCCCTCCCTCAGCAGCAGTTTGGTTTTAGTAGGAAGCAAGTCTGTATCATTTCATATCCTTTTTAGACTAGCTACGTCAACTAAATACCATCTTTTACCAAAGCAAAAAACACTTCCCAGGCAGCTGGTCTGCAGAGAAAAAGCACCTAGATAGGTTTTGATCAACAGTTCTGCCTCTTCCCCACCCACATCTTCCTTCCTGTTGAGAAAGGAATGACAAGGGGATGCGCTTTAGTGGTAGATGCACAAGATACAAAAGCAGTCACCTCCACCCACATGCTCCAGCTAGTCAGAGTGCCAGCTCCATTTCTGAGCGCTAAATACCTCCAGGTTTCCAACCAGTGATATTTGCCTGGATGCACTCAAACTTTCAGCACAGCAGCTTCCCACTGTGCAGCCTCTGCTCCTGCATTGTCTTCCTTAGTCCGAGCATTTGGATTACTACCAATATCAGGCTAGGAAATGGCACATTGGGTATTTCATGGATAAATGTCACCGCCTGTAACAGCAGGTCTGCGCTGAACTTGAAGAGCCGCATGCTTTAGAGTGGGGTTTCTCTTTGCAGGCTGTCTCTGAGAAGCACAGCAATGATCTGCTCTGGGAATCGTATTTGAGATTTTACCCCCTCCTGACATATCCAGCATCTTGAGGACATTTGAGGGGGAAATTTTTTAGCCCACATACTTAAATTCCAACACAAAAGTCTCCTGCAGTCATTAGAAAGCCGTCTCCTTGGAGGACAGGTGGGCCCTTCCGGTGGAGGTGAAGCAAGCTCAGCTCCTCTTTCATGCAGATGAAGGTGTTAGCATCTGGGCTTTTTTGCTTATTGCCCACAAGTCTGCTAACCTGCATGTTTTAACTGTATAAGCAGAGTAGCTGCAGATACAACGTCTGAAAAGGGACCCAGACTGACGCTATCCTCTGCCAGCTGGAAACAGTTGAGAATGCAGTGGGTTTCTAGCCAGAGACAGCATTCACACCATAAAAGACAGATTACCAGATGCCCAGGTTTTCCACTGGTCTGTAATTTCTGGGGTGGAGATGGGGACTGGAAATGGGAGAACAGATTTTGAACCTTTTCCTTTTCAGCACTCTGGCTTTCTCTAGCACATGAGCAGATGGATCGCTTCCCAGAGGGACAAACCCGAGACAGCAGCTGCTGTCGGGCCCAGTCACAACAGCTGAGGCTAAAGGACCTTTTTATATTTTACTTACAGGAGGCAGAAGTCGATAAAAGGCCTCCATTGTGAACACACACACTTCTCGCCGACCCTGCCCCTAAAATATTTTAAGCCTTCCTAAAAACACACTGCAAAACATAACCCTCTTTTGGGATTTCTGTATTAAGCAGAGGCCAAAGTCCACTGAAAAATAAGTCCTCTGTCTTTACTGGCTCCAGATGCTGCATACTCTGAAGTCAATGACAGAACAGCAAACTAAGCAGGACTGGAGCCTTTATGGGGAAATTACAGTTTCCTCAGCAAGGACATAGTCTGAAGAGGAGGCTTGTTTTTCTTTTTGTCATAATGTGGGTAAATGAAAAGAAACCAAAGCAAAAAGATTTGTATATATAATCACATAGCTGTGCATTTATATAATTAGACACAAGCACTCGCACTGTGTACAGTAACAGGCACCCCTCACACAGCCATCCCGTACACACCAAAACTGCCTTTTTTTTTTTTTCTTCTTTTCCTTTTTAGGGTAGGGGAAGTAAAAGGAAGAAAGAAAAGACTCTAATTGCAGCCTTCCACCAATGCAGTCGCCATCTGGTAACTCAAGAGATACATGGAGCCAAATTATCTTAATTAACATGTTACAACAGTATTTAAAAAAAACTCTATGCTTATTAACACTCAGCTGTGATTAGCCAACCATGGAGGAAGCCTGGTAGTGCAACATTAATTATGGGTCTTGTCTGCCTTTCTATTAGAAATATTATCCCCCCCCTTCCCCCAGTGGCTTATCTCTCTCCTAAAAAGAAAACCATTAGCATCAAAGCTTGCTCTAAAGTGCAAATTCTATTTACATTTTACAAGAGTCAAAATGTTTAGGCTATATGAAGCTGCCACTGCTGCTCCTGGAGTGCTACAGACTCTCTTGATATAAAACGTACTTTTCTCTGTTTGCCCCTTAAAAATCTTTGCTTCAGTTAGACAACTCTCTCACTGAGATTTTAGCAGAAAAATGTTATGCATTTAAAGTTCCTTTCCCGCTCCAAAACAGGACCACAGACTTTGCTGTATGTTATGCAGGGAAAAATCAAGATACAATCCAGGGCTAGCAAAAGAACCACATCTGTGAAAGGAAGATTACACTGATGGAAAGCAGCAACCAAAACACAACTGCACTCCAGCAGCAGATTTGCCTCCCTAGAAGAGTGCTACTCACTATGACAACTGTATTAGCTTCCCTCTAATAGGCCCACCTGTAATGTGCCCCCCTCAGAAACATTCCCAAATGATTCAGCCTGACAGGCTCCAAGACTAGCACTGCCAAGTTTTTTCAGACTTGGCTCTGTGTTATGTTTGCACGGGGCCAGCTGCAGTGGGGCTCTCATCCGCACCGGGCATTCTGGACATCAGGATTACACCAAATCATAAGACAAAAAACTTGTTGATTTTAAACAAAGCCAGGATTGAGGAATTAATTCAAGAAACATTAACAAGGAGGGGGCAACAAACTGGGAACAACTGCAGAACTGTTTTTAAGATCTTCTGATAAAGCAGTCTTATTGTTATACACACATGGATAAATAAATAAAATAAAAACTGCTGTTGATGACATATGTGGAAGCTCATGCGGCTTGCTCAGGTCCAGTAAGGACGCAGACCAGCTGACCAGTACTTTACAGCCCCCCATACTGCCAGGACAGTACAAAAAATTTGCTTCTGGACTGCAGCTGGAGCCAGTGGTACAAGCAGCTGCCGAACAGGTAGCTCAATACTGAAACCTGGTCTCCACCCTGGGCACAGTGCAGCTTTCCAAGTGGCACATGTATCATTTGTTTTTGTTTTCCAAGACCGCTTCCGGCCTCCTTGTGCCTTCTTCCATCCACCCTATAATTACTTCCACGTGTTTGGAGAAGGAAATTAAGCAAGTGCTGTAACAATGCTTTGTGTGATCTCCAGGATCCTGGTTTCTGCTTTTGAAACCCAAACTCACTGTCCTAAGTAGTACCCAGCTAGTTTTGTGGGTTCCCCCCCTCTTCAAAAGTATGATTAAGACAGTCCCCCTAGGAAAGTTGCATGTGGATTTTAGTTTGAAATTCTGATTAACAAGTGTATAGAGTTCAGAAGTGTTTGCTGCATGGGGCAGAGGCAGCTAACACTCATCAGGGGCATCTCTTCTCCTCACTGGCAGCTTGTCTGATTCTAAATCTTACTTTATATTGCAACAAGGAAATTATTTAAAAAAAATAAAAAAAGATAAAGTGTAAAAATACTTCTATATTCTTTCAAAAAAGGAACAGGCAGCTACACAGGAACTTACAGCACCTGTGTAGAGGCAGGTTAGTAGAAAATATATTAGCACGGCGTTTGAACTCATCATCCACTGTCCTCAATTACTAGTGCTAATTTCATACTTCAGCTTCACTCTTCACACAGCTTTGATCTTGTCCCTGTTCACCTCTTTCCAGAAATGTACAAAACTAAAAACTGGTGTCAATTCAGCGGTAACCTGCATGTTTACCCTGCTATTTCCTCAGCTGTTCCTAGGTAGGTTTTCAATTTGCATGTAGTAATACCCCAAGGCTGCCTGTTTAGGACAAAAGCCTGATACACACTCTATGGGCTTTGGTCTCAGGAAAACTATCTGGTTCTTCAGGAAAAACAATGACACACAATAGGAAAAAGTGTAACTACCAGATATTCATGCTGATTTTGAACACCAGGTTTGGACAGGACAGAGCTGACTGATTTGTGCTGACTACTCCGTAAGTCCTGACTGAAATAAATAGTCCCTCTATTGATGCTAGGTGAGGACATAGGGGAAACAACTCCAGGATACAGCAGAGCAAAACTCATCACTGTCAGCAAGCAACAAGAGGCCTGGAATTCCACAGTGCCTTGGAGGCTTAACTTGCTCCTGGATTTCCAGGTAACTACAAAACGCTTCCACTTCCAAAACTCCAGCCTAGCATGGTAACCAGTTTCCTTTCTCAAATAAGGCCTTAAAAGTTCTTGCTATGGTAGTTTCCCAATATATGTCCCTGCTGTTAGCTTCAGCATAGCCCCTCAAGCTTTGGATGACTCGTGTTAGTTACCTGGCTTATAATACCAGCAGCAGTAGGAGCCCATCACTCTCCTTCCACCACCCACCTACACAACAACCAGCTCTCCCTTGCCCAACAGGTCAGCTCATGCCTACCTTCTAATACCAGTTCTGCTATTGTTTATCCTGCGACTTGACACAGCTCATTGCACAGTCATGAATCTGCTCAAGAGGTGGGCCTTGTACATGGGAATGTACATGTACAAGGGTACATGGGAATCTCTGAAGTAAGAACTTTATAGTTTAGAAAGGAGCCCTGCTGTCTTACATGTGTATGGAAAGATCCCTGCACTAGCCAGGTCACTTTAAAGCTCTGCCTCCTTCCTTCACTAATGAGTCTTTGGCAGCTGATTCATTTCTCATCCTTTCAGCGGCAGCAGCTTTTGCCTCTGACTCAGCCTACCCAAAAAGTACTAATTTGGAAGTTTGGCCAAGGCTGATCCAGCAATGGCATGCACACAGGAGACTACTCTGTGCTAAGAGTTGTTCCAGCTTCATCTGTATGAAAACCCAACTGGGAAGCCCAAAGCCCCAGGTTACTGAAGCTTTGCTCTGCAGCAGCTCTATGGACAATTTTGCTAGGGAAAGGTGGGTAAGGGCAGCAACCCCAAAACCTCAATCTAATGCATCAACACACACTGGAGAATACTTTTTCACCCTGCTGTGCCACTTCTCTTTTGACCTTTCATTCTGTTCAGGACCACTGAACATATCAGAATCTAATATCTAGGCAGATTTGTTTATCCTTTAAGAATGACTCATCTCTGTCATGAGACTTGTCAGAACAAGCACTCAAATAATTTACCACTGTCTGGGCAGAACTGCAAAGAGTTATTAGTCCTGTCTCACTGGAAGGGCTCTCTTAAGCACACTTCATATTTTTACTTTAGATGTGGTTAGGCTAGCTGTAAATATTAAGTCATCTTTTCTACTGGCTTTAAAGGAGCTCAACATTGCAAGCAACTTCTCTGCAGAGTCTGACAGAAAAAAAATAGCCCTACTTGAGCACCATTCAACATGGGAGGCAACTCAAGCTACAGAGTGACAGAAGTACTCCATGTGGCAAACCCGGCTTTCCAAAGACCACAAAGTCTTAGAGACTCCCAGTTAAGCTCCAAGTTCAACCTTCCTCAGCTAGATTTTCTTAATGTGATTAGCTGACACAGACTCAATCCAGACTCTAATAATTCAAAAGCTCTAAGACACACAGAGTGAAGTTGAAGAACTAAGCTTCAAAGCAAAGCAACAAGTTTCTTCTACTGAGAAGAGGTAGCTATTCTGTACCTTTCTGAACTGCACAATACTTTAAAAGTGTTGGGCAATTTAAGAGCTAGCGAGGTGAGAGGAGGAAAGACTGTGTCAGACCCTGTATAACCTGCACTAAAACTAACAGCTACTCAGTATGTGGTCTTCTCTTTTTACTGGCAATGCAAGTAACTGCAGAATGTTTTTTGGGAAGAAGGGAGGTGACACAGTGAAGCTATCAGTAAGCTTGCTTCATGACTGAAGCATGACTAGTAAGAGGCATCAAGGTCTGGTGGGATGCTGCTGCTGCTACTTTACCAGTCACAGAAGACATCATCAGTTCTTGCAGAACAGGCAGAGTCCCACACACTCCACCCACTCAAATTCTGCTGGGGATCAGATAGCACATGGGAAGTAAATGGCAACTTAGTATAATCCTTACAAATGCAGCATATAAAATAATTCAGATTTCCAGTCACCTCCTTTGAGAAGACTGTTTCATTATACAGATGTAATAGTTTCAAAGTGTTTGTTTTTATACCTCCATTTTCCCAGTACCTACCAACAGCTCTGAGCAACTCAATGGATGTGAATTAGCAAATTGTCAAAATCATACCTAGCAGCAAACACAAAATCTTTCTGTCTCATCCCAAACACCTACAGGGTAAACAAAGCTGAACTGAAACAAGCCAGGATTTGGAAACTGTTCAAAAAAACAAGCTCCTTCCACAACTGTCAAGAAAAGTATTCAGAAAAGATGTGCAGAAGGAATTCTCACCTTTTGAAATACTACTTGCCCTTTGATGCTTTCACTATAGCCAGTGGAATCAAAGCACAGTCGAGCCAAAATACCCAGTTGAAAAAAAGCACGTAATATAAAAACGTTTAGAGGTAGCAACTGCCAAGACAGGACCCATTTGTAGCCCTGAATGCCTGACACAAACATAAGAGATGAAATAACATTCCTTCTGTTTGATATAAAAAGAGATTATAAAGCATGCACAACCCAAAACCCCACAGTATAGCTATTTTCAAAACAAAATCTTCAGGAAAGAGACCAGATATGCTAAACTGTACTTCGCTGGTTTTAAGCAACAAGAAATGCTCAACTGTATACATTCTTTGCTTCTTATTTATATTCCCTGACAATCTAGACAGTTTCTTTTTTCCGTAACAATGAAAATATAAAAAATTCAGAAAAAAAAAAAAAAAAAGGCCAACGCTCATACTACTTCATTACAGGGTTGCTTTTGCAGCTTTCCTTGTGGTTTTGGAGGACAGCTGGCCTAATGGAGGCTCAGGAACCTTGGAGATGCACAATTCCAGCTCCCACCTACTGCCACAGAGCCAACCTAAACCAGTCCATCACTGACTTAGAGGTTGAAAGGGGAGACACTGCAGCTTAGCAGCTGGAACTAAGGCCTAGGCACAAGGGACCTAAGCCTAGAAACATGCTCCATTAATAACTAACCTGAGGTTTTTCCTCGGCTTCCCTCTTCAGAGAACTTTCCTGCCTGCCTTTGTGAATATGTGGTTTCAGGGAGTCTGGAGTGTTCAGTGTGATGATTTAAGGGTTCTTGTCACCAATTTAATTAATGTCAAATATTTACAGATTAATTTGACTGCTTTAATATTTGTGTCTTCTTTTTCTATACAAAGAAAGCCAACCCAGATGCAGGATTTCACAGTTCAGTAGCTCTTCGACACAGCTCTGCCTCTCTAGCCAGCAATTTACTTCAACCTTTACTGCCATACATAGGACTAACACATGGCTAGGGACGCATGTGCTGCATTACCATCTTGCACTGTTACTGTCTGGTTTTAACTTAAAGCTGCATTTGTGCCAGCTGTTTTTTACATTATTTGTGACACTTCATTAAGTTTCCTCTATTGTTTTGAGGCACTTTTTTGCTCAGCTCTCTCAAGAGGCTTCCTTCAGCTACATCTTACCTATACAGCATCAGTCACGTCAGAGCAGCTCTTGCTAAACCAACAAGAGTATTTCTCAGTGCAACATACACTTAACAGGATAAAAATGGTGTAAAAATGCCTGATGAAGTTTTGGCTGCATGAAGTACCCAGAATCACACCTTGATTAAAGCTTTTTACCCAGATCACTCTTTACCTCGGCAGGCCAAGCCCAAATGATACTATTACCATTTCCTGTCAGCCAGAGCTTGGGGTCTAGGACGCTGCCCTATTGAAAAGAAGAGACTGTTGCAGGCCAGGTTCTTCCAGATAACTCAGCTGATTCACAGATGCTGTTACAAAATTGTGTTTCCTCAAATACAAGAACCAAACCAACACGAAACTATTTTCATTGCTGCTTGTCCTATGCACTTTCCAGTCAGCATTCCAGTATCAAGTTGGAGAAATTTCAAGTCCCTCCTCAGCTTTCTACAGTTTTGCCTCCTCCTTCCTCCAATCCTACTGCTTCTCCTCAGTCATCTTCCATCAAATCCACAGGAGAAAATTTGTGCTCAGTTGCAGCATTCCCTCATTTCAGACAATTTCAATTCCTGGTTCAATTACCTAGCTCCATAAAAGAAATTGTGTGGTTAGCTGAGGTTTTGGGGCGTGTGTGTTGGTTTTTATTTGTTTTGTTGTTTGGTGTTTCAGGTTTGTGTGTGTGTGCTCTTTTTTTTTCCTTAAGCATTTACCTGAAAGGACAGTTTATGATATTTAAGTGAAAATGTTAACGGATGATAACTGCATCTGCTACATTACTACTTGGTCCTTTTTGTCTATATTTTCAATCCAGCAAGACAGTATTTCAAATTTGGTTTCAAGAACTGCAGAACCATCCTGTCTTCACTGAGAGAGACAGAAGATTTATCAGAACAAAATGCTAACTTTACATTCTAAAATGTTACTATAATAGCTCAATTCTATTATATTCTGAGAAACAGCATGAGGTGCGAGGGCCTTATAAAAGACAAATAATAGTTTAAATGAAAGTTTTATTTATATGTTCACAATTCTAAAGAAGATGAAAATCCCTTCCGCTGCTCTGGTCAACACAGACTACATATGTATAGACACTGATCTAGCAGACAGATTTCACAACCACCTTCTGACTCACGCTTTCGAAAGGAAACACTAAGCAAAGACAACCAAGACAGTAGGAAAAGTTACAGGCAATCAGCGTAAAGCAACATAATCTTTCCCAAACTATGCAAGAACAAAGTTTCAAGAAGTTCCTTACACAGCAAAAGAGCATTTCAGATGCTCTCTAGGGAGGAATGCAGTAGAGGAAGATGTTGCAGCGTGCTTGAGTGCCATGGGAAACACTCTGCTGAGCACCAACAGGGGAAAATTCATGTGTGTTCCCAGCTTCTGCAGAGGCGGGGTCAGAGCTCGGGGGAATGCTGAGAACACCCCGGGGGAGACCTCGCACTCATGGCTGGACCCAGATCTGCCTCCCACGTCATCACATTAACACATGTGGCAGGAAGTCAGCATCCAAATCCCAGCCCTTCCCCAATATCAGTGTTCCTATCTAAAATACCCCCACAGCCTACAGAGAGAAGAAGAAGAAAAAAAATTTGTTTTTTCCCAGTAAGAGTGCTGATACAATCAAAAGATTAAACTAGGGGAGGGCAGAGATTATGCTGTTCTTTTTCTCAGTGTTCTCTCACCAGAGACCTCAGTGTTCCTACCACTGTTAGGGTGAAGTTTCTGCAGCTAGATTTCCCTCCCTCTTCAGATCCAACTGCTGAACCTGCCTTACTCTTACCTTCCCAGGCCTCACTACGCTTCTGCCCATCAAGCCTAGCTTCAAACAGACCTCTACAGGCTCTGGGTACCAACTCAGCAAGCCACATTTCTGTGAAGAGGCAGTTCACAAGCAGATCATCTGACAATTTCAAGAAAAATACAAGACCCAGAAGATCCCTTGACATATAAGGCACCCCATACCCTAAATGCTGACACCATGCATGTTACCAAGCCACTTTCTCCAGAAGCTGAAGCAAGCACCTACTGCATGAGGCTCCCCAGACAGAGGGTTCAATGCAGGCTCACTTTTTCTGAGGCGCAAGACACCCCGCAAGGGCTGGTAGATGTGGCACGGGGCCTTCAGAAGCCCTGTGCCCTTGCAGAACGGCAGCTGAAGGGCAGGCCAGATGTGCAGGCCACTGACTCCAGCCCACTCTCAGTCACCGTGTCTACATCTGAACACCTCCCATGCTAACTAACTCACCATCCCTACTACCATTTCTAGGCCATGACCCAGCATTACCTCCATGTACCCTACAGAATTCAGAGTCTTTCTATACTCCATGAATTCCCTGAACTGAAAAGTCTCTTCTCATTTAAATAGATGATTCACAAGTTAACGCATTTTTGTTTCTCCCTGCAGATGTTCAAATTTCTCCCATTGCACCCTCGGTATTGTAGATCAGCAGAGAGGCAATAAACCACCAAGCATTATAGCCAGATGGAGTACGCCAGTTGACACAAATGAAGACCCCAGACAGAGCAAAAATAAACAGTACACAGATAGTGCCCCTACACCAACCATTTTCATGACATTGTAATCCTATGCCAGGCTACACCATGATGTCTTTCCAGCTCAGTCTACCAGAGGGTTTAGTGAGAATGCCCAGACTGCACTTAAAGGTTTCATGGTAGTGAAGTGAAAGCTTCCCGTATAACTTTAAGATCCATTTACTGTATGGTTCAACCTCTTGCCAGTTAGTGAAGTTTCTCACACAAAGAAAATGGAAGCCTCAAAGAAATAATGCTAAAAATATCAGAAATGCTGCCCCCCCCAGAGAGACACACTTGGGAACTCTCCCAACTGTGTATGCAAACTCCTTGAGAATGCTTAAATAACAGATATTGATGTCTTACGCATGAGAACTAGTGGGGGAAAAACAGCAGCGAGGGAGGTTATTTTCATGTTGATAAGTTAGCGTCCAGACCATAAAATAGTGTTCCAGAGAAAAAGCAGGAGTCCTTTTACTAAGCCTATCAGGTGCTGTTCTGTAACCGATCTCTTTTTCGCAGCAATACAGAGAATTTCAGAGAACACACATTTAATCATGAATAAGCACTACAGGGGTAATAATGTAAACAGAAATTTGAGAGCTTCAAATCCAAACTTGATCACTTGGGTCAAATTTGCTAAGAGCACATGGTGTCTTGAACATCCACCATCTAGGAAGCCTAGGGATCAACAGCAAGTATTGCAAAAACGTTGTGGTATTGAAACAGCATCTCCCTTTACAGGTTTTTTACTGGTTTTGTTGGTTTGTTTCCCCATCCCCTCCATATGATTGGGGAAAGTAGGATTTGAAGTATTTTAGGAGAAACAAGTAACAGAAAACCCACTGTCTTGGAAGCAAGGCAACAGGCACTGCAGAGCCATGTTTAGCAGGCAGCTACCACGACAAGAGGTGGTACAATGATTCCACAGCCCACTCTTTCAAACTTCAGGTAGTTTTACTTTATTCTAATCTCTGCCACCCCTATACAATTTGCTCAGCATATAGGAGTTACTCCCTCTCAACAGATACATTCCATCAAGCACAGACATTATCAGAACTTTCATCCCATTACCAATGCAATTATAATCAAAGACTGTCCAAAGGCTGTTGCATTTAATTTCACAGTGCTGATCAGGCTGACAGCCTGCTGTGCCATCCTTTGTTCTGCCTCTTGTCCACCCAACTTTTCTATTGACTTTCTAGAAGAGGATACTTCAGTCACACTTAGCATCTAGGATGCTATTCATAAGAACAGCTATATTCTGGCAGCTGACGTGGAAAGCAGAGGACAATACTCCTAACACCACACTCCCTCTGTGCATGCATGCAAAAGCCTTCTAAAACCTCACAAGAGGATCTTACATTAGGATCAAAGTACAAAAGCCCCTCTTCTAAAACTTCTGGATTAGCTGTCTTTAACCAAGTGCCAAGGGATTTCAAAGTTACTGTTTCTAAAATACATGTTCAAGACATAGCATTGCCAATAAATAGACTTCCATTCTCCCAAAGGGTTACCCAGCAACAAACCATAAACAGGTTCTCAGTTCTTAAACTGATGCTAATTTTGTGAAAAAAGGCTGTTTTGTGGCTAAACACCATTATACTGTGTCAACTCCCACCAAAAGTAAAAGGTGACTTCCCCAGAAGTAGAAACAGAATCTAACATCAGGAAAAACTAGGGCGTTCCTCAAAAAACAGATCCACTGCTCATCTCCATTCTCGTTTTCTTGATATCTCACCTGAGGACAAAGATGGCAAAGGTGTCCCAAGCACTGGGAAAATCACCTGGATTGAGACACTGGACTTTTTTCTCCCTATTCTTCTTACCAGTCAGTATGGTTTCATTAATAAGGTCAGTGCAGGTGTGTGTCTTATATTAAATTCCACGATCTACTTTCATAACCCTGCCACCACAAGCATCGGAATTTAAGAGTCATGAACGCAAATCACAGCAACCTAGTTATTGCACATCAAAGCTGTGACTGTGACTTGTATTCTCAATGTGGAAAGGACAAACAGTTGACATTTACTCTTTGGCTCACAGGATAAACAGAAAACAAGTCACAATACATCTTCTGCTACTCTGGAAGGACACTGATCCCACACTACCCTGCAACAACCAGACTGCCAGGCCTCACATGCCTGCTGCAGTAATTCCACAGGAAAGAGCAGGCTACCCAACTGCACCTATGTTTTTTCTTAGTAGCTGTGTTTTTTGAAGTTATCCCCTTCCTGCTCTTCTTAAACTTCACATCAGCAATGAAATTACCCCAGTATGTAAAATATACTTGAACAATAGTATTCGTCCATAACAGAAGTGGTTTGTGATCATATCTCTCCTTATTCAGGGGCACATACTTCCACCTATTACAGAAACTGCTTGCACTGGAAAGCAAGAATATATTTAAACCTCTATTTTAACACAAAGCAGTTTGAGAGTAAGAAGCTGTCACTGTGTGACAGGCAAAACAACATGGACTACTATTATGTGTTCTGAAGACCATTGCTTGAAAACTTCTAATCCCACTTGAGCACGTTTACTGGCAACAGATTTCCAGTCTAGCACATTTACTGGCAACAGATTCCCAGTCTAGACTCTGCAAAAATCTCGCAGAAAAGTAGATCTTCCATAATGCTCCATTCTGAGAGGAGGTCATGTGACTGGAGGTACAAAACTAGGACAATATTAAGAGACCCAGCACTCCTCGGTAAAAATGGACAAAAGCATGCAAAACCAAGGTTCACGGCAGTGGGAAATGCTTTTGAGCAATCACAGGCCACTGGGCTGCAGTGGGTTCCTGTCTAGAAGTGCAAAATACCTGCACAGACAGAACTATTTTGTAGTCAAGGAGATCTCCAAGGCTGCAGTAGCCCACAGGAACAGGAAGGTTGGTTTTTCAAGAGGTGCTTCTAGGACAAGTATGAGCAGCTGCTTTTATCCTGTAACATCTGTGCTGGCTCCAGTCAGTGGACATGCTTCCTCCATGGTTGAGCACCTGATGAGACTGACCAAAACATGGCATGTTGCTTTGAAACACTCCTCTTGATGACTTGACAAAATGGGTCACTCAGAAAACCACAAGAAACTGCCTCAATATTGCTGCATAAAACTGCTCTATTCAGCATACTATTTTCTAATAAATCACACCCTGTGGAGCCATCACACGGGCGCTCATGCTGATGCTGAAAGTAACAGAAGAGCCTGTTACTACTGGGCAAACTGGCAACAGAGAAGCATCTTTCTGGGTAGAATTGCAGCTAGAGAATCAAGTTTCCTTCCACCAGCATTCAGGTCCCAAGTAGCTCTGGCAATGTGTCTGTTCTCATCAAAGAGCTGAACAGGCTAGAAATAAGAAGCTCTCTTGTACTGCTGATAGAATTCTAGTACAGATAATTAGTATTGTCTGTGGGTACATACCCACCAAGAGGAAATGAAAAGGCGTATGGCTCTGCCATATGGATTTGCTCCTTCTTCCAAACACTACCTCAATCTGCTTACTAGTCAAGTAACTTTGGGAGAAAGCTAGTTTCAGTCTCTCTTCACGGATGTCCAGTTGCTCTGTTACTCGGAGTAATCTCATGTTACTTGATCATTATGGGAATTTTTCAGCTCTCCTTCAGTACTGTGTTGCCTGCAAATTTAAATAGCAGAATACTAAATCACTTTTGCAGACTGCTGAACACACTGAGCAAAATTTTCAGCAGCGCTTGCGTGACTTGAGACATCCTTTCCCAAGGAATTACCAGTGAGACACAAGCAGTTCAGAAAACTCCACTTGATGGTAAATGTATCTGACATCAGACCCATCCCACCAGAAATCTTCCCTAATTTAAAGACGACGCAACGCTATTTTTCTTTGCTATTTACTCGCTTAGCTGCCATATCACTTTATAAAGACCAGTTTAAGCTGACCAAAGAGCAAACAATTCAGTGGAAACTAAACTATACCGTCATGAAGGGAGGAATTTCTGACACAAGCTTTATTATACAAAGATCTTTGTTTCTGGCATTCTGCCCCATCTCCTTTTTCCCACCTCATGCTCTCCTGCCGCTTGTTACACAGAATACCACTATTCTGCTCAGCCATTTCCTTTCCTTGACTCTATTTTATGCTGCCAAGAACAAAAGAAAGAACAACTTTATTATAAGGATCTATTCAAAAGTTGGTATCTCACTTGCTTCCCTGCATTTAGAATTGTCTTCTTGCTCTGGTTTCTCCTATCCCAGTACATCAGAAAGATATTCAGTTCTCTTAACATCTACATACACAAAGCACTTGCAACAGGAGATATAGCAGTTAAGTTCTCACATCTTCAATTATTTTTACTGAATTGCCTCCTCTTTTAAAATTTGCAGTCTTGTTAAAAGTAGACTTGAAAAATACCACAAGTTTGCTACTATTTCCAAATTCATTAATCCAAACAGGGAGCAAGGGGAATCAAACTACTTTCTCCACTCCCCCACTCCATAATAATTTTAAATGCTCTCATCCCACTAAATGTTATGACCAGCACTTATTAATTCTATTTTTTTTGCTGCTCTTTTCTTTCTCTTGCAAGCCTTAAGACAGTAATTGCCCTGAAGTTAAAAAGAATGGCAGACAGTTCTTCCCCCAATAATCCTAAAATTTTATCAGCCCCTCAGAAACCAGGCTGTTGTTTCCTGCATTCTTTAGTTCCTAGGTTTTCCATTGACAGCATTCACGTTTACTGTTTTACTTTTTCTCCAGCCTGCTTCCACCAAAATACTGAATATTTCATTTCTATCATCACTTCCAGAAACAGTGTTTCAAAAAGAAGAAACTCACACATCCCAAAACCAGCCACACAAAAGTGCACTGTACCTGAGTTCCACTGCAAATTCAAAAGCCTATTCCAGTGCTGGTTGCAGAGCAACTAAGTGACTAATTCCCAAGGAGAGAGCTGGCAGATTTGCATAGCTCTGTCTGCTGGTACGTTTGCAGAAACAGAAGAAAGGAGAGGTCAAGACAGGGCGACGGTGGCGACTTGCGGCTCTGCCACCCTGTGCTTTCTGTCCAGCTCACCTAGGCACCAGGCATACAAGAGCTCCACCATTGGTCAGTGCATGTTCAATTGAACATCTAATGTCTAAGACACTCCATCCTTGTTGAAGCTCATAGACAGATGTGTGCTCTACAGAAATAAGCAGGTTAGAACACACTAGGAGATTATGGTACAGTTAGAAATACACTGAATAAGCACATGCGCCTCGTCAGAGCCACCGCACTCCTGGAAGGCCTTCCACAGTTCCTGTTTTCACAGAGAAGTTCAATGCCTCCCTCCCTCAGCACACCAAATACCCTGTGCTGTGTTTACATGGGAAACTCTACTGCTGCTCCTCCTTGATAACCTGAGGGACAGCTTATCTAGGGCCCAGGCCTGCCATCTCAAGAAGATGTAGGTAGATCTTCCAGCCAGTCTCTGTCTGTCTGTCCCAAGAGCAAGGGTCATGACTCAGGCCAGCACAGCTTCGCCAAACCACTTGGTGAACACGCAAGAGAAGTCCTCATGGGCACACGCAAAGGCCTGTGAACACTTCAACCTATGCATTTACTAATGTCTCTTCAAAATACACCTTTGTCTTCTCATTCAACAGTTCAATACACACAGCATCAGCAATACAGTTCAGGACAAGGCTCCAGGCAACCACCAGCATTTTCTGCTACATGCCCTCCAACCATGCTCAGAGAGCCAATTCAAGTGGCCCTTATTTCAGATGCTGTGGGACAGCTACTGATTTTAGGGCCTACACACAATTAAAGAGGTTGCATAAAATATTCTTGCCCCTATCTGGTAGGCAAATAAGACAATTCCCTTTTCTCTCCCGCCCCAGGGACCAGATGACCAACCTGCCTGGCCTGACCTATCATTTCTACAGGTAATAGAACTGGAGAGAAGATAGCAACTGAGGGGATAATCCACTAGAGTCCAGCTTACATAGGGCCTTACTGCAAGTTTTCAACACAAACAACATAGGAAAGGGAAAGTTAACTTAGTAAAAAACAAAGATCAGCTGAACATTGATCCAAAGTGAGGATACTCCAATAGAGTTGCAAATGTCAGGAAATAAGGTTCACTTGAGGAATTTTTGTTTTTAAACAAAACCTGGAAAAAAAAAAAATACAACTATTTCTCCAAGGAACCACCCTGAAATCCCATGCTGGGCACAGAAAGTGGTTTTGGCACCATGAGAAGCCTGAAAGGCAGAGAATTAATAGGATGTATGTGCTGCCCATTTCCTTTCATTGAAATACAAGAGACAAACTGTTAACAGTGTAGTTACCTTAGCTTCTTCCCGTAAGCATGACTTCAGGATGATGCTTATCCAGCATACAGTTGTGATCTCAAGTCACTTCCTTTAGTTCACTTTTCAGTTAGTAAATTCTCAGTCACTCCACAAAAATGAATGGTATCAGCAACAACAACTTCACATCTATCATTCTATGTGGATGGGTTTCTATTAGACGGAGATTTGTTATTGAACTACCCAGGCCCAAAGGAATTTCAAGGCCACCTTGGAAAGCTGAAAACAGGATCTGCTGTGTAAAGCAGTTCAGTAGCTACAAGGCAGCAACACTATGTAAATCAACAGACCTATCAGCAGTGAGACTCAGACGCATGGACAGCTCATGAACATAGAAGATACCCAATCAGTTAATACATGCTTGGACTGTGGATGTGTGATCAGGAAATAACTGCATATATAAAGAGGCTTGTTTCTGTAATAAATGGCTTTGCATGATTCACATTGAATCGGAATGCTGAGTCCTTTATTCGCTCCAACAATTCCACATTTAGGCCAACAAACAACCAGCTTCTTCACAACAGCAACAACCCACTCTTAACATGCTATGGACACCTCCACCATCCCTTCAGGATCCACACACAAGAAGCAGTTAACACAAGAAGCAGTTTTTCAAGTAAGAGCCAAAATATCCTCCTCTCAGAACCTGGGGGCCATGGTAATCCTATTTTTGAAATGCTAATGTCATTACAACCATAGCACCAGAAGACAAGCGTGGGGCCTGGGTGACAGAGCCTCGGCTGTGCCCTTACACAGATGATTAAAGCTGGGCCTTTTGTAACTCTCCTCCTCAAAGCTCCCTGCCCGGCATCATGCTTGATAGGAGCTGCAGCTGCCATCCAACCCTCCCAAGGAGCAGGGGTGGAAAGATCAAGCTGATGAATTCATGCATGAGGGGTGGGGGCCCAGGGCACAGCAGTCGTATGTTGTGGCCTTGTGTTCTCTAAACACACATGCAAGGACAAAGATGAGCTCAGGGAAGACGTGAAAAGAGGAAAAAGGTCTCCAACAGCTCTCTTGCTACTACTAAACAATAGCATGGCAGTAAAAATCGTTACAGCTGGTCATTAGACTCTGCATAACAGATATTGGTATAGGACAGCAGGTCTCAAAGACACTGATTAACATAAACACATCTCCTTACAGCCCCAAGAACCAGTTCAGCATCAGGGAAGAACCCCTCCCATGGAAAAAGCTGCTCCAAAGGGATTGAGAACAGTCACATTCCCTGCAAAAACAACTGGAACTAGTTGCTGTGGGGAGGTCAGAGACCAGACCAGGCATCACAAGTTTGATCCTGCTACCATGTGATATGTAACAAATGACAGATCGTTACCAGAGGGCTTTTTATTTTTGTTTTCAATTTAGCATTCAGTTTTAATTGACTCCAATACCAGTCATGGAATGACCAGGGAAAACCAACTTCAAGTATTGATTGTTTTAAATGCTATAGAATTTTCTGCAAAAATGTTTCCTACAGCTTACCATTTCCTACCATCTCCCAGAAAGCCTCCCACTGCAGAAGAAAAAGGAGATCACCACCACAATGGCTGAGAAGTAAAATCAAACTAAGTTTTACACCAGGTAAAATACAGGTTAACTAGAAAGCTGCTGTTCACCATTCACAAACACTGCTGCATTTACAGTGATTCCCACTTCACTATGAGACTAGGTGAAGCTACTCTAACATGGCAGAAATAACACGAGAGCCCCAAATCCCTCTACCAGAACAGAAATGAGAACAATTTCATCTTGAAAAGTTCAATCATCTCACTGCTGCTTAGGTGTTTAAACTCCTACCTACAGAGACGTACCTCTGCACATAATGAGGAGGTCAGCATCTGTCGCCACAGAAAGAAGGAAGGCGACAGACCGCTTTGGAAAGGGAGACACATCTGGTTTTATTTGTGCAGGGTGCATGCTGGCAAGCAGCTTTGAAATGCTGCCAAACCCAGTTCATTTTAAAATGAAAAACACAAAAGCTTTGGTTCTGCAGACACCCTCCCTTGATGCTACTAAACTGACTAATGTCAGGGGAAAAATTTCCTCCATTTATAGCAGCTAATTAAGTTAAGAGTTCAGTGGATGGAAACAGACTTAGTGATAGATGCTTCCCTGCTGTCAGATGATGCAAAACCAACATCCATTTTCATCCTCTCAAATCGCTCCATGGTATCTGACACAGCTGAGCATGAAACACTCCTGACCTGCCTCAGACAAATGGCAGGTGGCCAGGGGTATGTGGTAAATAGTTAAGTCTTTGCTCACCCTGACTGTAGTCAGAGAAAGAATCTCCTCACAACACCCTTAATTAGCAACTTCCACCAGTCCCTTGGTTTTATCGACAGCAAAAGTCAAGGATGCTAAAAGCAGCCTTACTTACATACTAAATGACAGGTTGCAATGTCCCCTTTTCCCCATGCAGTCATACCACTGCCCACTCTAAGACTTGATTCTAACATGGAAACAGTTCAAGACTGGAAAGAGCTGGTTACAGTGGGACCAAACATGACCTTGGCAACACTTACAGGGGGAAAAAATATAACTATAACTAAAAACCCCAGTGCTCTGGAAAGGTGCTCCAGTCCTGAGGCATTTCCACAGCTGGAGGCACATGTCAAGAGGCTGTCAGTTCTCCAGGCTTCTAAGAGGAGGCAGAACTTCTCACAGGGCCTGACCTCTTCCAGCAGTGCATCCACACTGAACTTCAAGTGTGCTCATCCACCACAGGCATGGCCTTAGGTCAGCAGCTATCCAGCCACCACTGCATGCATCTCTCTCCCCCATGGCATGGGTGCACCAACAGGGCCTGACTGCCAATCCTGTTGTCAGCCTCTGACCAAACTTGCTGACTATTTGTTTCACTATCACTTCAGTGACACGAAATTAAACAAGGATCCTGCACCAACAGAGAGCTCAGCTCAAGCGCTGTACTTTTCCCCCAACTATTCCAAAAGTGGAATCTAGCTTACTAAATGCCATGGAGGAAACAGCTGCCATCAAAGCAGAAACTGTCACATTAACGATAACATTTAAGTATTTGAGAAGTAAATGCAAATAAAGAGATTAAAAGTGGGAAGACCTGAATGTTGAAATTATACTAACTCAAGGACATCACATTTCGATATCACAGCTAGACTCATTTCTGCTTTGGGCTACTGTCAATAACATTTACAACAGGACTAGCTTGTTGGGAAAGATAAAGACATGGAGCACTAAAAGAATGTAACTGGAAAAACAAACTTGCCATTTTCATGGATTTCACTAAGACTTGCACTCAAAGGCAAACTCATCGCAGCTTGTGACCATGTTCAGATTTTTCAGCTTATGTACCAAAAATGAATAATTTCCTCAGTTGAAAGAAAAGTGACAGTAAAACCTAAATACTCAAATGATAAAGCCTTTCTCTTTTCTTAGCATTTTATAACCTCAGTCAATTACAACCAAGGAACTGTTTATGATGAATCCTGAAGGTTGTTCTCCAGGAGCATTCAAAGGTTACTTTCGTTAGGGAAAGCAAAACCAGCAACAGAATGGAAGCCGTACAAGCTTTAGGATAACACAAAGCAGTCCTTTGCCTGCACGAAAGAGAAGATGTGCTGAAACATGATGCATGGTTCAGCACAGCTCTGACAACTGGTCCTTTTCGAGAAGCATGTCAGCAGGCCTAAACTTGAGCTACTGGAGACGGCTTGCACAGCAGGCACATCTCCAGGACTCAGAGTCTCAAAGTCAGCTGCTCGGAAGGTAGGAGTGGATTGGACAAGAGGAAACAACATTAAAAACATGCACTTCTTCCCTCCCAGATCAGGTTAAATCCACAGCTGTGGGGTCTGTATGACACACCAGAAGCACATTCTTAAAGGCCTCTGCAGCATCAGGTAAGTCTCCTTGTGATAAATCTCCAGGATGTTGGTGGTCCAGCACAGAGGCAGCACGAGAAGTCCCTAACCCACTCTGATATATCTTTGTTCCACACACAGAGTGACACACAGACCCCACCTGGAAAGCATCACCACCAGCAGGGAGTATTACCTGGGTGTTGACAAGGGTATAGGGTCTAGCGGCTTTAACAGGTCTATCTTGTCTACAGGAAGGGTTCCTCTACAGTGGGTGTAGCAGCCAAACAAATGCAGGATGGGGCAGAAGAGCAAAGCAGCTTTTAACTATAAAACTGAACACAGACCAAGAAAAGCAGAACTTTCTGAAAAAGTCACGGATATTTCTTTGAACATGGCAGCAACTTCCACTTGAAACTCCTCTCTATATCTTGTTGCACACATTGTTGCTATATGGCCTCTCATAGCTTCTCTCCCTGCCAGATCCCCAGCAATGACATTCGAGCACTTGTAGGCAGACCCAGCCAGTGCTCCAACAACTGGCATCTCTACCCTGCTCTGCTCCTGCTGTGAGGAGATTCCTGCCCTGAAGCTTCAGTCCCTGGCAGTGCACACACTTTGTAACCTTGAAGTTCTTAAACTCTCTGCCAGTGTCTCATTAGTCATTCCTGTTGCATATAGTAAAGCCTCAGAGCCTATGTTGTAAAGGCATATCCTGCATCCTCCTGCATTAAGACACTCTTACCCAACCATAAACCGCCCCCCCCACAAATATATACACATATATATTTCTACTAGAGTCCTCCCTCCCAAGGCCATACTACTCTCAACCATTGTAATCTGCTTGTATAAGTAAAACACTACCTTCTTTCAGGACTTACACTACTTAACTACCAACCCACTAATTGGCATTTTAAACCACCACGATCCTTTTCACAACTTCACCTGTGGAAATCTTCACCTTCCTGTTTTGCTTCACTCCTCTGACCATTTCATCTGCTTCCTAGAATCTTACTCTCCCCTGATCCTTATTCACCTTCAATCTATCCTACTACCTTCCTACAAATCTCCATTTGCTTCTAGTCTTTTTCTATGCCTGAAGAGTCATCTTTTCCTTCCAAATATTCTAGTTCTACCTAAAACAGAAAATCTTCACCTGTTGTCTCAGCAGCTGACATCTCTGCTGAAAAAGAAGCAGAACAAAATGCAAAATTGCCTAAACAACAAAATTGGCAAGAACACAAACCAGTTTTATTCCCTTTCTTGATGGATAGTTTTATGGGTGCCTTAGGGTATGTCTGACATAAAACTTACTATAAACCATGTTGGTCTTATGACATAGAAAACATTCCTTCAAGCCAGAGAATCAGCAGCCACCTCTGGCTTTCTAGTATGACTCTGCATGTGTCAGGCCTTTCATGTTTCTTCCCTGTCTATGGCTTGAAAACTCATAACGATATCCACCAGCAAGGCAACATTTCAGACATGCTTCTCCCTTTATCGACAAAGTAAAAAATACATCTCAAAAGCAGCAGCAATATTTCTTTCTGCTCTCAGACACAAAATATGTTCCCCATTGAATTAAGAGAAGTGGCTAGACAGAAAATGCTGAGCTCAGAGGACTTAAAGTTGCTCTTTTGTTACCCTACTGTTCAACTCTTTGGGTTCTGCTTCCCCTGAAATGCTTCTTACCGTGCCAAACGCATAAATGCACTTATCCTTTCATTCATGGCATTTGCCCTTTAGAAAAGGAACACAGGAGGCATCTTCATCCAGCACCAGCCAGGCCAAGGCACACAAGCAGCGAGGGAGCATCCCTACAACCTCTTGAGATGAGGCAGTCTTCCCAGCACTGGAACTCCAAAAGCTCCCCTCCCCCTTCCATAATAAAAGGATCACTGTACCAGGCTGGGCCAAAAAGCTCTTTTTTCTTCAACAGTTTAGCAACAAACCCCCTCTAGCCTAATCCACCTAGAACATCTTATAACTCATCTAAGCAGCCCCATACCTAAGGGGTTACTTCAAATCCCTTCAACAACAGCTGGAAGCATGTTGTTTGACAGCCCTCCAATTTCAGCACAACACTTTGCAAAAAAGCAGAGCCTCGGGGGAATTCCTGCTTGCAGAGGAAGATAACACTCTCCAGAGGTTTCAGTTCACTAATAGGAAAATGTTTTTTTAGCTGCAGATCAGTGCACACAGATAAGGAGGTACAACCCCTTGAGACAATGCCATAATCCTGTCACCGGGTTCCAATTACTCTCTCGAAGATACAAGCATTTTTGAGCTTGCTGTTCAAGTGCCTTCAGCACCTTACCTTCACTCTTGACTACCTGCAGCTTGTTACCAGCAGTATTTTAGCAATCCTGATTCTAGGTACAGATTGCTGGGTTTAACACAGGTCCTTGACAGATTCAGTCACAAAAGCTGAAGATCCAACAGCCTACAGCTACCCACCCTGCCCTACCACTTGTTTGCCCCTCATCACTCATGTAAGCATAGAGGAACACACCTACTTCACAGCTTTACCTACCACACACCAGCTATTCCAGCAGTATTTGCAGTAACAGCCCTAGCTGAAAACTGCCAGAGTTTCAGAGCAAATTCACTTCTTGTTCTGCCATCCCTGCTCCAGAAGCAGTAACAGTTGGCAGCATAAACAGGACGTGGTGAATCCTTGTGGCAGAAGGTGATAGCAAGCAAACTTTTCTGTCCCGCTCTCAGGACTTTTCCCATGACACTAGGAACAATCCAAAACTCTTCCCAAATGATTGGCTCCAGTAGACAGAGATGAAGGACTCAGCGAGAGAAGGAAGCTGCATAAGAAGACAGACAAGTCTATCTTCGACCTAGCAGGCAGTGGTCATCATGGGACACCAGGATGGTGATGAGTCAGAACCTGGACTGAAGTTCACAAACACCTTCTCTTGAAGAAGAATCCATGCCATTCAGTGCCCCTCCTGCTTCCCTCTACAACGAACCTCCTACCAGTTTCCATCTTTCTCATTCTAGCCCAAGAAGCTGAGTTGGACCAGAAAACTCCTGAGTTACTCCCC
Source organism: Patagioenas fasciata (assembly GCF_037038585.1). NCBI lineage: Eukaryota > Metazoa > Chordata > Aves > Columbiformes > Columbidae > Patagioenas > Patagioenas fasciata. The sequence goes on from NC_092524.1 coordinate 34,033,248, forward strand.
AAATCAGTTTATTTTTCTGCTAGCAACCATGGCCAAGAATTTCAGGCCCCTTAATAGTAGGTGTGTGTGACACCAGTCTTGCCAGGAATAAAATTCAGGCATTGGATTAAAAATTTGGGATTCAGAGGATTCCATTAGCTCTTCTCTTGTCTCACATTCTCTGAAGACCAAAATTTGGTAGGCGGTAAAATTCCCCTTCCCCACCTTTAAAGACTTCATTATGAATCTATTCCCCTCAGACTCTTTTCCTACTTTTTTTTTTTTTTTGGGGGGGGGGGGCGGAGAGAAGGGAAAGTTCAAACTGAACAAATCAAATTTCAGAGTTCAAAGACTTACATGAAAATTTTATACATTTAGAACAGATATAGAACCCAAATATGCTTCCCAATATCTCCCAAAGTTACATACATCCATAACATACACACAGGAACGATTTCAGACTTTTTCCAAGCACGGGAAATGAAAAGTAGGAGTATCCAATGAAGATATCCAGTTTCATGCTCCATGATGTTCAATTTCTTTATTAAAGGAAATAAAAAGGTTTTTTGCCTCAGCTTGTCCTCTCTGTCCTTTGTATCCTCTCTGTCAGCCTCTCAAAACTCTCACAAGCAGCATCTCCGCATTGAAATGAGATATTTATTATATTTGTTTTTTCTTCAGTTATTTGCAGTTAAATGCTTTAGAAGGCACAGGGATCCTTTCAAGCACAGTGGCACATATAAAGTTGACCACCATCTCAAACTGAGGGCAGTCATCTTTCCCTAACACAAGGGACAAAAATGGGAGTAGGGCATAGTAAGGGATCTCAGCCTATCCAACACAACAAAAGTATAACATTAAGCAGTAAAATATCACACTCATTTATCATAGCAAAGCAGTGAATATAAGTCTACTCACATGCAGGTCCTTTGGATTTGCTGGGAAAACCTAGGACAGACAAAAGCAAAATTCAGGGTTACTATTATGTTTGCTTTAATTCATCCTTCAACCATTAGAAATGGTTAAAATTAAATAAGTTTTGTGGCTTCTTAAGATTCCTATAACTCCCTTCAAGCCAGTTGCTTAAATAACACTACCGGGATCAGTGTAGTAATAGCGTGAATTTTATTATTTGAATATTCTAATTCTGGGTCCATCTGCCTCTGCTTCTTAGCCACCTTTGCAGATGGCTGTTATTCTGCAGCCCCTCACCACATTCTTCTGTACAACTCTGCTCTCACTAAGCTCTCCAAAGGGACTGGAAAGAAGAACTGCACCTGAAACCTGCTCCCCCTCCTCTCAATGGAGAACTACACACTTCTTTGGGCTGACTCTGAAATTTCTCCAAATACACACTTACATGAAGGATGCAGCTTACAATCAAGATCCTTCTGCTGATGTGCAACACCTCCCCCCATTTCTCTCTGGCCATCCAGTGTTGTAGTGTCCTTGTTGTCATGACCATGGAGTTCATCCCTAGCTGTATAAATGCTTTCCTTTCAGCTGCATAATTAGAGACAAAGGAAACCTCTGCTTTGCATAGATTCCCAAAGAACAGAAACAAGTCTGAATCTGCTCAATGACTGGAGTGCGCTCTAACAAGCTGTTCTGTGCAATGCAAACAAATACCAGCAGTATCCAAGAGCTTCTGTGCAGAATAACCTTGGTACTGAAAAGACCTTACAACAGCAGATTGGCTGCGTTTGCATCACAGACAATACATAGGAATGAAGTCGTTTCAGTTTATTTGAGCTCAATTTATCACTTTAATGGCAATCCTGAAAAATAAAGAGCTAGTTTTATAGCAGTTCACATGTGATCAGTCAACACAAAAAAAAAAAAACACCACAACAATCAGGCTGTGTCTAAATCTAAATGAACTTGGATCCACTGAGTTGCATTATTATTATTATTTTTAAAGGTTAATATTTAAAAGATCTTCTTTATGTCTACTGATATTTGCTTAATTCAGCATGTTTAATACTTTTACCAACACCTCTACTTGTATTTCCCAGCATCAGGTCAAGCTATTATCAATAATGAAAGGTCCAACCTATGTTTTGATAGGTTTCTGGCAGAGCCGATTATGAATCCAGGACAGATCACAACATTTGCAATACAAATGAGAGGAAGCTTTCAAAGTATTTGAGAGACTACATGTTAAAACTTAATGAACTTATTCTGTTCCACTGCCATTCTTCCAAAAATAGCCCAGACAGTCAGGCGGACCATTGCGAATGAGATATAAACACAAGGCCTTTGAGAGCTTCGGAATAACCTTAGCGGCCAGAGATGGGAGGGAGAAAAAATAATATTAAAAAATTAAAAAAAAAAAATAAAAATCACAGCAACGAAGGAAGAGTGGAGAAGACTCACCTATAGAAAAGCAGACAAAATGATTGCTATTAGTCCTCTCTAACTCTTCAAAAATACCCCATCTCTCTCTTCTAAGCACCCCAGATGTTACCTACATTCCAGATGAACCCTCAAAGAAGAGACAGATGAGAACTAAGACTCAGCATTTCAGATTCTTATTTTACAAGTTTCTTTGCCTGCTCATTCCTTATTTTCCCCAAGTAATCCCAGAGAACTTGCCAGACAGGAAAAACGGCACAACAGTGACAGAGATCAAAAACATATTTCTAAACAGCACCGAAGTTTCCATAAATCCTCCTCTTCTGACATCGCTTCATTGCTTGCCCATCACCAAATGCTGCATTTGTGTTAAAATATGCGCAGCAGCTGTTTTTATATTCCCAAGAAAATCTTCATGTGAAAAGGGAGCAGTTTACCTGAATTCTGCAGTGTGCTTAGTGGCTAAGCAACTTATATTCATCTCACAGCACTCCGAGATATTTTGGACAGATTGCTTGAGACAAAGTGCTGAAGATTTTTTTAAAAAATCTATGCATAAATAAAAACAATTTATTACCAGAGGACAGACCAGATGCTTGCTGACTGGAAATGAGTCTGCTGTCTACATAAACACATGGCAAAGAGAATGCATTCCTACCCAGAACATGAATATATCCCTAAGCCTCCTGGAACTCAAGTAATAGAATTTATAAACAGCAAAATTATTGCAATACACTATACATAATATAGTTTTAAACACAGGAATCACAAGCTCTGCTCAGAGGTGAGCCGGCCATTATGGCCATGCTTGTCTGTCTTTATGAGAATATTCTTCAGCTTTTGTAGAAATTGCGAGCATGTCACACTGGTCCTGCATTCAAGATAAGCATTATCACCAAGAGATTTAATACAGTCTCTTGTTTCATGTTAACATCGCTTTGCTCTGCCTCCTTGGAGTTATGTAAAGTAATAAAGTGAGGGTGGTAGGGTGGCTGGAGGACAAAGATGAGGGAAAGATGATTTTCCGAGTGACTTGCCAGTATTCTTTTGTTTCTCCATCTGGCTCTCCGCTTCTTGGCTGGCTTGCTCATTAATGTTATTCATGGCCTGCGTGCTGCTGCAGGTGCAGCTCTCCGGGACCATGACACATCACCAAGCACCTCCATCCGTCCCAGAAGCTGGGCTGCTACCTCCCCGGCTCAGAAAACCTGTACATGGAAGCGCTCCTCAGTGAACCCTCTCCCTCCCCCAGGATTTTTTTCCCTTCCAAGTCTCACCCTGCGCTATGATCTTGGGCTCCCCTCCACATGCACTCACTTTCCCACTTCCCCTGCAGGAAATGGTTCATGCCTGGCCACTATAATCCTATTTAGCTGATGATCTGCCCTGATCAGTTTACCACAGCTCATTTTAGACCCTGAAGCAAAAGGAACACGGAAAGGGAAACAAGGCAGAACCACTCTCGGGTCTTCTGACATTTTTAACTAATACTTTCGTTAGTGAGACTGGATGCCTCAAAAATTATATTAGAAAGGCTTGCCATGTTGTGGTTGCCTTTCCCCATCCAACAGCACTGTGCAGCATGAGGTATTTGCATACTGATTACAGACTCAATAGAAGGTGCTGCAGTGTGTAATGTGGGTTTCAGATGGGGATGGCGCACTCCAGCCCCAGGCTGGGTAGCATATCTGACAAACCTGTATCTGAAATGAGGCAGTGACGTTATCACCAATAACAGCAAGACTGGAAAAAACACAGATAGATGGGATCCAAAAAGACCTTGTTCCTTTCCCACTCACATTATGCATTCTTGCCAGTTTGTCGCTCTCTTGTGTGTCACTCCACTCCTCATTACCTACAAAGCCAAAAATCAGGACAGGAAGACATACAAGTGTGGGATATTTGATTTCAGCAGCCTCTCCCAACTAAAAAAGCCAGAAATACTAAAAGGAGACCAACTCCTCCTCCAGCAGCTTCCAGCACCAGCAGAGTTTTCCACGCAGGACCACTTCAGCTTTGAGTGCATCTGACAATTAACATTTATTCTGCTCTACCACACAGAGGCCAACTTGAGCTTCACTGATGTTGATGAGTGGTGGTCATGGGATATTTTCAGGTGCCATGATACATCAAATAAATAGGACTTTTTAGAGTTATGTTTGTTTTCAAACTACATTGCAACTGCTGCTGAAGTCAAGTCTATGTGCTTTTTTAGAACTAACCTCTTTCAAAGTTCTGTGGAAAAGCACACAAAGTTACTCCTTCCATCCCATGCCACTTATGATCAGGCATCTCCTACAGACAAAATCTACATCATGGCTGGTCTGAGAGAAAAGACATAGAATCATTTCAGTTGTAAGAGACCCTCAACATCATCAAGTCCAACCATAACCTAATCTAACTCTAGCATTAAACAACATCCCTAAGAACTTTGTCTAAACACCTTTTAAACACCTCCAGGGATGGTGACTCCACCACTTCCCTGGGCAGCCTGTCCCAATGCCTTTCTGTGAAGAATTTTTTCCTAATATCCCATCTGAACCTTCCCTGGTGCAACTTGAGGCCATTTCCCCTTGTCCTATCACTTGCTACTTGGGAGAAGAGAACAACAACCTCCCTGCTACAACCTCCTTTCAGGTAGTTGTAGACAGTGATAAGGTCTCCCCTCAGTCTCCTTATTTCAGGGTACATTGGGTAAATAAGCACATAGTTCACATCAGGTACTATTTTGTGACTATCTACCTTATTTTCTTCTTTCACTCATTTCTAAAAGGCAGATCCCCTCATCTCTACTGAGATTTTATATATCATACCATTGCACTGCTATTTACATTGTTAACAATGCTTGTCCATCAGATGAACATCAAGAAATTAGAAAGGGGAGAGGGAAAAACTCAAGCTGCAAAGACGATCTAAAAGAGGGGTGCGGTTAGGTATCAGAAGATAGTATACAAGGAAACACTGAACAGATTCATCAGCTGTGCAAAGAGCTGAAAACAGTCTGTGCTTCCAAAACTGCTTCACATGAGCAGTTGCTACAGGACATATAGATAAGAGCATCTACATTAAAATCTCACTCCACCAAAATGTGGTCGATGCTCTTGAGACAGTTCAAGTGCCCTCAGCTGTACTGAAAGGCTGAGACTGGAGGGGAAAAAATCAGGGGCAATCAAAATGGTAGGGTAAAGGACAAGCACTTATTTACTAATACACAACACGCATTCAGTTTAGGCACTGCCCTCTGCTTAACAAGTAGGGACAGAATTTTTTCTGTGAGTACTGGAAGATGTGTACAAATGCATCAATCATCACCAGCTTCCCCATAAAAATATAAAGCCACCTCCATACTTATATATATATCTCCCCCTCCCTGCAGCATATGCAAAGGTTTCACTTACCTGAGGCCTGTGCTTCTAAGATAAAGGTATCAAAGATAACTAGCAGAAGAAATAACCCATGGCTAGTCAAGGCAAGAGATGATCCTGTGTTGCTCTTTGGTGCTACCATTCCATGGCACATCTTTTACCCACCAAAGTTTCTTTTTAAAGAATTCCCGAAAGAGCTGGTTGGTCAGAAGCACCTCGGTCTACAAAAACAAAAAGAAAGGAACAGTAAGTCTTGAGCCAAATGTGGACAGCATCTGGGGAGGGGAGGAAAAGGGGAAATTCAGAAACAAAGAAAAGCAACCTTTTGAATGTTCTAGCATTTAGGAATCTCACCCTGTGAACTGTGAATACATGGTAACAGGAGCATAAAAAGCAACCTTTCCCATAGGAAATACAAAAAGGAGCTGCATTATAGAGAGAACAGAACTTTTCACTCACTCTCTAAAATTTTGGGTGTGAAAGACTGCCCAGCTTACCGTTAATTTTAGCTTTTCCTTTCAAGACAACACTAGAAGATATAGCATCTGGAGAATTTGTTTCAAAAGAACTTCAAGAGAGCCAGCCTTCCTATACCTCCACCACCTTTCAGAAGGTCTCCAAGACACAGCAGACTATACTAGACAGCTAGGATAAATAAATCAAATGCTTCTTCAGCCACCTGGAGAGGTATAGCAAACCTGACAGCCAGCTGGCATGCAGGCAAACACACGCTTATGAGGAGGAATGTAAAACAGCTTGCAAACCTCAGGTATAATGTTCTGACAGTACAGAGCACAGCAATTAAATTTGCAGGATGTGACAGCGCTCATACCTGAGGACTGAGGGATTCAGCCATAGCCTATCAGACACTGTCACAGCAAAACCAGACTTGTACACAAACACACAAAGCACAGTTGAGAAATCAAGAAAGCAGAGTTGAACTCCTATTTTTAATGAAGGAAAAAGACCTGGCAGAATACATGTCCCACCAACCTAGTATGGTTTTAGCCTGCAAGAACTCCCCCTTGAAGGGGGATGGGGTTGTAGCTGGGCTTGTCCCAGTGGGGCAGCATTCTAAAACAGATGAGGACCGGGTGGCCTCCTGTGCCCCTAGGGAAAAATTAGTGTGCTCTGCCTGCTCCCTGAAATCCCTGTACACCAATGCACGCCGCACGGGGAATAAGCAGGAGGAGTTAGAATCCTGTGTTCGGTTGGGAGATTATGATCTGGTGGCAATTACAGAAACGTGGTGGGACAGTTCACATGACTGGAATGTGGTCATGGATGGCTACGCCCTTTTCAGGAAAGACAGGCCAGCCAGGCGTGGTGGTGGAGTTGCTCTCTATGTGAGAGAGCAACTGCAATGTACTAAATTCTGCCCAGGAGCGGATGAGGAACGAGTTGAGAGCGTATGGGTCAGGATCAAGAGACAGGCTGGCAAGGGTGATACGGTTGTAGGTGTCTATTATAGGCCACCAGATCAGGCTGAGGAAGTTGATGAGGCCTTCTATGCGCAGCCGAGAGTGGCCTCACAGTCACAGGCCCTGGTTGTTGTGGGTGATTTTAACTTCCCTGATGTTTGCTGGAAGGACCATTCAGCCAGCCAGCCACAGTCTAGGAGGTTCCTCCAGTGCATTGATGATAACTTCCTCACGCAGATGGTGGAGGAGCCGACTAGGAGAGGTGCACTGCTGGATCTCATCCTCACTAACAAAGAGGGTCTGGTTGAAGCAGTAAAAGTTGAGGGCTGCCTGGGTTGCAGTGACCACGAGATGGTGGAGTTCAGCATCTCGTGTGGCAGGAACAGAATAACAAGTAGAATTGCAACCCTGGACTTTAGCAGGGCTAACTTCGGCCTTTTCAAGCAATTGCTGGGGGAAATCCCATGGGCAAGACTGCTTGAAGGAAAAGGGGCCCAAGATAGCTGGATTGCATTCAGAGATTGCTTCTTCCATGCTCAGGATCAGAGCATCCCCACACATAGGAAGTCGAGGAAGGGAGCCAGGAGGCCTGTGTGGTCGAATAGGGATCTGTTGGGTATGCTCAAGCAAAAGAGGAGAGTTTACAGGTCATGGAAGCAGGGGCTGGCCACTTGGGAGGAATATAAGGCTGCTGCTAGAGGATGTAGGAAGGCAGCTAGGGTAGCCAAGGCCTCCTTAGAATTACAGCTGGCAAGAGGGGTCAAGGACAGCAAAAAGAACTTTATCAAATACATAGCAGATAAAACTAATATCAGAGGCAATGTAGGCCTACTGATGAATGAGGTGGGTGCCCTGGTGGCAGAAGACACAGAGAAGGCAGAATTGCTGAATGCTGCCTTTGTCTCTGTCTACTCTGCTGGAGGCTGTCCTGGGGAGCCCTGTACCCCTGAGACCCCGGGTGAAGCCAGGTCAATGGAGGAGTTTGCTTTAGTCAATGAGGACTGGGTTAGGGAGCAATTAAATAGTCTGGACGTCCATAAATCCATGGGTCCAGATGGGATGCATCCACGGGTGCTGAGGGAGCTGGCTGAAGTCATTGCTAGACCACTCTCCATCATTTTTGCCAAGTCTTGGGAAACGTGAGAGGTGCCCGAGGATTGGAGGAAGGCAAATGTCACTCCAGTCTTCAAAAGGGGCAAGAAGGAGGACCTGGGTAATTATAGACTGGTCAGCCTCACCTTTGTCCCTGGGAAAGTAATGGAACAGCTTATCCTTGGTGTTATCTCAAGGCATATCAGCAATAAGAGGGTCATTAGGGGCAGTCAGCATGGCTTTACCAAGGGTAAGTCATGCTTGACCAACCTCATAGCCTTTTATGAGAATGTAACAAGGTGGATGGATGATGGCAGGGCGGTGGATGTGGTCTACCTTGACTTCAGTAAAGCTTTTGACACAGTCTCTCACAGCATCCCCACAGCTAAATTGAGCAGGTGTGGTCTAGACAATAGAGTAGTGAGGTGGGTTGCAAACTGGCTTAAAGAGAGAAGCCAGAGAGTGGTGGTCAATGGTGCAGAGTCCAGTTGGAGGCCAGTATCTAGTGGAGTGCCTCAGGGGTCAGTACTGGGGCCAATATTATTCAATATATTCATTAACGATTTGGACGAGGGAATTGAGTGTACTATCAGCAAGTTTGCTGATGACACTAAGCTGGGAGGAGTGGCTGACACGCCAGAAGGCTGTGCTGCCATCCAGCGGGACCTGGACAGGCTGGAGAGTTGGGTGGGGAAAAATTTAATGAAATATAACAAGGGCAAGTGTAAAGTCCTGCATCTGGGCAGGAACAACCCCAGGTTCCAGTATAGGTTGGGAAATTACATATTAGAGAGCAGTGTAGGGGAAAGGGACCTGGGGTCCTGGTGGACAACAGGATAACCATGAGCCAGCACTGTGCCCTTGTGGCCAGGAAGGCCAAAGGCATCCTCGGGTGTATTACAAGGAGGGTGGACAGTAGATTGAGAGAGGCCCTCTTTCCCTTCTACTGCACCCTGGTGAGACCCCATCTGGAAAATTGTGTCCAGTTCTGGGCCCCTCAGTTCAAGAAGGACAGGGAACTGCTGGAGAGGGTCCAGCATAGGGCAACAAGGATGATTAAGGGAGTGGAGCACCTCCCTTATGAAGAAAGGCTGAGGGAGCTGTGTCTCTTTAGTTTGGAGAAGAGGAGACTGAGGGGTGACCTTATTAATGTTTATAAATATATAAAGGGTGAGTGCCATGAGAATGGAGCCAGGCTCTTCTCAGTGGCAAACAATGATAGGACAAGGAGTAATGGGATCAAGCTGGAACACAAGAGGTTCCACTTAAATTTGAGAAGAAACTTCTTCTCAGTGAGGGTGACAGAGCACTGGAACAGGCTGCCCAGGGAGGTTGTGGAGTCTCCTTCCCTGGAGACATTCAAAGCCTGCCCGGACACATTCCTGTGCGACCTCACCTAGGCGTTCCTGCTCCAGCAGGGGGATTGAACTGGATGATCTTTCGAGGTCCCTTCCAATCCCTAACATACTGTGATACTGTGACTGTAATGCTCGTGACAGAAAGTTGGGACAAAAAAGTCTTTGTGTACTGTTTTATAAAGGAGAAAGGAGAAAACTAGCATAAAGATAACTGATGGAGTAGAAAAACAAGCAAACAAACACACCAAAAAAACCCACACACCCAACAAAACCCAAAAACCAACCAACCAAACAAAATATAGAGACACATTTCAACACTTATATCATGTTATTCCTTACATACACATCTAAAGCTCTAAAGCTCTTAGGGAAAACAAAATTGCAGAAATTTAGGTTTCTTTACACTTGACCACAGGAATACTTTAAATTTTGAGGGAAATCTCATTCAGCCACAGCTGCTTCAGTTAAATGATATTCATACTGAGGGAGGATTTTTTTCTTTCATTTTAGTCCAAGTTTCCCATAGAAATTCAAAACTGCTGGATAACTCCAAACAAATTTAAGAGGTGCAGAGATGGGTATTGTACTCTTCGATACCCTGTGAAAGCAGATGGGAAACCTGGGTTAGTGCTCCTACTACTAGGGAAGGCAGTATGACTTTCAGATTAAGTACTTCTGTGATTAAGTCAACATGACAACACTGACCAGAGAAACACAAAACTCATATAGCCACAACTCACATTTCCAATTACTCAGACAAAAAAGAAGCTGCATTACAGGAGGGAACATGTAGATTTGTCATTAAACCTAGAAGACACCCTAGTGAAAAGAGGGTTTCCTTAGTTCCATGTCACTACTTTGCTCATGTTTACTTCATAAAAGGGCTCTCTTTAAAATTTGGATCTTTCAAGTCAATTAGTCTCTACCAAAGAACTCTTTGTCTGCATACACCCCCGCCTTGAAATGTCATTTCAAGATGACATTTAAAGTGCCATGTGGCAAATCTGGAGCTGATTCTACAATAAACTGTGTGTCTACCCCTTTTGTTTCTTGCATCATTTGGAGAACGAGGGACAGAAATGAAGCTATCCCATTCCACGCTTGTAGCAAAACTTATAGATTTTTCATGTCTTCCACAGACAAGGAGCCAATGCCTTGTTAACCAAACCCCTACCATACAGAAAGGAATAACGATGCTGACACTCAACTGCCAGAATTTCTTCAACAACAATTAAGACCATGGAATGAAAAAATACTCCTCTCTGAAGAAAGCCAAGCCAGCTAGTCTGTACATCTACCTGCTCCTCTCAAGTCTGATCACGTGCACGGATTTTAAGTTTATATATAATGGGAAGATGCCAGCATCTGGCCTGTACGCCAGGCCCACAGCTGGCTGCTTTCTTCTGCAAGTCACTGCTCTACACCAAATTGCAGCTCTGACAAAGCATTGCACCACCTTCAGCAAATGGCCCTTCTGATCAAGACAGGTCTGTCCTCCCCATTCCAATTTAATGAAGCCTCATTAGTCTTACAAACTCTACAAGTCTTGCCAAGGCATCTTTGAAGGTGGCCTTCCCTGCACTTGGAATGGTGCTTTTCAGGTGACATAACAGCAGCCACCAGAAGAGGTAGGGAAGAGGATATGCAATTATCACCGAATTTCCTGAGCTGCCTGAGGTGTTTGACCTTGCCCCAGAGGCATTTTCCTCTCCCAAAGACTGCATGGGGGAGCCAGCAGTCCAATTCTGGTCTCTGAACAACCAAGTTAGAAATACCTAAACCAATAATATCTGCTAGGGGAATCAATTATTGCTTATTCTTGATTCACTAATAGATTGCTCTAAAGCACACCACTGCTCCTCTCCTTTCTTCTAAATTCAGGCACAGTTTCCCCATCTCTCTTCAGCTAACAAGTCACTTGAGTCCCAGGTTATCAGGGATCCTGTTGTCAGAGGCACAGGGCTGCCCCACAAGGAATGCTGTAAATTGCTGCTGCTATGCCTCCAGTAACATACCACTAAGCTGAGTTAGCTCAGTATGAGATTTGAAGGATACACAAAGGTAGCAAAACCATTTAGTGGGAGATAGCATCAATAAACCCCTCAAAATTGTTAGGAGACAATGGGCAAAGGTACTGTCTGCAAGGATCCTCCCTCAGGCTTCAGACAAGTTACACAACTTGTTCCCAGTCTTGATTTTTGCTTGGTAAAATTAAAAGATGAAAGAGATTCTAGCTAGATAAGGAGGTATCCTTTCTTCCCAGACAGAGTTATTTGGTTAGGAAGCTATTTAGACAGACATTCAATTCTCTGAAAGTTGCCTGTTGTTTTAGCACATTCCTTATACCTACAGCTCAGGGGGAAGCAGCTTTCATAACAACTCTTCAGGCCTACACCTCCGGGAGTTAACTGGAGTGCACTGCAGAGCACACACGTTTGTCAGGGACATACTCCCAGCTCAACAATTCATGGGTTCAGTGAACCAAAGCAAGTCCCTGTTTACACACAGCATTAAGGAACAGGCTGGTTTCTTCAATAGATCCTAGAAACAATGAGGCAGAAGCTGACAGTAGCACAAGTATACAAAGCGAGTACACTACAAACCTGTTTCACATGCCACAGGCTAGGCTGAAGGGTTATGGAATGATTAAACAGATATTTTTCCAAAGATAATATTTAGTATAGCCAGCAGTTCTCGTAAATACAATAAGGAGGTGAGAGGAGATTCTTCTCTGTTAACAGTATGTCAAATCAATGGAGGTTTGTGGGTATTTTCCTTCCTTCATTTTAATGTGCACTTAGAAAAACACCTACTAAATATGGGTAAGAAAATAAACCATCATCTATGGCCACAAAGTTAATAGCCACACACCCTCTCAGGGAATGCTATGAACAAGGGAAAAAGTACTCATTGCTCCTGGGTAACAGCCACCCCAAGTTCTTTCTTTCCTTGAAGTCTTGTCCTCAAGCAACCTTCCCAGTGAAGCTCCAGCATTAGTCCCCTCGCTGCCTGGCCAGCCCTGCTCACACAATGAGCAGTGGTTCGCTTCCACGTGAGCCCCCTGAAACAGGAACCAGTTTCCGCTGAAACCACGCAGGCCAGACTTTCCACTCACCCTTAAACCACAATCAGCCCTTTCCAAACATGATGCACTCACACATGGCAGGAGCTTTTCTAAGCTAAGCTGTTTGGGGACCTCTGCCATTTATCTTCTAGACCTTCAGAAGCTGTCAACTCATATCCCTCAATCCAAGGTCCCTTCATAATCTGGGGAAAATGTATGCATGCTTATGACTAATTTTCTGATTTTCCCCCATTTTGTCACAGAAGGACTCCAAGGTCCCAATGGAAAAGTGTTCTTTGGAAGGCCATATTCTCAGGACATGAAAGAGAACCAGATTCGGTTAGTTTTGGTGCACCAAGACCACGTGATGACAGGGAGGTGGACAGGGCAGTCAGAGGCTCTTCAGTTGCTCAAGATGCCTGGCACAGCTATGTCCTGTGTCAGCCTTGCCGGAAAACAGGTCTTCAACCTGGATTATTCACAGTTTGTTTAGGGAAATGTTCAGTATGTTTGCAATGCTACTGGTTTGTTTTTAAATGCCATACTTGAAACTTGCCAAAAAGAAAATTAGTTACCCACACACATATCAGAAATCTGTTTTATACACACAGTTTTCCTCTCTCAGAATAATATCCAGAAATTCTTTGCTATCTCTTGAACACACCCAGCAAAGATCTTGGCAGTGGGATGAGTGATGGGTGTACACAGCACACCCTGTGAAAGGCTAAGCACAAGGATTGTCCTCACCTCAGGGTCACACCACAGGTTGAACCTAATTGTGAGCAGTGTGGTTCAGAGGATTTAGCCTTCACCATTAGTTCCTGGTTTTGTTATATCCTTATTTTGTCTGCTTTGCAATGCACAGTCAAACTTTAAAAAAAAAGTCATCCTCTTGGTTGTTTAATAAGTAAAATCACAGAAAAATCACGCTCAAGTGCCACCAGAGGAAAGAAATCCCTAATTCTACTTACTTTCTGTAGCTCAGCCAGTTTAATTGAAAACTTTTAGAAATACAATTGTATTTTTAACATTTTGGGATAACTTCAGAATTCAATTAAAGTGTTCAGTAAAACTAGACACAAAGGAAAAAAAAAAAGCTTTCAAAGTTACCTGCAGGCAGTTTAGAAAAATCTTAATCATCTGACTTTTCAGCACAGCCAACTCTCAATTATCTAGGATAATTGGAAAAGGTGGAAGAGCAGAAATAAGAAAAACCAAACAACCCATGTAACACGCCCCCCCAACACACACATACAGAGTAACCAAATTATTTAGAATACACATGTTTGGTAGCTTAATTTTACAGCTTTATTTTTGAATTAAAAAGCAGCAGATTTCTGCACATCATAAAGCAGAGGGCTGAATTGCACACATCCCCTGCTCCAGGGAGGAGTCACTAGGGCAGACTGAGCTGCTTATTCTGGACACTGGAATGAGCACACATCCTCCTGCAGACCCAGACCTGATTTCAACCTGTAGCGGAATCTGAGTTGTTGGGTTTCCTTCCTCATTCCCCAACTGTGCCACAGGGTTTCACCTATGACCTGTAATTCAGCTGTTTCTTTTGTGTAAATATCTTGGTTTAGCTTTCACCTCCACTCTCTCAAGGAGGTTTCTAAAACACCAACACAATTGTTGGTGATGCAGAATTCCCATTTTCAAGAGGGAATATTAGAGCTTGCTCAGAGAAGCTGGTTGGACAAGCTAAATTCTGAATTTCCATTTTAATCTCTGGTAAATGGCATATGCCTAACTCTCCACAGTCCCACTAAGGCACACTTAAGGCTTGAAGACAGGAAACTGGATTTTTCACTACTGGATAACCAATCCCTTACAACTACAAAAGTGACACCAACATTCCTATCCCAAGTGAATAAGCCTGCAAGATTCAGCATTCACCAATGTGCATAGCTTGTTCCACAGCCTCCTCCTGTCTCAGTCTAACGTCCTGTTTGCATCTCAATCATGTGTTTGCACACCCCTCCCTTGCTTGCCTCTTTATCTCACTTGACATTCCTCATCTTAAGGTTAGCTGAGCATATTCTCCTGTGGGCTAAAGGCAGGGATCACTTCCTTCATCTCTTTCCATTCCATACTAGCAGTTTCAGTACAAATCTTTGCAAATGAGCTTCTTCCCTGCTGCAGGCCAAAGAGAAATAAACAGCAGGCTCAAAGATGTTCCCAAGTGGATCAAACAAACCACAACTCCAATAGTCTCCTTAGAGATGAGGAACAAGGAAGGAATAGACTTTTCGAGGTATGCAAAGAAGAGGTGCAAGGTTGCCAAAGGGAGAAAGGAGTGGTATTCAGCACCCTTCACTGGCCATTGCACGATGGAAGCTCTGAAGTCAGTTGTGGATTAATCCCCAGTGGTTTACCACTCCTCAGACCAGTGTGATGCACAAAGCAATTTTTAAGCATAACAAGGACAGTGCTGCTGCTGCTCAAGATGTCTTGCTTGCCAGCTTCCTCTGTTCCTAATTATCCAGCCAATGAAAATTAACAAGAAAAGAGGCCTAGAGCTTCTTTAAAAAATACATGTGTGCATCCAGGAAGCACCAGAAAGAAAACGACACCTCACACCCCAACGCCTGACCCCCAGCAATTTTATATGCAGTATTCTCTTGGCAGACGCAAAAGATGTAGGCAGGTGTTTCAAAGACTTTTTTTTACAGATGATGAATTCATTTGGCATAAGTCAGCCAAGCAAAGGGCTTCTAGGTCCCTCAAGGAAACCAGAGCAAGCAAATTTTTACTCTACACTTTAAAGGTCCATTGTTACATTGTCAGTCATAGTTCACAGATTCGTGTCTCCTACAGTCTAAACCATCCTTTTGCATGGAATATTAAAGATATAAGAACTAACCAGCCAGCCACACTGGTCTTCTAAATAAATCTGTGCACTATTGCCGTAAATTCCATCTTCCCAAGAAGACATCAGAACAGACCTCCAAAAAACATGCTTCGTTTTAGGATGGACTCCCTCAGACACGGAACTGCAGAAGACAAACTGCTGGCAAGGTGCTCTGACACATCGACATGTAGTTACATGGTTTCGCATCACAGCTTTGAAGACATGAAATGTTTCCTGTTCCATGCACTTGGTGTCCCATTCTGTGACACAGTGAAGCAGACACCACTAGCAGAGCTTCCTCTAGGATCCGGGTTTCATTCTTGCAAATATCACTCTCATACTTTTAGAAATAGCCTCAGTCTTGTGAAGATCCTTGCCCATTTCTAAGAACTGTGGTTGTAATGCCAGGTCTGACACAGTCATAGATTTGAATTTTATGACCTAAAAAAAAATCCAATTCTCCTTGTCTCGGTAAGTTTGAGAGAAAGCTCAAGATACCATTAGCTCCCCAAATTTTAAGTTTCTTTGAAAGTCACAAAATTTCACTGGAAACCTTTTAAAACGGAAAACCTGGGAGGAGAACGATAAGAGATGAAAATTCAATTCACACTCCAAATAAGGAAGGAGAAGATGGTTACGGGCAGGCACTGAACTTCCAGGGAACAGCAGGAAGGAGAAGCAAGGCCAAGGAGGGCCAGGGTGGAGAGTTAGGTTAATGCACACAACACCAATGCATTGCAGATGTCTGTGCTATTACAAAAATGCTTATAGCAACGCGGTCACATCACCAGTGAATAAAGAGAAACCAGTTATTTAAAGAGTGTTGGATCCGCTTTAAGGATTTTTTTAAAGCATACTAGCATCTATGCAATCCATAGGAGAAAGAGACTGTGGGATAGTGGAGAATACATCTCACGCAGAATCTTTCCCAGGTTTTGTTTTGTTAATACATCTTTATTTGGAAAAGCATTCCCATTTGGAAACTACTGTTTCAGCATTTTCCCCCTGCCACACTGCATCAGAAAGACTAGGTTTCATACTTTCAGCTTTAATCAGTACAACAGCACATTTACAGAGGACCATATGCACAAAATGTTCCAGAATGCTTTCCAAAAATAATAAGTCCTAAAAAAGAAAACTCACAGTAAACTGAACTGGCTTCAGGGAAGGAGAATAAAGAAAAGCCATGCAAAGGCAGAACCTCTTGAAACCACATACAAGCTTGAAATGTTACTCTCAGTAAGAATGGGGTTCTCAAGGCATCAGGGGATCGGTAAATTCACTGGTACATCCAGAATGTTTCTCTCACTTATGCAGCTGTGTTAATTGTTTCAGGGAATGCATCACACAACCCATGTACAATAAAGACTTATTTTATAATCCCTCACTACTAGAATGTGCTTCTCCCCATCCTTACCACTTGTGCTTTCTTTTCAACTGATGTGGCTAAAAGCATCAGTCTGCTACACACGCAGCTGCAACACCACCAGGCTGCAGAGTCATTTGAAGAGGACACCCATTTGGGAAATCTTTTTCCTATCAAAGCCCTCTATATATGAACTTCAGTGAACCAGTCTGACATTTAAATAAGGAACTACACTAGAAGATGGAGGGACTTATGTATATTCTGAAAAGCACAGCTGTGAAACACAACTCAAGTTTAGAAGCTGCTATCCCAGATATGAAAACATCCAACCACCCACTTGCAAGGGGTGATGACAATCTCTGTGCAGTGCTTATTATTTGTATCACAGTTTCTATATAAAGTTTCCCAAAACAGACACGTTGTAATATCAGAATCTTCCAGGCTAACAAAGCCTTAATGTTTGGATGCCTGACAGCACAAAGGTCTTCTCAAAGATAAACACAAAAACCCTGAGAAATAAGGCTGCCCATTAAGTCCTCCAAAAACTTAATCTTCCACCAATCTATCATTGACCAACTGAGAAAGTTAAAAAGCATAGTTTGGGATTCTGGTTGTGATTTCAAGACAGACTTTGGCATTCTAACACAGGACTGCTTCTCAATAAGGCAGGGTAAAGAGAAGCAGGCCTTCAAAAGGTCTCAGCACCATGGCTCAGTTTTGTATCTGTTATCTCTTTATTTCACTTTTTCTTTTTTAGTAGCAGAAAAGTCATTAGATGTTTCCTATTTCTTTTCATATTTAGGATGCACTGTGCAAACATCACAGATATCCATATATTGCCACAAACCCTCACTGTGGCAGAGATCAATCACAGAGGCATTCAGCATATTTCACTCCAGAGAGCCCAGCCACACCACTCTCGCCAGCATACCATTGAAAAAAGGAAAATTCAAATTTTACATTGCCGTTCAAACCCCTTGCAACTCAAAGCATAGGACGACTAGCACAACACCTGTATGCACACCTGCTCCTGTGCGGTCAAAGGCGGCTGCAGAAGGTGGCCCTGGCAGGCTCCCAGGCTGAGAACCCTCACAAGCAGCAGGCACACCAGCATCTGCACCAATACTCAACCTGAAGCTTTCAGACTCTAGGCAAAGTGCCATAAATTAATCTCAAAAGTCAATACTTGAGAGCTGAGAAAAGAGGGGTTGGGAAATAGAATCCTAACAGCTTCCTTTCTCTTAAATCACTCTTGCAATTACCAGCTCACAGAAAGCACACATCACTAGGCAGAAGACCCCCACAGCCTTTTCTAACTGGCTTCCCTCAGTGGGCTATGCTTAATTTGATGTTCTAACAAGGGATCAGTTGTAATTATATTCTGATTTGAGGAGCATGAGCTAGGAGCATCAAGCCAGAGAGGCACTCCAAGAAGGATTGCTGTTCATTACTTGTCACGGGTGGACATACACACACACAGCATGTAGGCCAAGCACTCTAAGAAAAAACCCCAGGACAGGTCCACTTCTAATAGGGTGGCAAACCAGTTCCCAGAGACCTACACCCACCATTCCAGGGTTGCATGTTAAGATTTCCACAATTAGATTGAAGCGGGAGAAAAGCAGCATGTCGGAGAGAAGAGTAGACTAGTAAGAGACTGCAGGATAAAAATCTGTCATAAATAAATTCTGTAATTTGCATCTCAATTGAAGGTCAATTTGAATTGTCAATTTTTCCTTCACTTGACTCAGTGACATTTACACTTTACAAACCATGCCTATTTGCGAAAGAAAAAAAGTATTAAAAAAAGAAATCTATATGGATTTTTTTGCTGAAATTACGACAGCCCAGAAGTGAGACCCAGGATGCTCTGACCTGCAGCATCAAGGAGTGGGAGCACAGCCACAGCCTCCTGCACCCATCCCACAGCACCCACCCTGCAGGTTTCACAGGGATCACTGTTCCTCCACTCCTCAAGGAGGAGCTCCTGCTGAGCCACTACAGAACAGAAACTCAAAGCAATCGTTGGGTCAAGGGTCTTGAGGCAGCCAAGGAGCACTGCCTGGTAGTAACTGTTCACTCAGCAGTTCTCAGTGCTCTGTTTATATAGTGGCAATGGTTCCTCAGCTTTTACTGACCCGCAATGTAGTATGCCGCTTGTATATCAGCACTGCCCCTTTGCAGAGCTGGGCCAGGGCCGAGGTCTGTCCCTCTGCCAGCTGAGCACTAACAGACTTGTGCTGCTATCTTGCATGACGGGTGACCAGATACCCCCATGCTGCTGTTTCCACTCCCACTTTGCAGTTAATTATCTCCTCCACAATACTGATGCAACTTCTAGGAGGTTTTTGGGGAAACTGGGTCCTTGCACTAACACAGCTCTGAAGTCAGTGGAAGCAGCAGCTGGGGAGAGGTAAGAAACTCCACCTCAGTTTTGCTGCTTAAATCTATAATTTGTGGAACCATTGACTTAAGCAAGTAGCCTGTACCACGTGCTGGGCCAAGTAATTGCACAGGCTTCTTGCTCCTAAAAATCACAGCTCAGTCTTCAATCCACATTAAAACATGTCAGAACTAATTTACTATGCATAAATTTGCTCTAGACCTAAACCCTCTCCCTAAATCAGGGCTCTGAGCAGCCTGTTTTCCCTGTAGATTAAAAACCAGAAAGCTGTGTGAGAGTGCCCCATGATAGCCAAAGGCAACAAAGGCTTGCCTAGTTAGAGGAAGTCAAATGAAATTTAAGTCAAAAGAGGGGAAAAAGTTGTACAAAGCAGGACAGCAGAAGTCAGCAACTTGCTCTGGCAGTAAATCCGAGTTTCATGCAGCAGCGAGAAAAGCTACGACGTGCTGTGGCACACAGGCAAGAATGGCACACCTGCCAATGCTAGGGCAAGAAAGAGATACACACAGAAGTCAGACAGAGGTTATTTAACCCTCTGCTTCACACCTTGGCTTTTTCACTAGACCACCCAGAACCACATAAGCACAGCTTTGTCCAGTCTGCCTCAAAACTCCAGTGAAACCCCTCCCAGAGATCATATTCCCTCTGGACACTCGCATGTGCAAAGACAAACCCCAGATAAAGCAGCAGGCAATGCCTCTTTACCACTGGGACCAGAAGCTAGAGGAAAGTATCCTGCCAGTGACCTGGGCAGCTCCCTCCCTGAAAGCAAGACTCACTGCCTGCTGTCCCTCAGCCAAGCACATGGTTCCCAGGTGCTGCCTCTCTCCTGGTTCTCATCATAGTCCTCCACCCCCTGCATGGGCCAGCTACCAGGCAAGCATCCATGAAATACAAGCAAGAAGAGGAAAACAGTAGAGTCTTCATTGGATTTCTGCATTTTGTTACTTCTCCAGCACACTTATATTCAAATGTCAACAGGCTGGGCACATGAACATGAAGGATGCTGCCCCAGACACCTCTTCCCCACACTCATCTTGCACACAGAGCTAAGAAGTGGAAGATTCTTCTCCATTTCACTTAAAAGGAACATTTTAGAGTAGGCACATTTAACTCTTCATTATCAGCAGAGTAGGAAACAACTTTGTTAAGCTGCTACCAGCTAAGTGAATAACATCCACTTGGGAAACAGGTCACTATCTGCTTTGCTTAGGGTTTTGATGGGCCTCCAAGCATCCTGCACAAGTACATGCAAGCCATCAAATTATCAAACTACTCGGCAGGAAAAAACATTATAGCACAGAATTCTCAGCGACCTCTACTCAGCCCCATGGGAAAAGCACAGCAACTCCAGCTTCCTTTAAAGGAAGACTGACTACATTTTATTTTTTCCCAGACATTTTGCAAATAAATACAAAGGTCCTGCTACAGCCAGTAATCCTCAAGCAATTTCCTGTCTCTGGAGACAAGGTTTCCTCAGAGTGAATTGATTAAATAAAGGTTATTAGAATTAGTATAAAGCAAGCTAGTTTAAAAGTCACCCACTTCATATTTTTACCTGCAACATAATGATCCAAGCAGCAGCACAAAGCCATCAGCTACAAGAGCTTACAAGATAGCAAAATTAATATGCAAAACCTGCCAAATTGCGAGACAAAGATTTAAAATGTCTTTCAACAGCAGATTATTTTCATTTTCATTTAATCTATTTTCAAGTGAATTTCTCAAAGGGAATTCACCCAATCCCTTTATTACTGTACTCTTAAGATGAAATTTGTTTTCCCATTTTGTCAATCTGACATGCAATTTAGTCTTTCAAGAGTCAGCAGTCATCCTCACCAAAGCTCTTCTTTTTCCTTTGCAGTGTAAGTCTCTACTGCAAAACAACAGGCAAAATCCATTTGCTCCACCTTTCAGTGTTACCAATTTCCTCTTCCTCTAAGGCCAAACATTTTATATAAAAACCATACACAGACACAAGTGTTATTATAGTTCCGACAAATGCTACATGTGTGTGGAAGGAAGCAAATAGCCTGACATCAGTATCAGAAACTTGCTTGACAATTCTCTGGCATCTCTCGAACAGCTAATAGGAAGTAACAGCAGAGTAATGGTTTAAAAGAAACACAACAACCGCTTAAAATAAGGCATGCTTCACAAATAAGAAAACCTGTATGTTGCAGAAAGGTCTAAACATCAACAGACTGGCATCTGTCCCATATGCACAGGTTAACTGAGCTTCTCATTCTTACTCACAAGGAAAAAAAAAAAAAACACAAACAACAACAATGTTATGCACAGTTTCCAGAAAGAGTTCCTGCATAGGAACTTACAAAACTTTTTTTTTTTTTAAGTTAACCTCACTTATTTTCACTAAATGCAGAGAGAAAAACACAGATGTCATCTATACCTCCACCTATGAAGTTCAAGGAAAGATTGTATTGTAAACATCATGTACAGCAGTAGTATCCAGAGAAGTCGGTGGTCTGTAATTTGCAACTTCCCAGCTTCCATCAGCAACTTTTAAAAGGCCACTTACAAGCTTCATTTTGTGAAAAGGCAAGCCTCCACCTGCTTTTATACACATTCTAGTTCACCTCAAACTGCTTTTCTGGATAAGCTGAACATGACATTTAACAGATGTAAGGAACAGTTGGCTTTGGACAACAAGCTATCTTCCTAGCCTCCCCCTTTGCACTTCCAAGACTTACGCTCCTCATGAAGCCGTCACTGTTTCAGATGCAGAGGGAAGTGGGGGAAAGGACAAAGCAAAGCCTGCATTGTGGAAAATAAATAGCTCCTTTAAGGCTCCACAGGATGCTCTAAGGCACATTTTGAGGAAACCACCCTCCTTAGCTCATACTACAGAGCACAATAGCTATCAGTAGTCCTTTCTCCAACAGCCACATCCCCTTTCCTGGCCTCCAGCAACAGTCCAGCAGCCTCCACCTTCCTCTCCAGCAGCCCCACCACCTCCCGTCACCATCTGCTTGAGTATAGCTGCTGGGAATCACTGCAAAGGCTTAATCACACAACCTCTGCAAATGAAAAGAAATCCCAGTTAAACGCTATTACCAGCCCTTTGGAAAGGCAGGACCACCTGCTGGGGAGGACAGAGCCCAACAACTTACTTCTGAGTGACCAAGGTTAAGTTCCATCATCACTGTCAAGCACAGCCATGCTTTATTCATAAAAGCATCAGTCTTCAATAGTTCCTTGCAAACAAACCAAATCTGAAGAAGCTAATTATATTTAGGCTACATTTGAAACAGGTGTAACAGGGCAGGAGTCTCAGTTCTTTGAAGAGGCATTCACATTCAGAAATCTTTATTTCTGACCAAAGAAAGCTGTTGCATTTTGTCACTAGACAAAACAGTAAGTTTCAATCTCAGAATGCTGCATGGCATGACATAAACAATAACTCTTCTTCAGAGACAAAGGGTCTCAGGAGGCAGGCCTCTGTAGAATTGACAGGTCCGCCCTCAAGATCACCATTGCCAAGGGAACACTAAGTTATTCCTTGCAAACACTGCAGGTACTGCCACCTGCAAGGAGACAAGCAGAGCAGGTGATTATTTGCACTATCAGCAGTTGCAAGATGTACAGCCTTAAAATGTTGCTTGCTTTCCTTTACGAGAAAATAAGTTTGACCATCAGACTCCTGATCTGATGAGAATCAAGAAATGCAGAAAGAGGAAAGAATCAGCCTTTGTGAGGGCCACATCATTTCAGAGCACATTAATGCTCAACACCCACTCCACATTCCTGAGAGCAGTAGGCTACAGAGCTCACCTTCAAACCAATCACCAACAGATGATGATGTGCAGAGGGATCCCAGTTCACTTCTACAAGTGTTCACCCAGGCCTACACACAAAATGCAAAATGCTTGAGACTGGTCAATTAAGACCTATGCTATTATAGTAATGTGAAAGACATTGCAATACAAGAAAGATGCACAATACATACAATGAGACTCTCAGACTTTGCAAAAGCCTGAAAAAAGCTGGAGAAGGAGACTGGAAGAGGGGACATGCACGTTACTATCTTAATAACATCAATATTAGGAGGGTCTGGTTCATGGAATTAGCCAATTTTAAGGGTTGGAATTATTTTTCGGATATTAAGAAGATTAACCCAGTGTTGGCAAACCTTAATTTCAAGAGGTGAAAAGGAATCATCTGCTTCTTTGTACAATAAATCTTTGAATCCCCATTTCCTAGACAGAAATTGTTTTTTTTCTCATGACATATAATAGTGGAGGAAAGAGGGAAGAAGGGCAGCAGGGGAATGAACCAGTCTTGAAGACCTTCAGATAAGTGATTACCATAATCAATGCCTCTTTTTAAAACCACAACTGAACTGCGGGCTGCTGTGTATAGGTGACTTGCATAAGAAATTGTTTACTGGTGGTCAAACCAGAGCTCTAGAAGCCTTCTGGAAGGGTTTCAGTTTACCATCAGGTGGGTAATACAATTATGTTGACTTGAGAAATGTGAAGGACTAACCCTAGAAACACTTGGCTTATTCTCCTCACCTACAAGCAGACAGTAATCTTTAGGTAAGCCTGTTATTTCACTAGAATAAAGCTGGAGAAGACCAGTCTTTAAATAGCATAAATGTGGGCAATAAAGGCTGAAGCTACCACAGGTCTACCTGGTCTGTTTCCTTATGTTCGAATGCTGAGGCACATTTTCTGAAATAAATGACAGCCACATGCTTCCTTACAGCAGGCTCTCCTGTGCCTTACACGGGAAGCATTTCTTGTAAGACACACAGGAAGACAAGGTTAGATCAGATTTTAGTCGGGGGATCTTTTCGTGCCATGCAATAAAAAGCCCACTGATCTCATGCTGCTTCTTCCTCCACTGCAGGCACCTCCGTCACCCCCTCACCCAACAAAAGCCTCTTGCCTGAATGTCATTTCTTATCCCCCTCTCCTTAGCATATGCTTTTTAACATTCTCTTTTATACATTACAGCTAGTTGCGACTCTCTACGGAAGTCACTGAAAGGTAAGAGATGCAGGCAGGAAGCCCGGGGCACATGCCAAAGGATAAAGGTTTGCTTCGGACAGGTAAGTGATAGGTATGTGACCAGGCAAAAAGAGCCCTTCACAAGCACTTCCTTTGTCTTGCAAACGCTAATGAGGCAAGGAGGCAGAAACCCAAGTCTAGGAATCAGACCACAGTCCTAGGTGCTGTACAAACACAGAACAAAAAGAGACCACTGCTACAAAGATATCATGAGCTACCATCACTTGCAGAGAAACCACCTCTTTAATCTGACCCACGACTGGTTCCCTGTGATCTTATTCTCACAGTTGGTTCTTGCTATATAAACAGTCACAGAAATACAGAGCTATTCAGTCTACTGCAAACATGCAATAAAATCTGCACCACGCCTGTTCTTAATGCTTCCTTTGTTTATTACAGTGGATTCAGAAGACTGAAAAGGAAATTAAAAGGTCCCTCAGATACACGAGTTATTTCTGTCCCAGAACATGCCAATAATCTGGCTCAGAAGCAAGAATCAAAAGAGGAAGACTGTTTGGAAACAGGCTTCCCTCAGATTCTTATCAGTAAATATTTAACTCCCATTTTATTTTAGCAGCTAGTCACTGACGCAAGCTTGATATTTATTAATTTATAAAATCAGATTTATGAAAGGACTAAAGACTAAGACTTTCCAATGGCTCTCCCTCTCCATTTCCCAGCTCTTTCCCCTCATCTTCTTGTCTTAACACACCTTCTTTTCTGCTTTCATTTCTCCTTTGTTCCTTCTTAAGATTACTACCAACCTCCTTATCTCCGCATGCACTCCAGTTCATGCTTTGCACACAGGAGTGAGCCTTCCCTCTCCCACAGTTCCTTGTGCTATTTCCTCAGCTGAACTCATTAAAGATGTCTCCAGGACCGCCCCATTACTGAAAAAATCGCCCCGGGCACATACGAATGAGTTTGCGAGGTTTTGAGGGCAGTTACTTTGTGCATTTTGCAAACGTCCTGTGCGGCTGCAGCGTTAGCAACCTAGTGGGCCTTGTGGGGGCACACCACGCCCTTGCCAAGGGCTGAGCTGTACTCTTGCTTTTTGGAGCTCAGTGCAGAGATGAGCTGCTGACTAGTAATGGAGGCTACGTTCCTTTATGCAAGCGACTATCACCGCCTTACAGATACCTGCATCACGCTTCCCTCAAGAACCACAACTGGGAACACAGGAACCCCCTGCTCCAGGGAAAAAGGAGCAAACTGGCTCCTCTCCCATGCCAGATGTACTTTCAGAAAGTGTGTAGGTTTTGTGTTTAGTTGGTGGTTCTTTTTTGTTTGGTTGGTTGTTGTTGTTTGTGGGGTTTTTTTGTTTGTTTGTTTCTGGGTGCAAGGGGGTAGTGAATGAGAAGTGAGGGCACATTTATTTACTTATTTAAACTGTTCCCCAAGTTTAGTCATGTTTCCTTGAGAGATGGAACCCATGCAAAAGCATACACCACCTTCCTGGCTGAGATGAAGAGCTGCTGCTGAACATATCTTTCAAAGTTTAATAGTAAGCCAAAGCATGCCTGCAGCACAGACAATGGGGTGCTGCAACAGCAGTACAGGGTAAACTACTGAGAGCAGTGGGACAGAGAGCACAGATTCACTACAAAACAGCTCCAGTCATCCTAAACACCAATCTTGCGCTGAGTTCAAGTTTTTGTTTTTCCTTTTTCGCTTGTTCAAAGGGTATACATTCTGGCAGCACCTTGAAGACTGTGGTAACTTTCTTAATACAAACAAGACATTAAGAAGGGATCTCTGTTCTTTGTCTAAGCATTTATCTGGCCTTTCCTTGCATTTTACCACCTGCGGTGCAGCTGTTCCTCTTCTGATCAAGGACAAAGATGAAACTGCTGAGCCTCCTTGCATCCTTGTAACTGGCCCCAGTACAATTCTCTGGGAACAATTCTCAGGGAACCTCAGCCTGCTCTCAAACACGGCTATCAGCAGGTTTCACTCCTGTGGTTTTGCCTTCCAAGAAGAGCATTAAAACTGTCAAGCAATGTATCACAACTGAATAACTCTGCCATTAATCCTGATGTCCTCAAATGCACCCTTCCTCCATTAAACCATCCTCTAGGTATCAGTCGCTTACGCATACAGAGACTTAAAACAGTGTGGCCCATTGACTGGCTCTGCCAAGGGGCCACACTAAGTTTGGAACTACCTGCAAGTTACAGTATTTTGCAATTAAAGCTGCCGGCAAGACCACCTTGTCTCACTGAATGTGACAACTACAAACCCTCACATGCTAAGCAGCACTGTACAAATGCACCATCACAGGTGACTTACAGCCCAAAGAGAATGTTTTTCCCAAAAGGGAATCAACCCATGCCACTGTCATGAGTCTTCTAAAGTAAAGCAAGGGACAACACATCAGGCTGATCACAAGACCTGCGTTAGTGTCTCTTCTCAGTATCACATTAACCAGTGAGCGCAAACACCCACACACATACTTTGAACTGTTCCGCAGCCATTTATATATGGAGAAAGCTAGTACCTGTGTTCTCTTAAAAAGGAAAAACAAAACTAATATTTGTTTCACATTAAGCAATCCCACCACTGTACACCTCACTGAGCTACAGAAAAGTTTTTTTCTTGTTTAACCATGGCAGCTTTCTTAATATTAACAGCAAATATTCTTCCTCATTCCAGCAAACTTACAAAAAAAAATGTACCACAATATTCTTCTTTGTTTGACACCCCTCTCAGTAAATACATTGATACTGACATAGTTTTATCTTTACACAGAAGTCTAGCAGGCTGGGTCCCAGGACAGGGGAAACAAAGAAATTTTGACCATGGCTAGATTTACAGTGCAAGGGGAAGGAGCTGTCTGTCTACACCCAGACAAGCCGCCCACAGTAGCACTTGGTTCATAATCCCACCTGTTCCAGTCGCATGTGCAAGACAGTACACAAAGGCCAGAGTGGCAGTGCAGGCTCAGACAGCCTTTGACACTGCCTTAAGCTGACAGATCTCCCTTCCCACATGAGGATTCCTAAGAATATATGAAATGTGATTTATGAAGACCTGAGTCGCTCTAACCAGCACAGACCAAAGTTTCACTCACTGTTGTGTCAAGTGCTTTAGACCCTGCACAAAGACACAATAGAGAACAACCCTTTGTGAGTGCAACCCTTTAATTCCTGCATCCAGACTGGGGGATGCCACAGTCTACGTTGCATTTGCAGACATTTGTCTGCTGCAGCCCACCACCATATGCCTACTCTCCCTTACTGAACTGGAACGGCAGCTCACAGGTATGCAAGAGGACCAAAAAAAAAAAAAAAAATAGCGGCAGGGTTAATATACAAAACAACTACTTACATGCAAAAATATCCTCATTCTCTCACTAAAACAGTGCTGTTCTGGGATACAAAGTGATGCAGATTTGCAAAGAAACTGCATTCACAAGCAAAACCAAACTACCACAAAGAAGGTGGGGTGAAACATTCTGTTTTATGTCAAAGAACAAAGTGCAGAGGCCATAAGTAACAGCAAAACAGGAGGAGAAACTGTTCAGCTGGTCATACTGACCCAGAACACAGGGTTCAGTTACCACCCATCCATGCACAAACCCCCTCCCCGTCCCAGATCCACAAACCAGGCAACATTTTATGCTGCTCCTGTCTTATTTGTAAATGCACATTTAGAAATTCAGAGCAACACCTGATACACTGGAGCTGAACACTGTAACAGCACATTGCAGACAGGGTAGAAAGAAAACAAAGAGAATTTGTGTAACAAAGCAAAATCCAGTGAGAGAGGAACATCTGCTACTTTTACCAGAAACACCATACGGTCAGTATCTGAGGTACAGAGAATGAGCTCATTCATATTTAAAGGCAAAAGTAATTGGTCACTCCTTCCAAGATAAGAGAGAAAATGCCTGTTCCCCTTCCTCTGTTCCAGCCCATCATCCCCAGCCCAGCTTTGGCTTTCTGAAGAACCAATGTTGCCAGTATTCTGGCCCGGACAGTCAAACTTTGAGCACCTTTCATGAGAGGATGAGAACACTCCTGTAGGAATTATGCTTTGCCCTAACACGAGCCTAGTTTATCCACAGCCCAGTCAGAGCTGCAACACTGAAAGACCAGTTCTGTCACTAGCAGATTACAGTAGTGCTCTGGAGCTGTGAGGCATTTGGCAGCGGTAAGCATGGTTTAGTACAGTAAATCTCAACAGCTATTCTGAAGCCATCTTCAATTCCTGAAAGCATTGCCCAGATCTGCAACCAACACAGTTGGTGCCCATTGGAGCACCCAATAACACTTCCTCAACAGATGTGAGGCCAGACATGTGGTAGCAGTGCTTTCTAATATCTTGCAGAATATAGGCACACCAGCTGGGAAAGCTGCTTCTTCATCAGTGCTTCCTCACATACAGGTCTGCTATGCAGCTAAGTTATAATAGAGGATACAGAAGTCAAGAGGGACAATCTTAATGCATCCTCATTATCTCTTAAAAAATAGATCAATGAGGTCTTTTTCTATTTTAGCATCTGTTGGTGGGTATCATTTAGTTGTGAAAGTCTTGTGCAAGGAGATAAGACCCCTGGTACTAACTAGCAAAGTGCCTCAACAGCTGTCAAGATACAGCACACAAGTTAATTCAGATATTGTAAGAGGCCCTCAGTCCCAACAAGTTCTGGCCATATTTGCTGGTTGCTCATTCTTCCCAAACCTGAATCCACACTTGCTCTCTGAAATTCAAGTATTCGCTTGGTCAGTTGAGTTTTCATCACAAGAGATGGATGGCAAAAAGGATTAGAAGGATTTTGCAGCAGTGCTGAGCAGCCTAAGCCACAAGGCAAATAGAGTATAAAAGTGTACTCTGACAATCAAGTGTCAGGAGTAAACAGGATGGAGAATGACAGGCCAGATTAACTAGTGCCAGCATTACTTCCAAGATCCATCCAGGTGGCAACATGTCCCAGTCTCCCTGCTCCATCCTTTAAACACTCCAGTCTGAGTCCAGGTATATCACTGCCCTGACCCACATCTCAACCCTATATTCACACTCTGCTTGTGGAAGGGAATTCAGGCAAGAAACTCAGAGATGACCACTCCTACACAAAAAGCAATCCATAAATGTCTCAAGTAGAGCCAAGAATTTTCCTACAGAAAGACAAAAAGGCAGTTTCCTGGGTACTTGGTGTATAGCTCTTGAGGACTTAAGTCCACTGCTGAGACAGCGAGGCTTTTTCAGTCTCCTCACAAGCAGTAAGGGGAAAAGCAATGTAGCACAGAAGATACACAGACAGCAGCTATCTGGTTAACAGCCTCACAGCCAAAAAGTGCCAGAGGGAAATAGATGCAATACCTGAATTTTAGCTATTGCCAGGCTAAGTATTTACCAAGAGAAGTGGCTAGTAGTCTCAACTTAGGACCAGGAGCTTAATCTTTCTGCTTATAAAAGCCAGCTTTTGATAAGTTTGTAGGACAAAGTGTCATTTTTTTCCATGTTTTGCCCTCCTTATGCATTACATTTACTGATGATCCTACAACACAAAGATACATTTAACACCAGAGAGCAGCAGAAACAGTGCACCAATGAGTGTTGCAACCTCCTATGCAAGCTGAAAGCTTGATGTAGGCTTCTGACCTTAAAGCCTTCTGCAACTCAGGCTTCAGCACACATCTTATGTTATTCTTATTTAATATTTCCCATGCCACCAGAAGTTACTCCCAATCAATTTCTAGCAAGATCTACATTTCTTCCATGTAAAAATGAAGACATATTGCTAGCAAAAGCATCACCAAATGAAATGCATTTTCAGATACAGGGGACAATCAACAGTCTTCTAAATCAGAAAGATGGTAGCACAGCTTTAAGCAAGTGAAAGGCCACTGGGAGAGATTAATTATGGACTTCCCTGACAAACATTTCCAGACTTTTTTTTTGTCTGGTATCACAAACTCTGCTTCTGGCTAACAGTGATCAAAGCACAGCAGCTGTGCTACTGTTTTCAGGAAAGGTGGATTTTTATGGAGACAAACAAATTCATTTTTTCCCTGTATGGAACTTAAGACAGCCTGTCCACTTTAGGATCACCTGAATCCAGAGCTGGATGTGGTGTCCCCTTTACACTCTGGGGTATGAAGTAGTGGAAGCCTGAGAAGGTCAGAGCAGAGCAGCAGTTCTGTGAGTGACCCCTACGCAAGCACACAAGACTGCGGGGAGTTGCAGTGGCCAAAGTGATTCTTCACATGGCACCTGTCCTCTGCTGAGAGTAAGGAGGCCAAGGGGGAAAGGCTGGTATTTCACAGGGCAGACAAAAAATAAGTCACATTGTCTTTTCCAAGTCTGCTTTCTCAGCTCTATAGTCCTAACAGCAAACTTCATTAGCAAGGAGAGCCACGATTACTTCCATCTTATAAGCAGTTACACTTTCCCTCAAAAGTCTCACTTTGATCCTCATATTTGTCATCTATCCAGTAATTAAAGGATTTTTTTTCCTCTGCAAATTAAAATGAGCTTTAGGTATTAAGAGATTCCCCCAAGCTGCTCTGCCATGGTCTGAACTTTAGACTCATGATAGCTTGGTTGCTCATTACTTCATGCACTGCAGAGAAGAAAACCAGAAGCGGAGCCAAGCCTTCAAAACTGAAAGAACCAGATTTATTCTGTGGGATGTCAAAATGACCATGCCTATGTAAATAAGCACACCATCACCTGAAAGGAGAAATTAACATTTCACCCTCCAAACTTTTTAATATTCTTGCATAAACAGATATAGAGAACTTTTTCAAAGGTAGGATTTCCCAGCTGACCAGGTCTCTAAGTAGGCACTGCTCATTAGGCATTCAGAAACCCCAGAACAACACGATTTTTTTTGTTTTCTGAATACCAAGATTGTCCCAGCAGCTCTCATGCACAAACTAATCCTGGCAAGGAAGGGCTTCCATTTGATGCAAAAGGAGAGAAGGTTTATCTCCATGTTACTGTGGGAAGAGATCCACAAATTTACCTTCCCATAGAACAAAGATGAGTACACTCTTGAACTTGGACATTTGGAGGAAGTATTTTGGGTTTTTGTTCAGAGATTCATAAAAGTCTTCCTTTGTGGTATGGCTATCACTGCATGTTTGCATTCTACATAAATTGAGCCACTGATTTAATGCCCACTACAGCAAAACATGCACCTCCACAGCCTGCAACATCATCAGGAGCAAGACACTCCAGAAGTCACTACCAGCTCAGCAGTAGCAGAAACCCATCTCGGCACCTTTCTACCTTCACATTTTCCACCCAAGAACAGCATTTCTGCATTGAGACTTTGTTTTTCTTTCCAGGCCAGGTAGCAGCCCCATATTCCCAAGTTTGGCTCCTACCTGCAACTGAATGACTAAATGCATAAAGACTTCTGTGTCCAGCTGCAGCAACACCAATGCCTGCTACACCATCCCATGCCATACATAAACTCTGGCCCTCCCCACAGCCACCCATGCCCTGCACACATACAAGGTCACCACCTCTCCAGCCGGCCAGGCGTGGCTGCCACAACCCGACACCAGCAGCTGAAAGCTTGGCAACCTTACAGCCACACGTTGGGAAAACCACAACACAATGAAGTTGCACATCATAGTGCAAGGCATGCAGCAGCCATGCAGTACAGTCTGTTACACTGGAGACAGTCATTAATTGTGGAAGTAAATCCACATATCATTTTTATTCAATGAGTTTTTGCTTCTGTAGTTTAGCTATTTTAGCTCTTCTTGTTCCAGAAGACATCAGAGAAACTCATCCTGTGTTACGAAGTGTTACCTATAAAACACAGGCAAGTTATACAAGTGCAAGTGTCACCCCAGCAATGTCTTCTCCATGGAAATACCAAAGAAAAATAATGGAGTTTAAGCTATTAATATTAATACAAAGTAAATTGGATTGAATTAACACAATTAGGCTGCCAAACACCTAAAACCAAAAAGCAAAAACCTATGGTCATACAATAACACTCATACCCTCAGGGTGTACCATGGACAGCATGAGAGATTGCAATTGTGTTTCAAAACATCACATTCATAAGGATGGAAATTCTAAGACATGTACATCCTGGAATACATGTTTTCATTGGAGCATGAAAGAGATTGGGAAAGGAGGGAGAGAGGTTGTCACATCGGGCAGCAAGTATGTTTTGTCTTTATACAGGACAAGAACTCAAGGCAAAAAAATCCTCCTTCCCCCTATGTTAAACAAATGCCACAACTTCTCTTGAGAAGACACCTCCTTCCCATATCTAGGTTCTTTAAAGACAGAGAGGATAATAAAGGGCCTCAAATTCCAGACCTCAGCAGCCAGCTGAATATCATCTAAACACATGGATTTGAACAGAGAAGCCTTTCTAATCCTCCTCTGAACCTTCTGTTGTCCTCTAGCTAGTAGCAGTGACTGCACTAATTTCAAACCAAGCTCAGCATTTCTCTTGAAGGAAGGTCTCATGAGGGACACTCACCTACTAAATATAGACTAAGCCATTATGCAAGACATTCAGACCACCCTTTGTATCCTCATCTACTTAACCTGAGTGCCTGCTCTGAGCAAGAGGTTGGGTCTACAGTAGCTTCAAAGGTCCAACTTTTACAACCAAAGCTATTCCTTCTCACCAGGAAGCTAAGCGACATAATCTGTTCCCAAACTAGCTCCTGGACACAAGGAGACCAGTATATTGTTGCAAGGTTTGTTTTCCCAAAGGTACTCAGATCATCACCTTCCTAGGAGTAGCTTCACATAAAAGAAACAGCCTAGTTCAGTTTTAATTTTTCTGCATGTTTTTCTGTACCTTTTTTTCGCTGCCTTCCTCCACTGCATGCTGCTGGCCTTAAGCTGTGATTTGTATCTGCACCTGAAAGCACCACCTAGCACACTGTAGCTTACATCTTGATTAAAGACAGATACACAGCTGAGGAAACTGCTCTACCCTCAAAAACTGCCTACATATTGGTGTACAAAAATTCACATGCGATCAAAATAAGCTCATGTAGCTCACTGCTCCATTTCCTGCAGATGCTAGAGGCTTTGACAGGCAGGACGCATGTAGAGAAGCCCAGACAACAACTACACAACATTCACCACACTGTAAAAAGCTTGCATTAATGCTGTCTATGCTAATCACCTTTCTTAACCTCTTCCCCTACCCCTTTTTTTTTCCCCCCTCTTAAAGACTAATAGAGCCTCAGCCTCCAGAGCTGTCAGTCTCTGTTCTTGCAGGCACTGTAACTCAAATACCTTGCTCAGCACCCGATTCCTGGCTGACAGGTAGAGCGTTACATGCTGTTGAGCACACTCGCCAAGTGACCTCACATACTCTATCTGCAACATTCTTATTTTTCTTCCCTTCTCCAAAAAGGGTAGAGGATCTCCACAGTAGTCTCGCAAACGTGAGGTAGAGGGTGTAACTGCAATGACCCTCACAGTCTAAGTCTGAAATTACTGAAGTCATGGGCTCATCCCAGTATAACTAATGAGTTAAGTCAGCTACAAAAAGCCTGCTCAAAATATCTTATCGGCTCCTCCTTAACCTCACCTACCCCAAAAAATTTGCTTCAACTTGAAGAACAGGCTGCTTTTGCAATTAAAGCAAATTCTGCCATCATCACATAAACTATTTTTGGCACCATAACAAAAAAGGAGACAGAAGAACTCAGAGGCAAGAAAGGGTAAGGTAATAATGAGTGCTAGAGAATAAAAAAAAAAATCTAGATAGAATTTACTGATTTTACATTTACTATTGATCTTCATGGCTTGGAGAAAAAAAAAAAAAACAAGCCTTTCTGTGTTCTTTACTGTATCCATTCTATAAAATACACCGCTTGTAGGCACTAAACAAATTGAGCACACAGCATGAGGTGTGGAAAGGGAACAAAGTGATGCCCTGAACATCTGAGCAGCCAGACAGTGCCCAGCTATACTTCCACAGAATTTAGGATATACACATGCCCTTGTTAAGACACAGTACTGTATTATCTAAGCTGAAAAATCTCTCTCAACAGCTCCAAGTACTACTTTATGTAGAAAGAGGGTGCAAAGTTCTCCTATGTACTAGAAGCCTGTTAAACAGTTGGCATAAAAAAAGAAAAATCAATGTACACTTGAGACAGCATGAATCAGTTATGCAGCAATTAAATGCACAGCACAGGAGGGCTATAAAATACCAGCTTGCTTCAGCAAATGTAGTTGCTTACCACCAAGTACCTCAGAGAAAAAACAAGAAACAAATGTATAAACTCAGCAAGGGTCATCTGGCACAGCACTTGGAGAGGCTGCAGCACATGTACCTTTCTGTAGGAAACAATATTTCTGATTCAAGTCCTCCTCTTTAGTCAGCAGCAACCAACACACTAGTACAGTGTGGGAGATGGTGGGGCACAAGTACACAGTTCAACCAAAGCAAAAGATTGACTTACAAGGGGTAACCAGGACTATTTTCTTAGGCTTGTTGTCAGAGGTCAGAAGCATCTTATAGCCAGGGGTTAACATTCAGTGGCTCAAATGCTTCAATTTCTTTCAATGTCACAGCATTCAGGCCCTTTCAAAAGTCTTGCAAGTACAATATACATCTCCTTTCCCACCTCCCTGTGCTGCCTAGCAGGTTATGTAGGGCAGCTCGGTTTTAGCGTTTCCTGTGAATCATTTAAAACAAAAAGCAGAGACACTGACAGATTTTGACCCTGCAACAGGTCTATCTTCAGGTGACATACATCTCAAACAGAAGACTTACTACAACAGATTTCTGTAGCAAGTTGTTTTTCAGATGAGTGTTTCACATCGATGCCATAAATCTGCCCCTCTAGCAACACAAAGGCAAATCCCTGACCCAAAAGCAAGTTGCATATCAATAGCTCTGACGCCCACTACAAAGAGCTATCTTTTCTTGGGACTTCTACAACAGATTTGCTGAACTAGGGAGGACTGCTTTCTGGCATGAACTGCAGAGCCCTTTCTGTTGGAAAGGAAAGGAGAAGAGAGGATTTAAGCAAGTGAGTTGATAGGCTAGCTATAATGCCAATTTCCTTGAACAGCCACGGTAAGCACATTGGTAATACCTATTCCCCCAGGCGTGCCTTCATTTTCACCTGAAGGACTCATCCTTGTAAAGGAGAAGTACATCAATATATACATCCCTGTGAACGCAGCTTGCCTCACTGCATCTCCTGTTTAAGAAGTGTATGGCCAGAGCCTGATCCCCTACTACAGTCAGAGCCTGAAATAGCACCCAGGGTTCCAACCTGCCACTCCAAGGTTAGGTGAGATACCTGGTCACCAGCCACTTCAACTCAACCAGCCCTGAAGATGCTGAGCTTTACCCAGAAATGCAACTGGCTGTTAATGTAATGGAGCTGGATGGGAAATGGCCAATGACCACAAGTCTACCGGGCAGGTGGGGGATTCTTCTTCCCAATCTCACACACAGCAAATTGCCACACCAAAAGTCAAACGGCCTTTTTGCAATGTGTTAGTTGATGACTAAACTACGCTAATTAAAAACTCTAGCTTCACAATAAGGGGAAAATACAGATGAAAAATTAAAAGCAAATGTTGTAGAAGAACATGAAGAGGTGGTGGGAAAAGGTGATTGTCGTAGCCTAAGTGGAACAAGGTATTGTCTCCAGGACATGGTGACTACTGAAGACCCTTCTTCCTTCCTGTCTACTGGAGATTAAACTAGAGAGTCACAAGAGTAAAACTGGTCTTCAAATTACCTTAAAATAAACACAAAAAAAAAAACCCTGCTAAAATCCCAAATCGCTCTCATCTAGACTCCATACCCTCAGCTTATACATAAAGAAAAAGGCAGAGAAAGTTCCCTCTGGCTTCCTATCTATCAGTGGAACAGAAAAAAAAATATATATATTTGTGGAGAAAAAAAACCCCAAACAATCAATGAATTTTAAATATTCTGTACCGCTTCCTTAATTTTTAATACCAACAATGCTGTATGTCCCCTGAGTTTCATGCTATGGTACACTACCAGAAAAAGAAATGCCAACTTGGACAAAAACCAGAATAAAACAGAAAAATTAAAATATGCACAAAGGAGAAACCCCAGGACATATGAAGGGATGCAGGTGAATGTTGGCCCACACCAGAACAGACACCATTGTTACAAGCATTTGGGTGTTATGTTTTCCACATTACAAATAGTTCAAGCAGATAAAGCAGTGAATAGACAAGAAAGCACAGGTTACAGAGTGTTCAAGACCTTATGGGAAGTTTTGCACAGGAGCTGTTCAGAAATGCTTTTGCCGTTGTCCTTCTGTTCTCGGCTCACAGGCTAAAAATAATGGAGGAGAGGAATCCTGTGCTGTGTACTGCAATTTCTCTGCGGTCTCTCACACACCCCCCCATTTCAAGATAATTGTTTCCGAGAAGTGATAGAATACGAATAAGTCTAAGTATAGGGCACTCATTTGCAGGAAATGCCCTGCATATGCCAATCAAGAGTAAAGAAAAGATAAAACAAACAACACATTTGCCTTCCAGTTTTTATTTTCAGGTCATAAAAGCAATCACCACCCTGAAACTGGGATTTAACAACTGCTGGGTTAATAGTTCTAGGCAAAGGCAGTTACACCCAGCCCATAATTTTACCCACATAAAATGTGTCACACTGCACCTATTAGTAATTTCTCTTCAGAATACTGTCAACAGAATCGACCTTAATAAACCATTCCTGTTTGGAAGTGCTCATAAGCCCCTTTGCGTAGCTAATGCTTCCACACAGGTTTGCACCAGGGAGCCACACTGGACTACCTTTGTAACACGCACTCCCCACCTGTGTACAGTCACCAGCAAAAAGGTAAGTTTCACTTTAAATCATTCTCCCTCCTCCCAATACCTTCTTACATGTTTTTTTGAGCTCGGGTCATCTAGACATTACATCTACATAGCCAAAACTTGTGCAATTTGCAACAAGATCAGATTTATATCGCTACTTCAGGCCTTTTCCAGTCCCGCATTAGGAAAAAACACTTTCCATTAAAATTAAACACTCCAAGATAATTGTGTTGATATGCAGATGCTAACTGTGTGGATGCACTGTATCAGTCTGTCTTCTAGGGAAGCTCTTTAGCTTATCTAAAACTCTCCTGTCCCTCTACTCCATACTAATTCTAAAAAAGGTCTCAAACCACCCTGCAGAGTGAACAGCCCCTAGTGAAAGACAGCAAACTCCTTTACAAATTCACTAGAAGACCAGCTCAGTCAGACTCAGGACAGATTATCCACAGAGGATTGCCACCAACTATCCTCAGACAACCCACTGTTGTAAACCAAACGGCTGTACCAGGAAACCTACTTTTAGAAGCACAAGGATGATTTAGTGAAGAGACAGTTTAATGGACTATTTTTGTGTGTTGTATTACATGCAAAGTCATATTTCACTATATACCTAGGCTTCAAGCTCCTCATTCCACTACTGTGCAGTCTGTCTTTAGAATGGGAGCAGATCATTGGCATAAAACAAAACAATATATAGGTTGTATACATGTTCATCCTAGAAAACTTAAAGAGTTCTTTGTACTAGCAGTCAGAAGTTAGTCTCTTTAAGGGTATTTAAAAGCATTTGAGAAACAGTATTGTTTGCTCTGGTCAAAGAAGGAAGAAAGAAGAGATAGAAGGAAAAATACCTTCTGAGTTTGAGCTACATGCCAACTTGCATTCTTTCAGTTTCATGTTCCAACATGTAACAAAAGATGCTGCTATATTCAACTCTTGCATCAACAAAAAGTTATTTTCTTATTTAATGATTAAAAAAGACACACATATACACCAAGATACCTATTTAACTCAAGCATACAAGTACCACTCAGAAGCACCCCAAAAAAACCTCAGAAGTTCTAAATGGGCACGCCTAATGAGACACCCTCAAAACTCTAGCTTTTGCTCTCAAGACAGCAGTTGCAGGAATCAAGTACAACAAGCCAGCATAGCAGGAAGAGTGGTAGCAGAGGGGTTTAATGCCTCAGCACTGCTAGAGGGATCTGAGGGTGTAGTCAGGAATTATTCCTATTCTGATTAGCATCAGAACAAAGGCTCACGTTAGTTCCTGAGCACTAGGACTTCCCTAGAGTACTGAATAATAACCTTGTTGAAAGCTTAGAAGGATTTCCTACCCCCACCCCCCAGTCTACACCCCTTCTCTAAAAGGGGATAAAAGACCAAGGTCCAAAAAACAGCTTTATATTTAGTTCTCTGAAAGGCATATCCAGGTAGCTTCTTACCACTAACACACAAAATGCACAAGTATGATCCTTCTGTGAGAGGTATTCAAAGGTAAAATTGGGGGGGGCGGAGAGGAACAACAAACACAAACAAAACCAACAAAACCAAACAAACCCCATTTTCTGTTCAAGAGAAAAAAATCAGCACCGGTGGCTTATCATGCATGTTTAACTCTGGAAGGCAGGAGCTCAACAGTTCCTACAGCAAAACCAGGGAGTGGTAAGTGGATGAAACAGCTTGTGGAAACCTGCTCTTTGTGGTGTTCAGTTAACAGAGGTGTCAGGAAAAATGCTAAGACATGGCTACAAAGGAGTTAGACCCTAAGAAAATGTTGAACACTAGTTTTTAAAATAGGAAGCAATGTTAACTGTTAGCAGCTGTCTTGCTGCAGGAGAACATGGACAATGCAGGCGGCACATTCTGGCCTTAAATCTACAGCAAAGTCACTAGCATCTGGACAAAAAACAGGTTTAAAAAGCAATGAGACAGGAAAAATAAAGTAATGGCATTAGCTTTCATCTTACCTTGTGTTGAGACAAGCTGGCATACAATGGTTGTCAAGTTAGTATGATTAAAGTGATGATTCAGTGACAATAGGTTGACTCACACACCTAGGAATACATGAAAAAGTATTAGCTGTGAATACATATGGGATAAGGAGGGCACTCCGTCACACTAAAGAGCTGAAGGCTGAGCGGTAGAAGTAGCTCTACTATATTTTCAGGACGCAGGCAAGCAGCTCTGTTTCAGGTACAGTCATTACCCGCAAAAGTCAGATGTGGGTTTGAGATACACTGCACAAGTTACCCAAAGAACATTGAAAACTACCCTCACACATTCTGTTTAAAAAAACTCTCAAGTGTAAGGAGAGAACAGATCACAGTTTCAAACAGAGTGTCACTGAAAACGTTTTTCAGCAGCACTCAAGCTTTGTTTGTTTTTTTGTTGATTTTGTCTTTTTTTTCAATGGGACAAACTTCTGAGAAGTTACCTGAAAAACACAGATTAGAACCACATCAAGACCAGTCAGATACACACATACACCTCTACAAATAAAAATCTAGTCAATCACAAATACTGCATACTTCCCAAAGAAACATTTCCTTTCTCCTATGCATCTCTATGGTGTCAAAAACGTTGGTAAGTTTTATTGTCCTCTTATCCATCCACACCCTTTTTATTCAGAATTAATACTAAAAATTCCAAAACTTAAAAAGAAAATATTGTTATTAATAAGGTAAACTTCTCCACTTTGGAAAACATAGCAACTGACTAAAAACTGGGCAAACTGGTAATCCAAAAGTGAAACTAAAATGTGCAGCTGAAAGGAATTTTTGTCTAGCCTGCCTAAAGATCTCCTTTGTTGTTAAACATTTCATTGTCACATTTAAATGTCAGCTTTTTGAGTCCCAAAGTATGCAAGCCCTGCGAGACAGCAAATCAGAAACACACCTGAGATGGAAGTTCTCACAGCTAATGAAATTAAAAGTAAACCAAGCAAACTCCTCTTCATGTCTCTCATTCAGCTTAGCCACACACTTACCAAAAGACAACCCCAGTCATACAACCCTGGTCCCCATACCCACGAAGGGGCTTTTAATGGATCTCTGTTAGTAGGCTTATTAGGTTTTCTAGTCTCTGCTCGCAAAGCCTGCAACAAGTTTCCAGCATATTTTTGTTGCACGTCACAGAACCAGTTTGAAACATTTCAGGATCACACGGCTCTCTGCAAAAATGCTTTAGTTTCACAAAGATGTACCACTAGATTTTCCTAAGGGGAAAAGAAGAGCCTCCCTCTCCTGAAGC
The DNA here is from genome assembly GCF_037038585.1 of Patagioenas fasciata. Lineage (NCBI taxonomy): Eukaryota > Metazoa > Chordata > Aves > Columbiformes > Columbidae > Patagioenas > Patagioenas fasciata. Next base: position 34,073,568 of record NC_092524.1, read on the forward strand.
CAGCAGCATGCCCTTTTTACACTTTCAAAAGCAGTGAGGGGCCCTCGGAGAGGAGCTGGGTTTAAAGCTTTGGGGATGATCTCACATATGGCCACTGGGTCACCAGCAGCATAAGCGGCAGCAGATGGAGAAGTGAAGCTTTCATACCCTCTGAGCAATGCTTTGTGACTTTGACACTTGTCATGAAAAGCAGAGATGTCAATCACCCTTCCAGGCTGGTGTTTCAGCACAGAAGGGATTCTCCTCAGGCTCTGTACCAACACTGAAAGATAACCTATACAGGCTATTTTGGGGGAAGTTTCTGCCTCAGCTTTCAAGTATAATGAAACCCCACACAGCAGAGGATAATAAATAACCATTATGTCTTCTTCACCACACATTAGCTTTATTTTGCCTTTTGGCTCATTAGAGAGCAACACACACACAGTATGCATCTTTACCTTCCCCCTACCCCTCATTTTAAGGGGTTTTAATTAACATTAGAGCACTTGACTAGGTCTAAGAAATAAAGTGACTTGTGAGAGTGATTGGCACAAATGGACACTAATACCCAAAGGAGATTCTGGCACATCCCACAGTATAATTGTATTAGTGTGGGTTGCTTCAATATTTGCTCCTCGAAGACTTACCAGAAGTTATTTACCAAGAAGAAAATAAATCCAAATCATCTTAAATAGGTCTGAAACATTCAAATATTTTACTAATCTGTGCATTTAAAACTAAACACAAAAACTATAGTTCCTTTCAAAGCAAGCTGCTTTTGACACCTATTGTTGAAAATCAAGTTTCAAGTTTAACTGTTGAAAGATCTGTATTTTTATATAGCACAAGAACACCACTCTCCAGCTCACTTACAGAACTTATAGGTCTGGGAGGCTGTTGTCTGGTTCAGGTGGTAGGGGAGTTGTCCTTTCCCCCCCCCAACACACTTTTTTTTCCTTCTTTTTAAAAAAGATTGATGTATGAAGAGGATTTCCCTCTTAAACTCAAGCTCCCTTAAGAGTCCTGCAGAAAGAGATCCAATACTTCAACAAAACTTCTTGTCTGTCTTCATTCCCATACAAGATGCAAACTTGGTTTTGATCAGATTCTTTCTGCTCCCACTCATTTTATTACAAAATCCCATTAAATCAATGCAGGGAAAAACCAGGAAGAGCAGCAAACCACAGTAACATTTAATTACAAACCAGGGTGAAAAAGAGTGCAGGGAAAATGTAAACAGTTTTGAAATTTTCAAAAATTGAAATTCTGGAGCTTCTAAAATTGAAATTCTGGAGCTTCTAAAGTGTAAGCCAAGGAAGCTATGAATAGAGACACCAAGTACCAAAACTGGTGCACTTCTGAGCATGAGGTTAAAATAGTGCATACTTCAGCCTAGGAAAGCTCATGCATCTACAAGGAAGTCATTCCTATGGAAAGTGAGTTTATGATGCTGGGCTGAAATCCATTCTAGTCCATACCATAAATACAATGCAGTGTTTCATTTTCCCCATAAAAACGCTTCCAGAAGCCAGTTCCCCTTTACCAGCTGCTCTACCAGCTGTAGTTTATCTTGCCTGCAAGGTTACTGCTGCAGAGGCAATGACCAACCCATTCCACCCAGTGCTCACTTATACCAGGAAACAAATCCACTGCTGGGTGGGCTGACTGCCAGGATAGCAGGTCCCCTCAGGGAGCCACCAGAGCCATGAGACACACTGAGACACACAGATCCTTTGCGCTGTGGAGAAGATTCTCAGCGCATGCTTGGCTTTCGGAGCCTGCCCACCCTTCAACACACACGCAGAGAAAGGCAAAAGCTGGAGGAGGGGACAACTGAAGCAGTGGGAAAGAGGCAGGGGTTTTACACTTCTAACTTCTGGTCCTGCAGCTCTTCAACAGTGTGAGCCTCCTCAATAAACTGCATTGAATTATCACAAACAAATATCATCAGTTTGAAATAAATAAGCAAGCAAACAACAGGCCAGGCTTCCACTGTTCTCTTATTAGCATCAGTAGGTTTGGTCTGAAAATACCTGGTTTGCAGACTGCATCAGCAAGTAAGCCATGCAAGAACACTGAGCTTCCTGTGAGATTGAGTAGCTGCCACCATTCAGCAACAAAAACAGCATACCAATGGTGGGTGAGAACATTTCTTGCTACATACAAAAGCTCACTTCCTGAAATTTAAAGGAAGCATTTCCACTGATTAAACTTAAAATAATTTTTGCAGCTGCTCAGCAAGTGACTCTGCTAGCAGAGTCAAGGAGAATACTGTCTGCCTAACTACCAAACAGCAAAGCTGGGTGAATCCCAGGAAGGACTTGCAAAGATAGAGAGCACTTCTTGGAAGTCATCTGCCTGTCCCTAACTGCTAGTCTCTGTGCTGGGGGCTACACAGTTATATCTGAAGTAATTCCATTTGTATCCAGAATAGTTTCATAGCACAGATTAAACGTTTATGGCTGGATTTCTAAAGACATTACACTTGGCATGACAACTAGATAAACATAATTGCAGACTACTGTATTTCTGGCAGGAGAGATCTACTGTAACAATACCCCACTATAAGCAAGCATCTTTGCTACGTATGGGTTAAATTTTCCCTTTCCTGTTCTAGGAAATGCCTTCATCTTTCTATTTACGTACTCCTAAAGCAGAATTCAATCCCTGCTGCCTCTCGCCCCTCCCTGAGTCTTTCAGGCAAGCGGGCCCAGTCCTGCCAGTGAAAGATTGCCGCTCTCCCAGCTAAGCCGATCAGCTGGGATCAGCTGGTTATAGCAGCTGACAAGTGGCTCAGAGGGCAGGGGAGCTGCAGGGAGCCCTTGTATGAGGCAGAAAGCACGACAGGACACAGACTGGGAAACGCTGGAGCAAGACTTCCAAGCTACTGACCTTTCATGCCGGTATGGGCAAGCAATGGGCTTCTCCGGGAGGATCTCAGGTTAGCAAGAAGAGACGGAACTTTCAAAAGGGCAAAAAAACCCAGCAGTGGTCTGACACAGACTCTGTGTGCAGCGTCAAACCTTCCTGGACTGACAGAGGCCAGCAGCTTACATCTGTTTTCTCAGGAAAGCAGAACAAGAGACCTTGTTTGGGCGGTATAGCAGTAGATGGCTGTGGTGTGAGTGAGTACACTGATAAAAAGCAGAAGTGATGCAACAGGAACAACCTCAGACACAGAAACCCAAGTCTGCAGCCAAGAGGTTGCACAGCTGAGGAGCTGAGTTTAAGACCCATGCAGACTGCTATTACTGAGAGCTGAAACAATTCTCCAGGAAGGAATAAAATAGCGGAGAACAAGCATCATCACACGACAGAACTAATCCCATCAAAATCATTACACTACAGGCAGGACTCACACTTAGTGACTTCACTAACCATCGCTCGTTGCCTCCCCAGGCAGCTCACGAGCTCCAGCAGCCATTTATTTCAGCCTGCTTTCACATGCTGCACTAAATATAAACTCTGCTGATAACTGTCTGGAAACAGTTTCAACAAGACACGGTGCGCTGAACAGCTCAAGGACGCTGGGTCCTCAAAGAGCACAGGTGGTCAATTTGCATGACAAGCAGAAAAAAGGTGACAGAACCAAAGTCTCTGCTACCGTAATACTGGGGTTGGGAAATTTCAGCCTCAAGATCAGTACTTTCCCAGACCCAGACTTCACTGAAGCATCTGCTCTGAGGAGGAAGATGAGGGCACCACCCGGGTTTTGACAAAGACTTGACTAAGAGGAAGTTATGGCTCCCTTCTCATGTACTACTCTGCTCTACCATGAGGTGCCACACCATAGTGATAACAATTATCTTTGATCTTAAAAGCTACTTAGATTAGGTTGCAGGTCTTTCAGGCACATTTTCTTCATCCTAGTAGCCCCTAACAGGACAGGTAAATCCAAGAGGGCAGATGAAACTCCAAACACACACACAAGTTATTTTCTTCTCCGAGTTTTGCTTACAGAATCATTACCAGAAACAACATGCAAATTATAAAAAGACAGAAGTGTGACCTATAAAACTGCCAGTGTCACAACTGGTCACCAGATTACAATACTGGAAAGAATGATCCTCCCTGCATAGAAATATGCCCCCCCCAAACCAGCATGGCATAAAAAGAAGCAGGTAGGCTGGCAAAGAGATTTATGACAGACAACTGAAGAGAAGGCAGGGGATGAAATCAGCGATAAACTGCAGACACAAAAGCACCAATCCTTAAGAGCACAGGTATTTAATGTGCAAATTGTCTCTCTGCTTAGAGTTTCGCCTCCCTTTGATGTATATAGACAAGTCCTAACTAGAGAAGCAGACTTTGGAGAGTCCCCTTTCTCCACTATCCCAAGTGCTTTTTTCTAAACAACAGTAAAGTGCTCTGAAAGTAACTATATCACTTCTGCTTCTATTCAGAACAGAAAAAAAAAAAAGCCACACACAAAAAAGAGAAGTATAAAAATTCTTATTATTAAAGGAGAGAGGCAATGTCTTCCCAGCTCTGACGCAGGATGCAAGCAGCAAGCTAGCGCCTGATACCTATAGCGCAGCACAGAAGAGAAAGACAAGCTGAACAGAGGACAGTAAAGATACTCCAGAAGAGATCCAGATGTCTTGAGCTTAGTCCTACCACATGAAAAATACAAGAGGTTAAAACCTCCTCTTAAGAACTTTTCCTCCCGTTGTTCTGACCACAACTCTCCTGAACGAGCTGCATTGCTTCAGAAACCTCAGGAATTACGGTGACAATAGACTCCTGCCAAGAGAAGCACCATTACATAATAGCATTTATGGGAAGACACACAAAAAGCCACTAGGAAGCGCAACCAGACAAGTGCAAAATCCTCTCTGCCCATCAGCTCAGTTTAGCTCTCAACCGTTCCAAAGACAAATTCAGGATATTTTAAAATTATACGTTTACTTCCTTCAACCCAACAAAACTTGTTTTGCTGTAACTATACTGAGATGAAGTCCATTCCCAACAATAACATAACTATCTTGAGAATAAGCCCACTTGAAACTACTACATTTGCATTAATCTGTTTAAAAGAAGACTATAAAGACGGGAAAATGTATCACTGTTTGCATTAAGTAAATATGCTAGAAATAAGAACTATTTATTATGTTATTTTTCATCTTTTACTCAGCTTCAGGGATACTTACAACCATTATTGCTTTTCAGTTGTCAAGAGCCCAGCATGGCTATTTTTGAGTTACAGGTCCTCCAGGGGATTTAGGATATATTTGTTGTACAGGTTCAGCTTAAGCACTGCACACGTGTAAAGGCAGCTGCTTGGGAAGCTCTGACCTGCAGGCACTGTTAAGACACCATAAATAAGAACCCAAAGACGAAGCCCTAGTGTATACAAAGTTTCTCATATTAAATCATCTGCAGGAGTGCCTTCACTAATACCTTCATTTCAGACACGACTTTTCTTCAGTGTCTCTCTATGCACCCACAAGCTCTACTAAAGAAAAACCAGAAGAGAGCAATGAACACTTCTCGACTGTTACTCTCGGGGTTTTTAAATCCCAGAGGTTAATCCCACGCCAGGGCGGATCCAGAAGCCTGAACGTTTCACTGTAAAGAACGCAGATCTCAGAGAAAAGACAACTCCGCTGTTGTCGGCGGCCACACACGGCTGTGACACGAGGGACGCAGGGACCACAGGTGACATTACGTAACAGCCCCGGCTGCACAGCCCAGCGCCCACCTCCCGGGCGGGGAACGGGCCCCCGCGCAGCCCCACGGAAAGCGAACACCGCCCCGCGGACACGCATGCAGGGACCGGCCGCCCAGCGGGTCTCGGTCTCTCCCCCGCGGGGCGGCCCCGCGCCAGGGGAAGCGCCGCCGAGACCTTCCGCCCCAGCCAGCGCCTGCCGCCTCCGAGCACACGCCGCCGCGCAGGTAGGCGGCACGCTGCTCCGCACGCCGGCGGCAGGCCCGGCTCCCGGCCCCGCGCCCCGCTGGAGCCAGGCCGCTGCCCCCGCCCGCGCACTGAGCGAGCAGCCCCTCCGCGGCGCAGCCTCCGGAACGAGCCCCACACCCTCCCCCGCGGTAACTTACCAGGTGGCTCAGCGGCGAGTTTCGGGCGTCTCGGCGGCGGGTGTCGGGACGCACTCGGCGCTTGGCCGGGCGGGCGGGCGGTGCGGGGCGGCGGTGCCGCAGCTGCAGGGCTGAAGGTCGGCGGCCGCGCGCCCCGGCCGCCCCGGCGTCTCGCCCGCCCAACGCCCCGGCCGCCGCCGCCGCCCGCCAGGCCCCGCCCCGCTCCGCGCGCCGCCGACCGGGGCACGTGGGGCGGGGCGGGCCTTAAAGGGTCCGCGCGGCGGCCGCTGGAGGCGCTGCCGGTGGGGGGCGCTGCCGCCGCGGGTGGGAGGCGATCGGGGCCGGGCCCCGCCGGGGAGCTCACGGCCGGGTGCACCGGCTGCTGCCGCCTCTGGCGTACGAGCCGCAGCGGGAGGCGCGCCGCAAACGGGCACCGTGGCCGCAGGAGGCCCGCGGGAGCGCTGCAGCCCCCACCCCGCGGCGCGGCGGCTGCTGCACCGACACGTGGCGCTTGCTCCCGGCCCAGCGCTGGGAACAACGGCTTTGCAGGGAGACGGGGCCCCGTCCGGCCTCCTGCTGCGCTGCTCCCGGAGCAGGAACTGCTCAGCGGCGGCAGGAGAGAACGCTGCTGCAAAATCCGAGTAGTTTCCTTGCATTTTCAACCCTTCCTTCCCAGGCAGACGGGATATCTCGGAGCTGCTGTGCAGCAGCAGCACGCAGGCTGTTGGTGGGAAGGTACAAGGGCTGAGCCGTTGCTGGAGGAGGTGAACACGCTCAGAACGGTTTGGTACACACAGGTGTAGGGCAAAGTTCTGCATCTTCCTGCCACCTCCTGCCTCTTCATCTGCTATTAACTGCCCCTCCCAAGAGAACACTTCTGTATCCAACAGTGCACGCAGGAATGGAGAAGGAGCTCTTTCTTTGCTTTCCTTTGTCTTCCTTGTATTAACATTTACCTTCTATAGACCTGTTACATTATTCACGTTTTGCTACAGTGTGAGCTGTTCTCCTTATATGTGGTGGGAAGCACATGTAGCTCTACGGGAAAGGTGGAGGGAAGTATATTTTTTTTTTATTTTTCTATTTATATAAGCACAGTGATCATTCATAGTAAAAGCCCATAATAGGCTATAGAAATGTCTTATCATCACATGTAAGATGGTAATATCATCCATGGCAAAACATTCCCTATAAATACTCCCCTTGTGAACACTTCAAAACCAAAAAGCAGGAAAAAAATACATGGTCATCTGGAAAACATGCCTGAAGGCAGGAAGGAAGAGTGAGAGCTAGAGCTACACACAAACCTGCTGATTCACACAGCTGCTTTTTTTTTTTTTTTTCTTTTGTGAAATCTTGGGCACAAGCCAATGTTCTCACTCTGTCTTTTCCACCTTCCCATTTTGCTCCGGTTTGACCCGTTGGTGCAGCTCTCCTGGACCTAGAAGGGAAGTTTGGAAACCCACATACCTCTGAAAGAAAAGAGCAGTGAGGAGCTGCCACACTGCCTCCTCTGCACGTGGCATTAATGCACACAGGAAGGTGCAGCTCCTGACAAATCCTCACTAAAATGGCCTCTAACTGGAGGCTTGGTCACATTTTTGGGTCCAACTAGTTAATGTTTCTGATTTTTTAGAGGTACTTTTTCATTTCTATGCTACTTTGTTTCCTTAGTTCTCATTCATACATATTTCCTTTGGAGCCTCAGATACACTAATGTGACTGTGCTTGTTTGTTTGGTTTGTATTGTGGAACCACAGAAAACAGCATCTGGACTATCTTATATGTCTGATGTATCACATAGACATTAACTAATGCCTTTTACATAGGATTTGCCATACTGCATCAGACCCCCAATCTGTCTAATCCTATATCCTATTTCCAGCATAGCCAACAGCCGATGATTCAGAGGAAGTAAATGCCACCAATCACTCCCAAAACAGGTACCTTCCCTTTTCACAACCTTGTGTCCATGACCTACGTTTTATTTTCTTTTTGAGCTTCATGTTCTGAAGGGGGAGGTAAGATATTTTCCCTTTATTACACACATGTCAATGAAGGAAGACTGGGAGCTGCCACCACCAGAGTGCCTTTCCCCCAGGTGAAAAGTTTACAGTCTCAACCCATGTATTTTCATACAATTTTCCTGATGTTCAAAGGCTGTCAGGTTTCTTGAATGTAAATGAAAAGAAATAAATAACTGTTTTGTTTTGTTTTGTTTTGTTTTAATTTTAATTTTGGGTAGCAGAAATTTTAAAGCATGAAAGCTACCAAACTTCACTGGAAGGTCAAAGCACACTTACTTCATGCAGCCCCATCTGATTAAACAATTCTCATCCGGTGGTTATGGATGTTGTTTTTATTCTGCAGAGGCAGTACAAGTATCACAAATGTCCCAGCCCATCAATACGCTCCTTCCTGGCAGAGATGCCAAAGGGCATTTGGTTGGGCTGTGACCCACTGGCAGGGAATGGGGGAAGACGGCAGCCCGTACATGGTGACAGTGGGGCACCCCACACCGTGTTTCGTCCTGGTCCCCTTGGCAAGCCCGCAGCAGTGGATCACAGGGGAGTCCAAGCTGCTTATGTCCTGGGGAGAGGCCCATTTTTACAGCAATACAAAGCACCTCTTCCAGTGCAGCAAACATGCTGTTCTGCACGCCTTGATATTTCTCCCCACAGGGACAGTTGCTGCCCTCCAGATCCAGACCTGCCACTGGATTATTCTTATTAAAAAACCATCTTTTTAATCCCAGCCATGAAGTTCTTATCTTCTTCTTCAAACTGCTGGAAACCCTTCACATCCTCGTGATAACAAATAGTACCTTTCACCCTGACACAAACACCGGCCTATCCCTTCCATCCCAAGATGGACAGGATATCAATGTCTGTCCAGGCACCGCATATCTAACATGACTCCAAACTGCAATTTCATTTCCCTTCTGAGAGAGAAGCCACAAATAAAACATGATTCCTGATGCTAGTGCTCAGCTGGAAAATGTCTCCTGAGAGTCTCGGCACTATCAAAGGAGAAAAAATAGCCTAAGAGATACCATTACCTCAGGCTGTGATACAACCCACCCTTGCTCATGAGCCCCTGGTGACGTTACCATCCTATAAGACATCCTCCTCCCCAGCGCTCTGTGCTCCTGCAGACAAGGAGGGAGGGCTGTACCTGCTCCACACCATTTGCTCTCTCATGAGCAGAGCTGCCCAGCCAACAAGCCAAAAGACTGAGACACTTTCATTTCCAGAAGAAGATGCAACAGCAATCCTTCAGCACCCAGCTCAGCCACCAAAGACTCTTTGGCTTCGCAGGGCTCTCTCACAGACCTTTCCTCCTCAGTAAGACAGTTCTGTAACTCTTACTGCTAAGATGCAGGAGAACTACTCTCCTTTTGCTGCTTCCATCAATCCCCCATGTCCAGATTCTGGTGGGAAAGTAGGTAGCTGGCATCACACCAGAAGTGCCTTTTGTTCCTTGGAGCTGGCAGCATGCCAGGCACGATTCCAGCAAACAGCATCTCCCACTTGGGCATCCAGGACTGCCACACATGGTCTTGCTCCTTTACCTTCTTGCTGATAACACCTCTGTGATCTATTAATTGGCAACTTGTTTGAAGCGGGATTTGTGCAGCAGTAAACCAGTTTTTAAGTGCTCCTGAAATCCCCACAGCCCATTAACCTTCTGTATGGTTTACCTCTCCTGTTTTGCTGTGTTTTCTCCCATTCCCTTCTGCATACATCTCCTGTTCTGCCAGCCCTGTTATTCTTCCAGGATCGTACATTGGAACCCATACACATTTTTCATGTTTAGCAGAGAATTACTCATTTATTAATATTCAGACTAGATGTAAATAGAAAAGCTCAACTCCAAAAGACTACCAAAGCAACATGGAAAAAACAACAGCAAAACAGAAAACTTGGCACACCATCTCCATTTCGCTTTACTCTCTGTGTAGTTCATAGCCCACCAACAAGAGGCAGGTGAGGGTAAACCAGGCTATAAGCATCATCCCTGCCATGACATTTCCCTTCTCGGAGTACTACCAACATTGACTGTGCTGAGCTACAATGTCCCTTTCTGTGCCTTGAAATGCAGCACACAGTTAGGAGCAGCCGCTGGGGCTGTCACACCGCTGTGGGAGCCAGAAGACCCAGGTCACAGCCTGGAGCTTATAGGGACTTGGGGGTTGAAGCTGTAAGACATTTATTCTGCACATACAGGCCTGTACCAAAGGAGCTCAGAAAAAAAAAAAAATCTCCTGGAAACTACCCAGAGCTTTTCTCTCTGAGGGAAATAAACGAGGCTTTAATTAATTTTCTTTCAAATACAGCAAATTGACTTCTGCTCCAGTTGAGCTAGATTCAAGCCACACAGCACAATGGTATTAATTCCACTTCACTTAAGGGCTAAATGTTCAGAGCAAGGAACAGGGAGTTTCCTGTAGGTCTTGCTTGTGTTGAAGTCAACAACAAAACCACTCTGGTTTTCAGAGGAACAGCTTCTTTGGAGCCTGCATTTCTGAGGTTGACTGTGACATGCCCCTGGGTTAGCACAGCAAAATGTAGGATACCTGAAAGACACCAGCTGAGCAAGTTGTTTGGTCCATTGTGTATTTTTAAAGATCTGCCACATCTTACCTCAAATCTCATTTTACAGGCTCAAAGATTGAAGCTCTTTTAGTGTTCTGTCATAAGGCTAGCTTACTGGTTTGCTGATCATCCTAATTCATTCTGCTGTCTCAAACTTCATTTAATCTTAACACCAGGGTCCTGCCTGCCGAATTTCCTAGCACCAGAATAACACACAGCATTCTGGAGAGGGTCTCCTCAGTAACTCACAAACTGGTGGTGTACACCCTCATCTCTACCAGAGACACTTTGCCTAATAAACCAGAAGATCATGTTGGACTTCTTAGCATTTGCTTCATATGGGTAGCTCAGAGTTACCCTGCAATCAGCACCTACCCCATGCCCAACAGATGTACACCCAAATCCCAGCAGAACAATTCACCTGGGCACAGCATCGCTGTACAGCAGCCATCCTGCATGGGTATCTTCGTGTTGTATTCTACAGTGGACCTGTACCAGCTTGTCCAGCACCATCTCATGAATCTCATCCTTACACTGTGCTAAAAAGCATGAGGGTTGGAGGAAAAACAAAGGCACAACAAAACCAAAATTACCGAGTCCAGTGAAACTGTTGGTGGAAGCAGAGAAAGCGCAGACTCTGACCTATATAGTTATATATATGAAATACCAGTTATACGGAACTGTTATGGGAAAGTATCCATCCTGCTCCCTTTAGTATCTGTTCAACAGTGCTGGTGTTTCCAGCAAGGGAGGCTGCCTTTTGTAGCTGTATCATTGCCAATGTGCTACAAGAAAGAGGTACAGGGAATCCCATTTTGCTTCTCTGAGGGATTCTGTTTCAGTGAGGCTGAAGGACAAAATCTCCTTCATTGTAAAATCCCGTGATTAATTTAAATTACCTTCCAACCATCTTGAGATCCTCTTGCTGCCAAACTTAGCTAATATATTTAATATATGGCTTCATTATCACATTGGCTATGCACCGCTTAGGGAAGGTGTGATTATTCCTCTTCGCAGATTGAAGGGGGAGGCCCAGATCCTCAAAGATATCCAGTCACAGCATTTATTTAGGTAAAAAAAATGACAAAGCAAAGAACTGAACCTGTTCCTGCCTAACTCCCCTTGTCCTCAAATATTCTGTCTTTCCAACGAGAACTTCATGTTCCGGGATCTCCTATGAAAAGCAGCCTGATTTATGCTCGGCTTCTTCTCTTATTGTCAGTTTTGAAAATTCTATTAAGAAAGTCAGGCATCTCTTGACTAATTCTTCTTTAAAATGAAGGGCAGCTGCAGAAAACTTTCCCGTTACACAGTAGGTTTTTGTTATAGGACATTTGTTAACTTCTTGGATTCCCATCTGTTTTTTCCACATGATGCTGCATTGTTTGGCTACATACAGTGGCACGGTACACCTCAAGGAAGCAGTAAATCTTCATTTTCTTTCCTTTCTATAAAAACTCAGCCCTTTTCAAGTTGCAAAGCTACATATTAAAACTACTGTCTGTTGATTTTCATATTTTCTGAGGCAACATCTGGCATAAAAACTGATTGCAAATATGATCAGAGTTAGGAAGATTTCCTTCCAGCAGTCTTCCAGCTGGATTAATTCCCAGATATCAGCCCAAAGGAAAAGAAAAATCTGGCAGTGTCTCCAGTTGCAGTCTCTCACTCTTCAGGTAGAACAGTTTCCCTTCCTGGGGAGGTTTTGATGACATGGGATTCAGATGCTGGGATCTGAACTGCACTGGAACTGGTACGGCCTCTGGGGTTCAGTGTGGATGCTCTTCAGTGCCTAAAGAATTAGGCATCAGGCTCTTGCTGAGGATGAACAAAAGAGTTTATCCCCTCCACAGTCTAAACATACAGATATAATTTTGAGGAATTTAAATGTAATCCTGTCATTATGAGTAGCAGGCTTCAGCTGCAGACATTAGCCTGTAATTAAGCAGCATTATTCATAAGGGGGTTGGCTGTAGTCAAGGCAGACTCGGTAGCTCAGGTTATTGTTAAACAGTGTTAGAACAGGAGGGGCGACTCAGCCTTAGGCGACCGCTGTGCTGACCCCATGTGGGTGCATGATGCGACTCCGACTCCACCTGTGTGTGATCGCTCTGCCTCCACGGGTGTCATATTCGTCTTTCAGTTCTCCTGAATTAGGGAGGCAGGTGTCATGGGCTCAACACTTCTTTTGTCTTTCTCCTTAGACCACAATGTACATAAATGCAGCCTGAGTGCAAGGCCCCACAAATCTCTTTTACACTCCATATGCACAGCTATGCGGCTAACAAAGTGAGGAAGGGTCCAGCTCCCTACTCCTGACCCCTCTCTCGTGCTCCCTGCAGTATCTCACTCCCGGATGAGAGCAGAAACAAACAGCAAATCTCTTCCGTCTGTGAGCTTCTTGGCAAGAGCAAGTACAATCTAGGAATGCAAAAGAAGCTCGTATTTAGAATGGAACATTAAATACTATACCCTGGAAAACTATGTTTCGGTGTGGCTTCTGACAGCAAAAGAAGGACTAATGTGACATTTTTGCAGTTCTCCTAAAAACAACTAACTGATAAAATCCATGCTGTGGTCAAGGTAGAAATCATGCAGGAAGAGAAAAAAATCTCTTACTATTCAGCTAATGAACATCTCAGATTACTTAAAACAAAAATCATTTTAAATCTCTAGTCTTAATCTAACAGTTTATTCTGTTTGATTACACTTTGCATTTTACTTCCCCTGAAGAGCATCACCAGCAATGTTGTATTTCCCACTGTTCTCCAATAGTTTCACATTGTGATTTCCAGGCTGTGCTAGAATAAATAGCACAGCTTGGAAACTGAAGCAGCATGCAAGACTGATCATTTGCTTAAAACCAACAGTTTTCATGTAAATGAATGGAACATAATTGCTTTTCAGCTTCAGCTTTAAAATGTAGCTAGAGTTAGCATGTAATCTTCCTGTTGAGATGACACTTGATTATTAGAGATGATTCTGGGTCAGCACACTATTTATATGTGGATAGTAGCTCATGGAAATGTAGCTTGTAGTCCTGCACAGATCACTCCAATGGTGTACTCTGACCTCACATATAACAAAGACTCCTTCACACTAATTTCCAAGTGATTCATGTATTTGTTTACTTCATCTTAAGTTTGCTCTGTGACCCTGGGGCCAGATCTGTCCTCCGTGATTCACCATGTGCAAGGGTTCCCTAGTTCCCTCATGACCCATGAGCTCTCCATACAAAGCCAAGCCTGACAGGAGACCTGAGTGTATGTGGTTCAACAGCCACATCTTGGATTCAGTTTGGGCCAAAATATGCCAGTATTCTCATTTCTCGAAAAATAATCACTGACAACACAATATCCCCAAAAGCAAATAAAATCCACTCTTACTTCTATACTTGTTTCCATGGAAATACGCAGCGACAAGGTTTTTTCCTTCATTTTCAGAATTTTCTCTGCCAACCTAACATATATTTTCAGACAGCCCTGGTGACTGCACAGGTTTTACTCAAATACAGAGACTACTACAGATGAGCCAAACTCGCACAAAACTGAGTAAAGACCTCTTCACTATGACCCCAAGAAACCATCAGTGCAGCAACGCTGCTGCCAGTCCTTAATACAGAGAGTGCCAGCTCATGGAATCATACAATCATAGAATAGTTTGGGTTAGGAGGGACCTTCAAGCATCATCTAGTCCAACACTCTGCAATAAGCAGGGACATCTTCAACTACATCAGGTTGCTCAGAGCCCCATCCAGCCTGGCCTTGGATGTCTCCAGGGATGGGGCATCAATTTCCTTTCAGCGAGGGACCAGTGAAACCTTTTCATTATCGAGGAACAAGTGGTTTTGGTGAGACAACAAACAGCATGCAACACAGTGTCACCCAGCAAGATGAACACTAATAAAAAACTCACCATCAGCATGGTTCACATGCTGGCCTGAGACTCCAGCTTCAGAATGAAGCACGCAGTATTTGTAGTGCAAGTCTGTCCCCAGTGGCTGCCAAACAATTCGCTTCTGGCAGTAGCCCTCTGCATTGTTCCTCACCATATGTCGTCAGCTACAGCTACCTCCTCTTGCACTGTTTTTTATCCGCTTCTCTGCTCTGCACATCTGCCCCAGCCAGAAGCTCCTTTTCCCTAGAGACTCACATGAAGTGGATGAAGCTCAGCCACAGATGACAACACTAAGCAGAGCCTCTGGGCTGTGAGAGGAGGGGACGGTGCCTTGGCTTTGAGCAGTTACTTTGAGCTGCCCTGGGTGCTGCAAGCTCACTGGAACAGCCTGGCCAAGTGGCTGCAGAACAACACCTGCAAGGCAGGGAAGGAGGGAGGCTTTGCCTGAATCTCCCAGGCAAGCACTTTGAGCAGCAGAAGGGGGAAAGCAAATAGCCATCCTACAGAGGAAGGGACAGGCAGGCCATGCAGGGCTGTGGACAGAACAGAAGCAGGGAATGACAAAAGCAAAAGGCAAAGCATGGGAATGGATAAAAAGATCCAAGACTGAAATCTCCTGGAGGAGGACTTTAGCTTTTGCCAGGTTGTTACACTGATGTTGTGGTGTGCTGGGTTTCAGGCCTCTGCTACCAGGCAAGGCCAGTATGTAAAATCTCATGAGACTTCATGTCCAGCACTAGCTCAGAGAGGGCCGCCAAGTCACTCAGGTGGTATAAACAAAGGATTATGGCATGTGGCAAGGGGCTGTTTAGAGGGAAGGGACCAAGGGTATCATGGGGTAAGGGATCAGTAAGACCTTAGACTCAGCCTCTCATTAAAGTTTTAAACTAGTTCTTAAACCATCCAGCTGACAGAGGAAGGCTGTGCCGGAGAGGTTCTGGTGTATCTGGGAGGAGTGCAGGAGCTGCCTCTGGGCAGGGAAGGGATACACTTGGGAATGCACTGGGTGGCTGTGCTCCATTGGCAGCTACAAAGGGAAGGATCCCATGTCTGAGAGATACCAGCAATTTGTAGCTATGTCAGAGGGCTGCAGTCTCCTCTCCCCAAGGCTGTCACCTTCCCCCTGTCCTCACAGTTCAGTAAGGAGCAGGTATATTCCGGTACAAAACTAGGAGGAGTCTAAACAGGAGAGAGTAGGGTGAGAGCTAGAGTAGCTAAACAATAGCTAGGTCAGGGTCCTCCCAACAACGGTGTAAACACAGCTTGAGAAAGAGAGAGTACAAAATGCAAAGTAGATGGAGGTAGGATTCGGCCTGGAAAACAAAAGCTATTTAGCAAGGAGGAGATAATTCACCAACTAATGTTCCCCATGGCAGAGGTGGGGAAGTTTTGGAAAATCAAACTGTGTTGAGTAAACCTTAGGAGAGCTAGCAAATTAGAGAAGGGGACACAAGGAGATGCAAGCGAGGAGGAAGGCAACACACTGGCACCAGGACCATGCACACAGCTATCCTGTGCCAGGCAAGCACGGAGGCAAGTGCTGGGCAGGAGTCCACTGCTCAGTTCAGGGCAGCGGCTGCTGGAAGACCCTGACACACTGGAAGGAGGTCAGAAGAAAGGTGATAGCTTTTTCTGCAACCACCGGCGATTGATTTGCAATTACAATATGTTTTCCTTGGCTCTGAGGGGATATAGAAACAGTTTACAAACATTTTTAAGGCATAAACCCAAGCAGGAGGAAGAGCAAATTAGTTGCTAGAGAAGCTAAAACAAAGAGACAAAAAACTGAAGCTGAAAGTAATGAGTAACATTTTACCAATGAGCTCTAGTAGGTTGTGAAATAGCTCTCACGAGGAGAGCAGGGAAAAACCCAGGCACAAGCAGTTTTAAAGTTGGATGTGAAGAAAGCAATCAATACATGTGCAATGAAGAGCATACAGAAGAATTTATTGAAGTGATACAAATATTTCCACCCCCACAATCTGTAATCCAAATCTTCCACTGCCCTGCTTCTCTCGCTATCATTAACAGCAATGCAAAGAAGGAAAATACTTATTAAAGCAGGAGTGTAACCTTATAGTACTGCTCTGCCTGAGTGTGTGGATTTCTAGACATTTCTAGCCAACAGAGAACTAGGTTTTATCTGTGTGGGAAGATAACTTATTAGCAGTGATGCTTTTGAGCTTCACCACAGACCTCCTCCTGCCCCATCCCAAATCTCCTGTAGTCTTGATGAGGTAGGGATATATTTGACTCCATGTTCAGATAGTGTGTGTTAATGTCTCCTAAAGTCATATCCAGCTGCTTCTAAAATCTCCCAATAAATCCCCTTCCAATTGCATTTGGGAGAACACTGATGGGACTCCTAAAGATCCACAAGGAAGCCTGAAAGATCAAGCCCCAAATACAGCCCCACTGGAGGCTGAAACAGCAACCTACCAAAAGCCCCAAGAAGCCCACACCTTACCTGGTATATACACTTACCAGCTTAGCATTTTCCACAAGAAGGGAACACAGCCACAGCTTGACAGCTACAGTGCTACAGTTAGTATTAATGGTTAGCCCTATGAGCCAGTGAGCCAGGCTCTTCAGACAGCAGAGAGCTGTTCTCTGGCCTGAGGATTTTTCGCATAATTAATTACCAAGCTTTATAATCGTCCCCTGCAGACTATGATGATGAATGAATGAGATCAGATTAGTCAATATGGTTTATTGGTGGAGTTTGCCCAGTTGCTGCAGATGCATCATTACTGTTTGCATTCATCAGCACAGAGATGAGCATGATTCAAAGTCTTTGCCTGTACAATTTGAAATCACAACCAACCTGCAGCTCTTCAGCTTTCTACCAAGCACTCCCTAAGCCTTTCCTGGATCCTTCTTTTGCTCTGTATCTTTGTCCTAGGCCATCCTGGAAGTCCTTTGGTGAGTGCCAGGTCCTTCCTCATTAAAGCAAAACACATTAAGGCTGTGCCTGTAGAGGTTAAATGAGAAATTGCTAATGGTGCTACTGTCCTCTGCCTTAAAAAATCAGAGCTGCTCCACTATGTGGCACAGATGCTCTGCAGCTCCACAGCCAGCAACAATCCCCTTTTTCCTGAACAATATTTTTAGAGCAGGGCATTCCTCAACCCCACAGAGGCTGTTGAGCCCAGGATCCCTGTAGAGACGTGGGATCTATCAAAGTATCTGCAACCAGCATGTTCAAAGTGAGTGCCTGAAAAGGTGTATTGTATTGCCTATAATGTCACTCTAGTTCCCCCTTTGTCAGTCCTGACACATCCCTGCAGCAAGCAATAGCTTGCATTAGCGCTAAAAGGAATAGAGTTTCATGGCTGGAAACTGCCTTGAACTGAAATTTGAGAGCAGTGCCTTTCCTTTCCAGCTCCGGAACGAATTCCCCCGGTGGCCCAAGGCAGGCACCTTCATCTCCCTGTGGCTCAGTTTGCCATCTGTAAAACCGGGTTAGCATCCCCTCCTCCTTCTTACACCACTTTTATTCTTGCTTATATTCACTGTAAATATGCATGGGTTTGTTTGCACGAAGGCACAGTGCAAAATAGAGGGCACGACCCTGGAAATGCCGGTCGTATAGGGAAGGTCTGCAGGGAAGGATGCGTGCACGGAGAGGCAGGTGCACGGCAGGACGCCGGCATGGAGGGATGCGCACACGGCTGGAGGATGCTTGCAGGGAAGGACACACGCCTGGCGGGCTGGGCGTTTGCCCGCTGCCTGAGCCACCCCGACGCCGCTCCTGCCGCAGCAGCGCCCGGCCCGGCCCCTCGCGGTGGGGGGGACGAGGGGCGGGACCCCCGCCCGGCAGCAGCGCTGCCCCGGCCCGGCCCGGCCCCACCGCGGGGCTGGTTCCCCCCGCGCCCGCCTCCGCCCGCCCCCCGCGCGGGGCCTGCAGCGGGCAGCGCGGGGCGCCGCAGCCTGCGGGCGGCTGCCGTGCCCGCCACCGCCGCCGCCCCGGAGGTGGGGGCGTCGCGCGGGGCCCGGGGTGCCATGGAGGAGCTGCCGCCGCCGCCCGCCTGATCCCCGAGGCTGCCGGCACCGAGACAAAGCGCGGGGCTACCCGCCGCGCCCGTCCGGTGAGTGCCGCGGGGGACCGGGGTGGGCGGGGGGCTCCGTCCTGCGCCGTGGGCAGCGGCCCTGGGGGGAGGTCCCGGTCCCGCACCCAGTCCTGCCTGACATCCTCGTCCACCGCTCAAACGCCCCCCGCCCCAAACACCCGCGTCCGCTGCTCTGCCAAGCCCGGAGCATCACAGGCATCCTCGTTCATAGCCCAACACCCCCACCCAAACTCCCGCACCCCTGGCCCAGGCAGACACCATGCACCCCCGGCACCCCCATTCACAGACAAACACCCCTGCGCCCACAGCCCATACATACTGCAGGGACTCTGAACGCACCCCACCGTCACCCCAAACACCTCCATCACCTCAAACGCCCCCACGCACATCCCCATGCACAACCCACGCACCTTAAAGACTCCCCCATCACGCTACCGTGCCTGAGCACACACTCCCAACACCCCACTGACCGCCCAAACATCCCCCCGCCCCAAACCCCCCCCACCCCATCAGACACTGTGCCCCTCCAAACACCCCCCGCAACCTGCCCTGCTCTCTCTGCAGACGTGCCCCAGCTGCACTCCCCCAGCCCAGTCATCCCCGCTGCAGACCCCCGCGGCCCCTCTACAGCTCCTCCCGCACGCTCCTGCACGCCCTGCCCTTGCACCTTCCCTGGAAGACAAAAGGGGTTCCCCGCCCCGCTCGCCCGCCGCCCCGCTCACCCGCCGCCGCTCTCTCCCCTGCAGGCCGAGCCATGGTGGAGCCGCCGGCTGAGCCTCCCCCGCAGCCCTGCCCGGCGGCGCCCGGGGGGGCAGCGGCGGGAGCAGCGGGGGGAGAGCCGGCCCGTCCCGGTGAACAATCGCCGCTGCTGCACCTGGACCTGTACAACTTCGACTGCGCGGCGGCGGAGGGCAGCCGGTACGTGCTGACCAGCCCGCGGTCGCTGGAGGCCTGTGCCCGCTGCGCCGTGCGGCCGGTGGAGCTGCTGCCGCGGGCGCTGGGGGACCTGCTGCGGGAAGCTCCCGGGCGCTCCATGCGGGTGGCCGCTGGCCTCTACGAGGCCTACGAGCGGGAGCGGCGCCGCAAGCTGCAGCAATGCCGGGAGGAGCGGGAGAGGATTATCCGGGAGGAGAAGAGGCGGATCCTGGCGCCCCTCGGTAGCCTGCCGCCCTCGCCAGCCGCCCGCGTCGCCCCCCGGGCCGCCGCTGCCGCCGCTTTCACCACTGGCGGGCCCCGGCCCCACGGCGGGGGGAAGGCCGGGGCAGCGGGGGGCGCGAAGGCCAAGAGCCACTCGCTGGACTCACTGCAGAAGCGCCGTGAGGGCAGCTGGGGCAAGACCTCCTCCGAGTCGGGGGCGTCGTCCTCCTACAGCGGGGAGAGCCTGCGGGAGCGCGGGGGCAAGGGGGGCGGCCGGGGCCGGGGGGGAGCCGTCGCCAACGGCGCCCTGCTGGGGCGCAGCTTCAGCCTGGGCGACCTCAGCCACTCTCCCCAGACCGCCCAGAGGGTGGAGAGGATCGTCAGGGAGGTGAAGAGGAGGAAGGGCCTCTCGGAGGTGCCCGAGAGAGACAAGAAGATCGCGGCGCTGATGATCGCCAAGCACCAGGAGGCCAGCCTCCTGCGGGAGCAGCGGCAGGCGGCCCACCTGCAGTGGGACAGCCAGCGGCGCCTGGCAGAGCAGCGCAAGGAGCAGGAGGAGAAGGAGAAGCAGAGGGCTCTCCTGCAGGGCCAGCGGATGTGGGAGAGCCAGGTGGAGAAGCGGCGGGGGAGGCTGAGCCAGGAGCAGGAAGAGGTCACCTTGCTGAAGCAGAGGCAACGCCTGGTGTGTGAGGAGAGGTGGCGGGAGCAAGCAGAGAAGCAGGAGCGGCTGCGGAGGGAGAGGCTGGAGAGAGCTGTGCTGGAGGACAAGCAGAAGAAGCTCCATCAAGAGCACAACCTGAAGGCAAAGGAGGAGGGCAAGAAGGAGCACCGGGAGCGAGAGGAGCAGCTCTTGCAAGAGAAGCTGTCCATGGCTGCGCAGAAGAGGCTGAAGAAGGAGGTGCAGTTGCAGAAGGAGAAGAAACTGCTCAACCAAGCAGAGAAGCTGAAGCATGAGGCCTTGCTCAAGGAACTGGCCAAACAAGAAGCAGAAGAGAAGGAAATGCTGAAGGCCTCCCTGGAGATGAGTTTGACCAAGGCTCAGGAGAACTATGAGCAGCTAGTGGAGAAGAGAAACCAGGAGCTGAGGGAGAAGGCCAGGCGGGAGGATATGCAAATCCAGAGAGCCAAACTGGCAGCAGAGAAGAAGGAAAGAGAGCAGAAAGAGCACTTGGAGGCCCTGGCTAGAGAGACTGAGAGAAAGCTCCAGCATGCTGCCCAAGTAGCTGAAGAGGCTGTCCAAGAAAAAGCCCGCAAGGTGGTCTTGAGCCGTCTGGAGAAGGAGAAAGTACAGAAGATGAACAAGCAAAAGGTGGAACAGTATGAGGACTTACGGCGCAGGGAGATCCTCCTCTCTATAGAGAGGAAGCTGGAGAGAAGTGAGCAGATCTTCAAGGAGAAGAAGACTGTTATAGAAAATGCCAGGTCTGTCGCTCGGGCATCCTTCCATGTCCGGGAAAAAGTACGGGAGGAGACGAACATGCGCACCTTTGACAAGATGGCCTTGGAAGCAGAACTGCATGCCCACCTGAATAAGAAATGAAAGGTCTAGTCATCGATGAGCAGGGATACATCACTGGTTGTCCATGATAAGGCATCAGAAAACTCCTTCATATTAACATTTAAAAAACAACAGCAACCAACAACAACCCAAATTATTTCGAGGGAACAGGGTACCGCACAAAAACATGGCAGCTATTTCACATACTTTTTTAAATGTGTTTTTGTTCCAGGCATGTTTGAAGGACTGACTTCAGTCATATTTATAGAGGGGAAGTGAGTTTTTGTGTCCTCCACCCCACAAGCACATGCATTTTCTCAGAGAGGGCTGCGGAAGTAGTCTCCTTGAAGCCTGTGAATTACCAATTGATTGTCTACACTGGAGCTGACTACAGCTGCACTCTTTTCAGCTGGAAATGCAGACAGCAGAAACTACTGACTACTAGAGTCTATTGTCTAAGAACCAAAACCACCCCAGCTGATTCTGGCTTGAGTGACAGGCAGCTTGGTTTAAGTTACAGAACTGCATTTTCAAAGCAGCTGCCCTCCCATGCCAAAGGTGAGAAGGGCTGGAATACAGAATTTCGGTTGCTCCTGGTTGCCCTTGCACCTGCTGCTGGTACCGAGCAAGAGAAAGCACAGATCAAGACTTCGTAACACCATGTAAGTAGACATTATGATCAGAGCTGGGCAGAAGCTGTTAGAAGTGCTCAACAACGCAATTTCACTTTTGCTGTTTGCAACTGTTGCCCCTGCTCGGCATCCTCACCTTTCCTTCTCCTGTCAAAGTTTCTCTTACAATCATCTGTACAATTTATTCTTTCAGAGAAGGGGGAGAAGGAGAGAAGTTTGTGGGCAGTCCACAAACTGACAGGCACCTGCACAACCTGGTTGTTCATTAGGATATAAAAATGAGTGAAATCTGACCTTTGTGGCAAACTTGTCAATCATTTGTAAAAAGAAATCTGCAAACAGATTACATAGAGCAATTGCCACCCTTGGGAAGTCTCAAAACTTGAGGAGACCCTCAGCAGCCTTATCTAACTTGGCCTGCCTTGAATGGGAGGTTGGACCAGGTGTCCTCCAGAGGTCCCTTCCAACATAATGGTTCTATGAGCTGCATACAATGAGACCTTTACCCAGCTCTTATCATAGTCTACTAAGCAGGGCAGCATTTGTCTGTCCACTGGTGCTAACAGTTGTATTCTTACATAGGGCACAAAAAAGAGTAGATGCACAAAATAAGGTACATTACAGACTCTCTTAGATGAGGAGCACAGCTTTTTTATAACTCTTAACTCAATACCGGTTAGAGGGAACCGAGTCCTTCTGCCATTAATGCCCTGGAAATGTGAAAAGCCTACCTACCCCCTGCACAGTATTCAAGAAAACAGTGTCCGCTCCAGGTTTCCACGTTTACACTCTGCTGGGTTGCAGTTATGAGCACACATCCAGACCAGGTGCTCTCTGCTGTTTTTTTCCTGATGTTGTGCTGGGTTGCTGTGGTGACAGCATCGGACCTGACACGTGGAGGAGAAGCAGCAAGAACAGCCAGGATCTTGTTTCATTGTGGATGTCTCTGACATACAGCACAGAAGAGAAAACCAGAAGGCTGGCATACAGCACAGACATGCAGTTCTGCATGCATAGATTGCTTACCAGAATTTCCCAGAAGGTGACAGCAGGTCAAAAACCTCTTAGAAAGCTTTAAGGAAGGTGTTAAATGAACAGCAGCAACAGTAGACCAAACACACCCTGGTACCCTGCAAGCCTGAAGACATTATACAAACAGTGTTGAAAATGAAGCAAGTGGGGATTTTCTTTGGTTTTGATGGAACTTGCTCTTTGAATCATGGTGCAATTGGTGCTGTTGAGGACAGGTAGCATAAAAGGAGGAATTAGGGCACCTGAGTGACGTTTGCTCCCTCAGTCATTGGCTCACTGTGTAATCCCAGGCAAGTCCCCAGGGGCTGAGCTTGCTCCTGTTGATATAAATGGAAGCAGAGTCAGGCTCTTGGGATTGCTGGGACTTGCAGGAAATAGTAACACTCAGAAAAACACTTCAAAGACTTTGGACAAGTGATGCTAACAAAGCACAAAGTACTGTTTGTTTGTTTATTTATTTATTTATTTATTTATTTGAGTGGTTATTAAAGTAAAACATACCCGTTGGTGAAAAGCACTGATTAACACTGAAATCTAAAATCTTGGTAGCTGTGGGAAGGACAGCTGCGTTACTGTTTCCAGCTCGGAGTCTGTCCCCTCACCCTCGTCCTCAAAACAGCAATCAGTCTGAAGGGTGAAACCAGTCCTACTGTAACACCAGAGAATGTCCTTGATAAAAAAGTTGTCTTCATGTGTTGTTTGTACTGCAGTGGTCCATGTGTGCCCTTGTAGCTGCAAAAACCTAGAAAAGAGGTGTCCAGAGGCCCAAATCCAGCCTGCACAAAACTTCCCTTGCTTCCTGACAGCACTGGAATTCGGATAAAACCTGCAGTGGCTCCAGCATAGCCAACATTTCATCTTTTTTTTAGCCTTCAGGGCTGCAGAGAAAACCTGCCAGCATGGATGTGAGGGCTCTTGCTCCTCTTGTTATTGCATTGTGGTTGAAGTTCACTGTTTGGTCCATTTAGCAGATGGCAAATGGGGAGAGCTGGAAAACAGCAGAAAGAAGGCAAAATGTGGCAGGCGAATGAGCAGACACAGGCTCTGACTGGAACAGCAGTTTTCAACTGGTGGTCTACTGCAATCTACGTGAAGGCTTGATCCAAACCTCCCTCTGACAGGGCATTTCTAGTGTTGACTGAGAACATTGTACAGTCCAGGAGATGTCTTGGCCACTGACTGTAATTATACCTGGGGTCCATCTCCTGCTGCTGACTGAGTTTGATACCTTGGGGCTACAGCTAAACTAATCAAAACACACCTACACGGTGGTAACTGGATTGGCAAACTACTGTTCCTGTATCATGCAGTGCGCAGCTCAAGTTTTGAATGTGCAATCTAAGAAAAAATATTTTTTCCAAAATACATTAATCTGTGTATGTATGTTTTTTCATTTCTGTTGTGGTTCAAGTTCAAAGTCTATGAAAGTCAATGGAATTTATAAGTTGTTTAAAATTGCAGCATGGAAAATTAAGTCAGCAAGTTGTGCAGAGGCATGAGAGGTATTTATTGGGTCTGCTTAAGCTTCTGTTTACTTGAGAAGGAGTTTTACTCCTGGATTTCTGTGAGAACAGAAATTAAACCCTGGGACACGTGAAAAATATGTCACTTTTAGATGAGGCTTATATGGTGGTTTTGATACTGAGCTGCAGGTCAGGGAGAACTAAAAATCAAAGTAAGCTACATGTTGCCTCACAGCTCAGAAGTAGATCATGGCTTATTTAGAGCAGAGGAGCAGCTGCTGGCATTTGGTTAGGTCCTGCAGAAAAGTAACTTAGGTTGGTCCTCTCCTGGGATTAGAAAACACATTTTAGGCTATTGCTGTATTATAAGGTATAATTGCTTCTAGGCCATGTGCGTGCATGTTGCGGAATGACCACTAGACCTTGAAATACCTGTGCTTTAAAAGCAACAGCAACGAAAGAACAATTACTAGGAAACTTCTGTGACCGATAACACATCTTCGATCCAGCAAGGATCAAATTCCCAGGTTTGAATTGGTAAACACTTGGAGTCTAGCTCCCCATTTCACACTGGATCCCATAGATCTAGTGGGACAACCTCTGGATCTAATGCCACTAAACATTCAAATTTAAAGCCAAACTGACACATGGATGCACCTCTAAAAAGAACTACAGGACCAAGTCCTGGGATTCATTTCATTACATATTAATGTTTTGCCTAGCGAGACAGCAGGATCAAACACACAGTACTGGAAGAGTCTGCAACACAGACAAGTGCCCTGTGATTCTCACTTCAGTGAAACCAAGGCTGCAGGATGAGTTCATCTTGTATTAGATGTCAGAGAACTCACACATGGGGGAGAATCATTAAAGAGCAGTTTATTTTCCCTGAGCTCCGGTTGAATCTTTCACACATTTTGAGTGTGGATTGTCTAGCTTTTAACAGCATCAGGGCTAAAGCTGGAGCCCTTCAGTGCCAGTGCCAACAGTCTCCTCTGCATGCTGCCTCTTCTCACAAAATACATCACTGAAACAATCTCTCTGTCAAGGTTGAATTTGGCAGACACATCCAAAAGCTATTAGAAGGAACAGCTGCACCACCACTTGTTAATATATTACAAGGTATTTTTTTAACCCAGTTTATCATAAATTCTTTCACTGCATGGATAAGAGAGATGTGAGGATTAGATTTCTCACCTTGGTTACCTACTGTGTTTCTTTCGTGATGTTTATGGAGCTCCAGGCTCGTTCTGTGCTAAAATTTCTCCTGATGTCAGGGGAATTCTGTTTGCTAAACAAATGCTGAATATGCAGTGCACAGAGGTCTGAGAGGGGACATATTTTCATGTGCATATCTTTACTAAGCCAAACCTGGACAGGGAGATGTGGAAAACACAGAATTTGCAATACAAAGTCCATCAACCACTAGTTTTTCCAGAAGTCCTACTAAAAACAGCCCCAGAGCCACCTCTGCTCATTGTCATCAGGGAAGTGACTTCTTCAAGGAAGTGACATTTTCCAGGACATGACCTCAGAGAGAGCCAGGCTGATTACATCCTACCTGAGGACGGCTTCTCATTGCCACTGGTTGTTACACAAAATAACAGATTTGCTTTCAGCTGTGGGTGTTCTTCCTCTGTCAAGACAAAAATGTAATAGTTAGAATGCCATTTTGCAAGGGTTTTTTTGTTTTGTTTGGGTTTTGGGGGGCAGGGGGTGGGTTGTGTGTGGTTTTGGTGTTTTTTTAATATTTTGTTTTTCTTCGTAAAGCAGATATGCTTGGGGAGTATAAGAATGAGACACAAAACTAGTTAGGTGCAGCACACTGCAGGTGATGACTGTGCCTCTCCTTGCAGACAGTTTTGCTTTGCGGACCTGGGATTGTGCTGTTGTTTATTAGAGCAGCCACCACATGCAGGGGAACAGAGGTGCTCTCAGATTACATGGCTTCCCTTCAGAGCATACAAGTTAAAGCTCATTTAATGCTTTGCTGAGTCAGGGTCCTAGAGAATTAAGTTAGTTAGGACTGGACTTAGCTGTCACAGTTGGAGAAGAAGGCTATCATAGGCAAAGCTCAGGAAGACACTGGCTTATCACAGTCCCTCTGGAAATAAGCCCCGTGGCACTACTTTGCAGCACGGTACAGGCATGTTCTAAGGGGAGGTGATGGGGCCCCTAATGCAACTTCTTCTGAGAGTGCAGCCCCACAAGCCATTGGCAAGCAAGTAGCACCCACTGCGAAGAGCCAGTACTGAGACATGGGGAGAAAATCAAAATGCCCCTGCTTCTAGGCAGGAGGCAGCTCTGTCCCTCTTTTTGGTGAGATGTTACTAGGTGGTGTTTTGAAGGGAGAACACCGGGAAGAGGCAAAAAATGCAAAACTCTTCTGTACATGATACCTGGAAACACATTCTCCATTTTTGCAGAGCAACCAGCGCTCTGGGGAAGGCCAGTGCTCAGAGCCTTCATAATGGGATGTGCCCCACATCCTGTATGCCTCTTAATGTGAGGGCATAAAAAATTCAGTTCTAGGTCTGACTTCTTTGTCTTTAGCCCATTCTTGAAGCATTGCTCTTTGCTGTGAAACACAAGCTTGTTATTGTAGCATTCTACTCTGAAAGGACCCAAATAATTCTCTGGCAAGTGTGCATTCATCTCTTACATGCTTGCCATTCAGCAAGAAATCCCCCGCATTAAAAATCCACTCTGGCAGTAAGAAATATCCTGTATTACAAAACTAAACTGCCAGTGCTATTTTGTTCTTACGTGCTTTATACAGCTCCCCGCATCCAATCTCAGGACCTGGCTGTGAGTTAAACTAGTTATTGCCAGCAGCCTAAGTACGGGAAAACTGAAGCAGAAAGAACTGATGTGACATGCCCCGGGCCATGCTGGCACTCTTAGCTGGAGCTCTCACATCCTCCGTGTTCCTCGAGCAGCCCTCTAATGAACCGCTCATGGTTGCAAGGGAAGGACGTCCCTGTGCCCCTGCTGTGGCAGCTCCTGTGGCTCCTGCTCTGCAGCTGGTGTTTCATGGAAGAAGGTTTTAAGGTGCCAGCCACCACTTCTGGGCATTGCCCTCAAACCTTGAAGCACTGGAATGGTCTGTAAAATTTATCTGTAGGCTTTTAAATGAGGGGGCTGAAGGTGAGTGGCACAGACAAGGCTGCACTGGGAACTCGGGACAGAGGCAGGGTGGGAGAAATGTGCATTAGCAGAAATGAAAGAACAGGCATGAACTGGCATTCCTTATACCATCCAGGCCAGAGTTGATCCCATTAGTTACCTACATAGAGCCAGCAGTTACTCCAGGAGTTAATACAGTCTAGATATATTAACCTTTTTATTGTTCATTTCAGTCATAGTGGCTTGGGATAGGTTATGCTTCCAAGAGCTTGGTGGAAATTCCCCCTGCTTGCACTGTACCCAGGCAATGGGTTGGGAAGATCACACATGAGTTGTTATTTTTAGGCTGGGTGACAAGTATGTCAATACCCCATGCTGCACATTGTGTTCCTGCGTCTTTGCAAAGCAATATCTGCTTAAACAGCTCAGCACAGCTGAAGGGAAGAGCAGCTGGCACAGAGAAACCTTGTCAGACAGCACGCTAAACAGTAGGGAATAAGAGATTTGGCTCTGTCAGATGCTAATAGTAATGTTTTGGTTTGTAAGTGAGTGATGGGATAATTTATTTTTTAATCACTTCCAAAGTAAGCAGTGCTATTTTTGACAATTATTTAATCATTTATAAGAGATGGGAAAATAAATGAAGAAGGGAACTCAAAACATAATGTGTAGGTAAAGCAGAAAGACGTTTTCCCTTCCCTCTTGAAAAAAGCCCTGAGCATTATGCTGGCAGTTGGGAGTTCTGTTAAGTGCCAAGTTGCACTCATTTTGTTAGACCCTAGGAGAGAACCCATTGTCTTCACAAATGTTGCTACCTGTGCACCTGTCTCCTGCCCACACTACATATTTGCCTCCCAGTAACAGCTACTTCCTCAGACTTGAAGAAAAAAAAGTGAGATCAAAGAAACACAAAGTGAGATCCATGAACAGAAAAGCAGTATTTTCACTGTGGAGGGACCACTACACAGCCTTCCTGGGTGGACTCAGCCCACGTGTGACATGAAACCCAATGGAGAAGTGACATTTTGCTCTCATGGGGTGATTTCTGCAGCCCTCATCCAGACACTAAAAGCCTCTGCACCTTTTTCTGTTCCCACCAGCTTAAAGTTGTCCTTATTTCCTAGTTCACACCTGCAGCTCGGTACCTGGGGAGCCGGCCACAAGGTGCAGCCAAGTCTCCACTGGCCTGTAGAGGCTTCAAGCCAACTAATTTGCTCTGTTCTTCCTTAAATGGAGGCATGCCTGTGCATGGGCAACTGCAGGAACTGTTTGAAGCTGAGCTTTGGGCAGTGTAGATTGAAAACCTACAGAAGGACTAAGGTATTGTGGCATAGCAAAGGGATGTTACTGTTTGACTTAAATAGCAGCACCACTGCTAATTTGCTTCCCTTGCATTGCTTTCCCAGACTGTAACATGAATGGGGTGAACACTAGCAGCACTAGAAGAAATCAGGTGTTTGCCCTCCATGGTTAGACCAGTGCTTGGCATGGGAAGTGGTGCCCCCTCTTGCATGAGAGAGAAGCTTTCCTTTCTGCAGTCATCATTGCCTGTGCTTTGGGGTGGGGTTGCAGTCTGTCTGAGATACAGACACCACTGCAATGACTGACAGTGAGGTGTGGATATAACCAAGTCAGTGTTAAACAGGCTAGCTCAGTCACCCCTAGCAGTTTAGCAGTGCAGAGCCTAGGATGGGCTAACTGGCTAACTGGTCCAGTATTCTTCAGCTTCTCTTTTTGGGCTTTTCAACCCATCCTGAGCTCTACCAGGAAATTCATAATTAGCTTATGTAGGCATGCATGACTTGTCATGATGGGAATTTTAGACATACCATAACAGCTCTGCGTTGTGATATTGCTTTTTCTGCTAGAAGTTTCACCTGCTGCCACGCTAGGGAGGATTGTGTTAGAAAACCAGAGCTGACCTGCTTGCTCTCAGAAAGTGTCAGGCGGGTGGGCAGGCCGAGGGATGCTTCAGGGCTTTATGCAACACTGGATAGAGCACCTGACATCTTAGGTTTGCTGCAGATACACTCCATATCACTTTGCAGGGTAGCTGTCACTCCAACTCACATTTCTTGGGTGCTATGAGTCCTAATATTTTCCAGGCAGAAGGCACTCTGTCTTGTAACAGTTGTTTTCTCTGATTCCTACAGCATTTCTAAGAACTTGCACATACTTCTTTGCAATCAGGTATTTCAATGCATTTTATTTACGGTTTGATCAAAAAATTGTGGAAGTAGGAAATGATGGCAGTGATGTTCGCACCCAGAGCTACTGTCCTCTCCAAGTGTCTCTGAACAAACTACACTGTCCTACTCTATATAATTCTCGTAGCTCCTGTAGTCTCTGGGAACCTGCAGATCTCTCCCTGCAAAGACACTGTGCTATAACACAGATGCCACGTGATTCAGTCACAGCCTACCGGTCCCCAAATGCACAGAAAATTTACTCTAATGGAGCTACCAGGGGAAACTCTGCAGAGTCTCCTGGAATCTCCAGGGGGCCTGTCCTTCCATCCTAATGCCAGCACTTTATAAACTCGCATACTGCGTGGCACCAGCTGACCTAGCAACGCTGCCTGGATCTTCTCCATGACAACACACCGCAATGTTCTCAGGTACAGGGAGGCATCCTGCAAGCAGGCAAGGCTGGCTGGGGAGTCAATGTATCAGATGTATAGGGTATAATGCTAGCAATGTCTTTTGTCTGGAAGAAGTTGGAGGCACAAATGCGAAGGGATAAAATGTCTTCTCAGAGGAAAGAATTGCTACACGTGAGAGAAAAGAAAGAAATGGCAAAATGGGAGATTTAAATAGCCTTCAAATCGTAGGAGATGCAGTTTATAGGTCTCGTGCAACAGAAATGTACATGGCAAACAGTTCCTTTCACACAACATTTCAGATACTCTCAAGGAATGAAGAAAGGTGGAAGGTACTTAAGACCACAGGTAAGAAAGAAGAGGTGTTTTCCAACAAGGTTTGGGAGTGGCTGGAAAGCTGAGTTTGTGGAGAAATGTCTAAAAGCTGTTTTAGACATCTCCAGTGATGGTGGCTCTCATACCACTACAGCAAAGAAACAAGTCCTGAATGAGTGGTGAGAGTAAGGAGGAGAAAGAGAAACAAGCTCCATGGAGCTGGCTGGGATAAGTGCATGGAGGAGTTAAACAAGTGGACAATTTAACAAAAATAGGACTGGGATCCTAGATGAGAATCACAATGAATTTTGCATCTTTTGAGGTCTCCTTCCTGTCGAAGACTCCTCCCATAACACTAGCAGGGACCTGTGTTCTGAAGCACCCCAGACTAGTGGCTTCCCCCACCCCATGCTTGCATGGGTGCTGCTCCGGTGGGGCTGGCAGGCAGCACCCTGTGACAGTAGAGCAGGAGGGAGCCTGAGCTGACCTGCCATTCTTTGGGCTCTCGGGCAGCAGCCAAGGGTGCACAGGGGGCTCCTGTGAAGCAAAGGGTGATGAGGAGCATTTCTGTTAGTGTTTGAATGTGAGCTGGCACTAAAAGAGTTTTATGGTGGGTCCATGCTAGGATCAGGAGGGTGAGCTGCAGGAGAGGTATCTAGCTCAAGAGCAGAGGATGAGGAAGCACATTTCTGTTGGAGCTTGTTTTAATTCTGTTTTTCTATTTTTTTCTTTCCTTATATACGAAATCTAACATCAAACTGACATGGGCTGGTAGAGACCCATTACATGCACATAGCACAGTTCTCATTAGGAGACTGGAGGGCTGGCTGGCAGTTTCACACAAAGGCCAGATCCATGGATGGCTTTATCTGCAAGCAGCCCCTTCGATTCAGTCACCAGACCACGGGGCTGCGTTTATGCCCGATAAGGTCAATTGCCCAAAGGCGAGCACATGGTGACAACTAGCACACTCCTGTGTCCAAACAGAGGTGACAACACAGCCAAAGGCAACCTGAGGCTGGGGCTGTTTCCAAGGAAGGCAGGGACCTTCTGGAAGGGAAAAGACAGATTAAAGGCAAATCATAATCCTCAACTATGTGGTGATGGCATGGGAAGAGAGGCTTGCTCAAACAACAATGGGTCACCCTCAAGAAAGATAGTGCCTCACCACTGACAGGCTGAATGTTGGCTCATGTCCCCATTCTCTCGTTCTCTGGCAGGGGCAAGAAGCAGAGTCTCAGCAGGAAGGGGGACAGACGGCTGACTGGGAAGATGAAACCTCCTAGGTCAGACCTTCTCAGTCAAACCTCTGACTCTGATTTCACTTGCAGGCAGGACCCCAAATATCACCAGGGGACTGGACTTCAACCCTTGATGACTTGTACAACCCTGAAACCTTGTCATGCTTCCACATTCTGAAGCATTTGCTGCACTTGCTTGGGCATCAAGGCAGGCTTGTGGGGCTCTCCAGCACACCAGCCACATGCTTCACAGCCACATCCCAGACACAACTTTGAAGCAGCAGAAAAGGCTGTATCTCATCCTTCCCTGGCTCGAGTCAGCAAGGGTTACTTGGTTATTCAGGAATCCCTTCCCCCATTGACACAGCAGAGGAAAAATAATTATAAACCTTCTTTTTATATATGCCAGCTAGCAGACAGGATCAATACACACAAAGACTCCCTGATTTCTGATGTGCCTAAGCCCTCAGATGGCTGCGGGTTTTTGCACCATATGGCTCTATCACTTGATAAAATAGTGCCCTAGATAGGCTGATTGTTCCTAGTCTGCCACCAAATTAACTTAGGAGGATGGGCATATACAGCCACAGTTTTCTGTGCTGTTGCCACCGTTTCTGAGGTCTCCAGACCTATTGCAAGCCTCTGTATTTTTACAGCCCTTTCTGCATCCCCCCCTCTTCCTGGGACCAGTTACCAAAGGGATTAAACATGGTGTGTTATCTACTGCAGTGGTTTAATCACTAAGCAAAGCGCTCATCCCCCGACCACAAGGTCAAGGAATTATCTTCCTGACAGATAACACAGCCAGGACTTAGACAAAATGAGGAGCTTAACTGTCACTGCAAGCCCACAGGCCACTGCTTTATTACTGTTTCTGGGAGAGTAATGCCACCAAGATGCTATGAAAGTGCAGTGTGACTTTCCCACCTGCCCTGAGGTGCCTCTTGGTGGCAGGGGAAGACAAACACAGGAAAAATGGTATTCAGCTTTGTGCACACATGTCCCCCTCCCATAAACACCCCCTATGCCAAACCTGTCCCTCTGAGAGCAAAAGGTTTTGATGGTTGGATATATTTGGCACCATGTACTAAAGAGAGAACATTAACACAGGAAGAGCTTTTAAGTGACTGTGAAGAATTAACCAAGCACTAAGTCTGGGCCAGAAAAGGAGTGACCTTGGGTGAAACACATATGTCTTGGAACAGGGTTTCAGAGGGTGCTGTGCATTATTTTCAGCAGAAGGTGGGGGGTCTCATTCCCATGTAAGCTGTCCTGTTGGGGCAGAGCTGCAGGGCCTGCCAGCCCCACAGCTCACTCTATACAGGGGCAGCCCTCTGAGCTGCAAGAGAACAATTTAAGGCATTGGCGAAAAAACTCTTCTTTCAAGATTAAAATATAAGGAGTCCAGGTCTGCTACCACTATAAAAGAGCAAGGAGAACTCCTGGCACAGAGGGCTGTGAAACCAGGTTCTTATTAGGACTAGCACAGGGCATCAGCTCTGGCAGTTTTGCTATTAGCACCTTGGGACCTTCTGTGCATATCCAGGCAGGATGAGCCACTGTCCCCTGCCTGGTGGCTGCCCAAGATCATGGATGAGGAAGGTATAAAATGAGATTACAGAAAAAGGCTGAGAAGATGAGGCTCTCTACTGAAAGCTGGGTGATACAAATAGCTCACAATTCCTCAGGTGACTCCTTCAAGATCACATACATGAGAGTAACTGCAGAGGAGGAACCCTCAACTCTCCACTTCAGTCAAGAGGCCAGGTTCCTAAGACTCTGGTTGAAATGACAAATGCACTAAAGCTTCCTTGTTGTGCCTTTCAAAAGCAGCTAAGGAATCAGAGGACATTTTCCCATCTCCCTTGAAACATCTTGCCTTTTGCAGTCCAGCTGCTCACTAAAAACCATGGTTATTATCATTTGTCTGTGAAATACCCAAACCCTGCCAAGTCCCTGTGCCTTACGTGTGAACAGCATGGATCACCCTGCAGCCAGAGACCCCACTCTCCTCCATCCTCCCACTGAGAGACATTTCCTGAAGCACTGGCATGGGACGTGAGAGAAGCAGCTCCCACTTCGAGGCACAAGATTAGCCCAGACCCTGCTTGGCAAATTCCACTATTCTTCAGCTATAAAT
Organism: Patagioenas fasciata; assembly: GCF_037038585.1. Taxonomy (NCBI): domain Eukaryota; kingdom Metazoa; phylum Chordata; class Aves; order Columbiformes; family Columbidae; genus Patagioenas; species Patagioenas fasciata. The sequence goes on from NC_092524.1 coordinate 34,107,328, forward strand.
TAAAGAAAAAAAAAAAGTTTATATTACTTTCAGCTCTGAAACATGAAGGGTCAGGTAATCTTTGATATCTCTGTGTCTCTGTTAAGCTTGGTGGACAGAGGTCACAACTGAGGGGAGGTGGGAGAGACAGAGCAACTGCCAACACTTCATTTCATAGGAAAGCAAGCCAGATGGGCAGTGGGTAGATGAATGTGTTGCATCCAAGGAGCACATGTTCCCCAAAGAAGGGCTTGCTGAGGTCACGTGTGTGCCAGGGGTGGTTTGAGTTGGATATTAGGAAAAGGTTCTTCACCCAGAGGGTGGTAGAACACTGGAACAGGCTCCCCAGGGAGATGTCACAGCCCGAAGCCTGATAGTGTTCAAGAAGAGACTGGATAACACCTTCAAACACATGGTGTGAACTGTGGGGTTGTCATACGCAGGGACATGAGCTGGACTTGACTATCCTTGTGGGTCCCTTCAAACTCAGGACATGCTATGATTCTATTAATCATCCTGCCCTTTCCACACACTCACCTCTGACAGCTCCAGTCCAACAGCCAGGGCACGGCAGAGACACAGAGATACTTAAGCAAACTACAGGCAGGACTGGCAGGCAGAATAGATAACCTGCCTGCCCCACAAGGCACCTGGATGAGCTAGCTGCACATAAAGAGTGCTGTTCCCAAACACCTCCTGGAGGGTCCATGCTGGGGCATGTTCAGGTGTGTGTCAGTCCAGATAGCGTTAATGCAGGTGGGGAAGTCACCAGTAAGTTCCAGAGACAATGTGCCGCAGATCTCTTTCCCAAACCTTTCTCACTGTAGATTAGAGCAACACTAAAATTCACCCAGTGATAAGCAGGTAAAACATACTTGTCTGTGAGAGACAGAAGAGATTAGAGACTGTAGTGGTCTTTCCTAACCTTAAGCTTTTCAATAAATCTCTGAAGATTAAGGAGAAAGGAGATTCCATGAAATAAAATCTGATTTGTCTTGGGCACAGCTGTCTACCCAAAGATGAATACTCACATTCTGCTTCTGCATAATTCGTGTTTCTTCACACACAGCCTCTAGAAAGTGAGCTGAAGTAATGACCTCACTACCAGAATTAGCATCCATAACACGTCAGGCTGTGGTATCTGGGCTGTAGGGATGGCAAATACTGACCCATTTCTCCTTAGAAAAGGGGCAGGATTCATTTTGTATTACCTTGGGAACTCACACCCTACCATGGCAAACATCACCTGGGCAGACAGAGAAAAAACAGAATATAATACCGTTCTGTCCTCCTGTCTCCTGACCTTATACAGCACATCCTCCTTCCTCCATAATTGATGTCTCCTGCTGCACTAGCAGCCACAGCCTCTGCTTCTCTGGCTATCCTTTTATAGCTGTAATAAATGCAAGGCAATTATTCTGCAAAATAATTAAAATGTATTCAGTGCCTTAAATCAGGAAATATTTCTTTATAACACCACCTCTTCAGTTATAAGGCACATGATGTTTCACCTGAAGGTAAAACCTTCCAGTCTGCTCTCTGCCCGTGAAGATAGAATATCAGAGGAAAAATTAGAAAATATTTTCAGGAAAAAACAAACAAACAAACAAACAACCCTCATTATGAAGTATTTATCTTGATAAATGATACACATTTGAGATATACATTTAACACACATTATCCTTTCACATATGTATGCATGTGCACATATGTACGTATGTGTGTGTGAACACGTGGCTGGGGGAGAGATGGGTCAGCTTCAGTGCTAGTTAGCAGCTTTCAATGGACATATGTTGTCAACCAATTCCCCAGAGCTAAAGCTCAGACTAGTTTGGCAGCTGCACCCGTTCCCAGCCTGCCCCATGAAACACACTGGGCACAGACCTCAAAAGGGTCTGCGCTGCTGGGTGTGCAATGAGGGGGAGCCAGGCACCTCCCTGCACACCTTTGCACCCACGGGGCTTGGCCCATGACCACCTGTGTGGTGAGATGTGATGGGAAGGAAAGTGCCTGGTTAACAGCCTGGGGTGTTCACTGCCCATCTCTGTGCATTTTCTGTATGAAATGCTAAAGTCTGTAAGAATTTTGAAGTAGGATGCGTAATATTTTCTAGACAGAAAGCCAGCATTATGAAAAAGGCATGAGCAGCTATGATGGTCTGCAGGCCACGTCTCACCTCCTTTGCACTCTCCGAGGGGAGCGGCTGCCTGGCTCCACTGCAGTGAGGCCAGCTTCCTCTTCCTTGGCCAGCTCCTGCCCCACATGCCAGGGTGACACCAGTTCCCATCTCGTGGAGGAAGCCACAATTAGCCAATGAAGAGCAAACAGAAAGCTGATGGAGAGGGCTGGAGGGGAAGGTGGGAACAAGCTGGCTTGCCCTTCATGTTTGGGGCTGGAGAGATTGGAGGACCAGGAAGAAGACATTCCTCATGTAAAGCAATTTGTTTGCTAACTTTGTGACCCTGTTCAAGTACAGACAGGACCAAACCTCCTGGTACAGGGAATGCACCAGAACTGAGGCCTAGAGACATCTTATCAGGGTGCTTTATTCCTTTGCAGGGCACTATCCATGACAGCTATTACATAGAATCACAGAATGTTAGGGATTGGAAGGGACCTCAAAAGATCATCTAGTCCAATACCCCTGTCGAAGCAGGAACACTTAGATGAGGCTACACAGGAAGGCGTCAAGGCAAGGTCTCCTCTTCCTTTACAATTAACCTGGAAAACAGCTGTTCTCCCTTCCCCATCTCTTCTGTCCAGGTCTGGGAATGAAGCAGAGCCTATGTACAACTCTTCTGACAGCCAACTACTGGGTCCTGCCTCCACTGCGCTGAGCAGTCAAACAGAGTACTTGTGACAGAGCACCATGGGGACAGGGAGATGCTCTTGTCCCTTTAGGAAGTGGATGGGATGGCTCTCACACCTGCTGTCAATGGCCTTTCCCGAGGCTGGCTCATTAGCTCTCCTCCTTCCAGCTGCTGCTGCTGGATGAAAGCCTGGTGGCAGAAGTCTGCCCTGGCATGTTAGGAGGCTGGAATGCAGGAGCAGCTCAAGCAGTGGGCAAAGGGCTCTCTGCTCCTGTGTGCCAGCCCAGACCTGCAAGCTGGGCTCGTGTCCACTTGCAAGGGCAAGCCGGTGGCTCCCGTGACATTGGGTCCCTGTAAGTTTAGCTGGGAGGGGTGTCACACCCATCCTTTGCTGCATACAGGTCTGGTGGTGGTTCTTGAAGCCACAACCACCACTACAGCTTTGAAATGAAGCTATTACTCAGCAGCAGCCCATCACAGGTGGAGGCATTTTCTGTGTGATGAGAGGCCACCAAAACTAACCCCTTGCCCACAACAGGAGTCAGCTACAAACTAAAATGAGAACATGGGCTCAGTGGACACTTTCTCTTCCAGCTCCTTCAGCATCACCAAAAGGAAGGGGTTATGATATCTCTCTCTCCAGACAAACTCCTTTTTCCTTTACTGCAGGCTGGCTTCAAACTCTGAATACAGTGTGTCCTGCTATTCCTTCCCATCCAAGCTTAGCACATGTGATAAGTACACTTACGCATCCAAGGTACCTCTGAATGGCTGGGAATTTTCTGTCCTCATTTTGGAGCCCTCATTCACCCTCCATAAGGAAGAAAGCCAGATTTGCCTGCACAGGAAGCCTACATTGTTTCTCTTAATCTGAAATAAATTCCACATTAATCCATACCTACTCTGTATTTGTGCTTGAGGAGAAAACTCAAGAAATTTAGTAGCAGAAGCAGAAAGAGAGAGTGTCTGACTTCACTGCTATTCCCTGCACCCCATTATGGGTCAGAGCATTTGTTTGAAGTACTGCAGACTTATCAGAGAGGGCTCGAGAGAGCTGCTGGCTCCAGGCTAGAGGAGTTACTGAACATCCAAGTCCATTGAGAGTTGCAGGGATATCCAGCCTCTGCCAGACAACACTCAAATACCCAAAACTTTTCCAGCACCAAAAGACTGACTTCTGCCACTCGAGCATCCACTGCATATGCACAGCTACCTGCAAAGGAGAGCAACCATAAGTCACATCCCTGTATCACCCAGCTGGGCCATGCCACTGCAAGCTCAGCTGTGTTTTCTCACTGCATCTTGCTCAGCAGCAGTAAGCTGGGGAGAAGAAAAGAGGGCCTTAGCTGTAGATCCCTTTGTTCTCTGACCACCTCCTACTTTTCAATATCATTTCTGGTGAAGCCTCCTTACCTTCTACTGGCCCGCAGCAAGCACGAGTGTTGTGCTTCTGGCAGAATCGGGAATGGAAAGGAGAAATGAAAGCAGTAGCTATTTCCCAAGTGAGTTGCAATCCCTTCTTTCTGGCAATCTTTGCAGTAAGCCTGCTACTCTATCCTGCTATGTGAAACATAGCATTCATGCCTTCTCACCATGTGGTTTTAATTCTTCTCACTGCCTCACGTGCCACTGATATGAGTGCACCTAAGAGCACAGCCTGCCTCTGTCACCCAGGGCACTTGAATGCCTATGAACCCTCCCAAAGACAGAGCTCTGCCACATGTGCTATTGCCCTGTTTGTGGCTGTGCTTTAAGCAGGGACTCTTAACAAGAGCCTCCAGCCGTACATCCATCAGGGCTGTGAGAGCCAGTACGTCTTTTGAACAGGGCCTGATCCCATTGCACCAAGTCAGTTTTCTCACACTTCACCATAAGCAACTTACTTTCAAGCCCCCTTATTAAAATGGAGATGTTAAAAATATTTACTCCTTTTTTGTAGAGCTTAGAAAACCCAAACACCAACAAAGCCCGGAACCTCTTTTCCTGATCCTGGAGGAGCAGGGCTTGGCATCTCCTACAGGCAGCCACCGACATATTGAAGAAAACAGGAGCTCTTTCCTGCCTGCAGAATTAACAATGTTCCAGAATTAACCTGTTCCTCTGGTTTTGGGTGATTTCCAGAAGGAGGTTAGAGACAGGGGTGCAGTCAAAAAGAACTCAAGGGTAAGCAGAGTTCATTTATTATTTTAAGCAATGTGAAGTTTGCACTTTTCATAATACAGCAAAGTAAGAACATGTGATCCTGCTGAGTTATTTATTGCAACACCTCTGAATTAGCAAAAGGTGCCTTTGCTACCCCCACAAAGTGGCCTTTGTAATTTTTCTTCCTCTGAAGTGCCAGATCTGTCAACATTGAAAAAAGTTGGTTCCAGTACTACAGTGTATCCTGCAGTTAACACTGGTGGAAAAAAGGAGCAGAAAGGACTCACAGACCTGAGTACTCAGTTGGATCTTTCTCCATTTCAGATTTAGAGTTAAACCTGCAGTACAAAGTAAATTAGTTACTCAATATAGAAGAAGAGGTGTTATCTCAGTGGGCAGAAAAGCACTGCAGGTTTTCAGCAAACCACATGTGGTTGCCAACCTCATGGTCCCACCTGGCCCCTCTCATGGTGACTGTCACCCTGACAAGCCACCTCAGACCCAGCTCTCAGGTGACTGACTACAGCCCATGGCTCCTTCATTTCTTCCATTCATGGCCACCCTAAGGCCAGGTAGATAGCAAATCATGCATGGACTAGGTGTAAAACTGCAGAATTATCCTTATGCCAAGGATATCAGCTGGAAGATGTTAAAAATAATGGCATTCTTTGCAGTCACAACAGTATAACAAACCATGGGGTTTCCAGGCAAGCCCCAGGACCTGCCTGAAACTAAGCCTTGGACAAAGCTTTCAGAGCATAGACACCTTTTCTTGAGAGCAAACTTCTCCTTACTAGACACAGCAGAAGCCTGCTTCCCCACAAACAAAAGTGACTGCATTGGAAAACATTCAAAACAAACTTTTCCTGTGAAAAGCTACCATCCTAAGTAATGCACTAATTCCCAAAGTTGAACGCCTGCCTACCATCTTGGGCTAAAATAAAGCCACACACTGTAGCTAAAAATTGCTACCATCCTATGTCCCTTGAGTGCTGTGCACAGCAATGCATGTCACGCACCAGCAACGTTTACCTTTTGTTATTGACTTCTGACCCTGAGGGCAGTTTCCATTTCTTGTCCACTTTCTCTGCTTTAGGAGCAGCACATATGGGAGGCAGCAGGGCTGGCACTGCCTTCTGTTCTCTACAATTCACTTCTGTGCGAGAGCAAAGCCTTGGGGCTGCGAGCACCAGGGGAGCCGGCAAAGCCCTGTCCTTCAGCAGGAGCCACTCTTCTACACCAGGGACTGAAACATCCTGGAGGCTTCATGCATCTTATGTAGAGGGCAAAATTAACCCTTACATTTACCTTAGGAAGAGCCACTGTTCACATTGTGAAAAGCAGGCAAGACAACACAGAGGAGAATCAGCAGGCTTCACGTTTGGCAGTGTCTGCAAATGAAACTGTATTTTAAATTGTCTTTGAAGGGCACAACAGGGAAAGTCTCTGAAGGAAAGAGAAGTTCCCAGATGACAGCCAGACAGCAGAGGTGGTGGAAGAATGGCCACAAGCTTTTCAGAGCCAGTCTAGCTGTTCTGCAACTTCTGAAGATTAATCTTAGAGGTGCGAACCATCCTATATCTTCTCCTATTCTCAGACATGAGGGAACAATTTAAGGAACTCTACTCAGCAGAGGGAGTTCTCATCTCATTCCCACTTTTCCCAGTGAGATAAAGCAATCTGACCCAGGACTACTAGTGGAGGTTATCTGAACAGAGGAGGGTTGCTCCCTAAGCCATCGTCCTATTACTGCATTGCATTAAAAACATACAGGTAGCATTGGAATTAGTAATTCTGTATCCTTTCAAACAGAACAAGAAGACAGTTGATCAAGATGCTATAGTGCATAGACCCAGCTCTGTGTTGACTCTGCCAGGGACCTTACATGGTCAGGGCTGGTAGATTCCTCTGCAAGACTAATATATATAGCAAGGAATGACTGATGACAAGCACATCACTGCAGGTGGCTTAAGGCATGTCTTGGTGGTTACAGAGAGCTGCTCATTGGTTTCAGGTAAGCAAAGCGGACATTTCTTCTTTAGATTTTATACATCCTGGGTTTATATACATTTTAAAAATGGAAGTGGGTAGCAAGGGTAAGTCATTTTACATACAGCCAGTCCTTTTGAGAGGTGATGTTCAAGCACATAATGCAACAACTCAGCGAAGCAGAGGAAGTACACTGGCAGTAAATGAGTATGTCACAATGATTTGTCTCAACTCCTGCAGAGGCAATTTAACATCATTTCAGTGACAGTGTATCAAGAACACACAGGAATTCACTCTAGTGTCAGCATAACTTTTATTTATTTATTGCTGTCAATATGCACAGTAAAGGAAGACTTGATGTGGCTACCTTCGGAGTACAATACTTCTGTAAAGTCTGATATTGTGGCTTTTGATGGTAATAGATCAAAAGGTGCTGCATTCCCTAGCCACAGGGTGATTTTTCCTAACTTGTCTGAATTACAGATATGCTCCCTGGCTGTCCTTTTTTCTGTTCCTTCCAGCATCACATAATATAGACCTTGTAACTGGAAAATAGCCAGAGATTATGCGAGGACAGTGTCAAGAGGAAAACCAGCTCTGGATTGCTTTCTCACAGCCATTCAGCCTTGTAGGAGCAAGAATTCATTTGTGGCTTTCTAGCACACAAGCACAAGTGAAAAAGACACATAAGGATCAGGAGAGATGCAAATTATTTTTTCCAATTGTATCACCTGTCATCACAAAAATGTCAGCCTTCAGTGCTGGACCCTCAGATTATATAAAACCTCCCATTGCCTGGCAGAAGTATACTGGTCAGTAACTGCCTGAAATGGAAAATACAGGCTGTGCCTTCAATGCTTTTCCTCTGGTCTCAGCAGAGTTACCCTCTCTAGGAGCATCACACCCTCTCAGTACACTCCTCCACCCAGCATCAGCACCTCTCCTGTGGCTGGCAAGCCAGGGCTCCCTTCCCTGCCTCATCCCTGATTTCTCCCTAGAAACAGCACTGAATTGGTAGGGAATGACTTAGGTGGCCAGAAGTCAAAGCCTGGGACCAGACAGCATCACAGTCTGCGTGGGACATGAAAGGAGCTACCCTGGAGTCACTGGACATATGCAATACCCAGGAGTACTGACGAGAGGTACAGCCCAGAACACCCCAGTAAATCTGCACTTGAGAGCCCCTGAGCTCTAACTGTACCTCTGCTGGTAACTGCATCACCTCTGTATCATTGATACCTTTGTTTCCCAATTTATACCCCAAGGATAACAGCACTGCTCTGAGCGTTCTTGTCATGTGCCCTGTAAGCATCCTGCAGCCAGCTGCTTGCTTAAAGAAGGTGGGAGAGGCTGCAAGGTTTCCACAGAAAAGTGTTTCCTCTCCTGTGACATACAAGATGACCACATGCAGGACAAGCCTCCCCTGTGATAACCACATGGTGAGCACCTGGGAGGGGACAGAAGCCAGCCAGAAGCCTACCACTGACAAGGCTGTCCATAGTGCCTCTCCCAATTCCAGCCTTGACTTCTTAGAGGTCCCAGTTTGACCAAGATAACCTGGATTGCAGTTAAGTGGACTGGTAAAGAGCAGTACAAAGCCTTGGACATAGGTTATTGACAGCAGTACATACAGAAATGACTTTCCCCACCTCCACAGCCCTGACAGCTTGCTGCTGCCAAGGTTTAATTCTCCAAATGCTGATGGGGTTTGTTGCTGGACACTCACCCATGTGAGTTTTAAACCCATCAGTGTTTTACAGAGGTGATGAGGAGGCCATCCGAGCTGAGTTAAAGGCTCCTCCACACTGAAGTAGCCTATAGATAACACCTTCTGCAGCACATAGCTCTACTCCTCCATCTGTCAATGACACAGACAGATGTCCCAACGCAAAACAAGTACGAAGGTGGTCCCAGGATGTGCTGCCCACAGTCAGCACAAAGCAACCCTCCCTCCAGCTTGCATTGATGCCACTGCTTTTCTCTGCACATGATCATCCTTGGAGCCAAATCCACAGCATCCTCAGCTTGTCTTCACCTTGTGTTGCTAATATTTGCTTGAAATGATGCAGCATCAAGACATTTCTTTGTGTTTGATACTGTTGCCTGTGCTTAGGAGGCCGGAACTGCTGCAGTCTTCAGGAAATGTGTCCCACTGAAGTGCTGATGACTAGGGGTGTGCAGTGAGATGTTTCCTAGAGGAGATGAGGCAGAACAGGGTAAGCTGTGTCCACTCAGGGAGCTTACATTGGCTGGAGCATAGGCTGATAAAGGGCTTTTGCAGAAGCACTTGTATTTGGCAGACAGATTGGACAGGAGAAGGAAAGAAGAGGCACTTCCTAAGCTACGGTCTGTGGTTCACTTTAACACTGACCGTGGTATCTTGACAAAACATGGCTTAAAGTAAGCAGCTGAAGCAAACAGATCTGGAGTCATCAGCAGAGGTTTGCTAGGGTACAGGGAGTGTTCAAACTAAAGCAAAGCCACTAACTAAGGGAATTACCTACACACAACCTTCCCCCACTTTCCCCACCCAAAGGGCAACTCTCCCTTCTGACACTATCACCCGATGGTGTAACTTTTGAGGGGCTGAATGGCAAGTTGAGACCAGAAGCCCCTTCCCACCAAGAGTCACTTTTCATCCCCTGAAGCAGAATCCTTTTGCGACCTCATGATTTGGTAGAGAGTTTCTCTGAAGTGCTGGTCCTGGCTCAGTCTTTTGGCCGCTTCTTTCAGCTCCTCAATGCTTTCAGCTTCTGAATGGGAGAAGATGAAGGACTGGGACTGCTTCACTGAAACAAGAGCAGCACAGAAAGGTCAGCACTCTCCGTCAGGGACACAAACAGAAGACAAAGCTGCACTAGAGCACGAGCCATGTGATCAACACGACTGTGAGCCTGGCAAGGGATGAGCTAAGCACTGCACTTTAACAGCTTCACTATATTGTTTACACAGGAGGAAAATGCTGACAGCACGGAAACACACTTGTCTTCTTGACAGCTGTCTCTGTTTTAGGGTTCTGTGTCGAACCTGATCTAACCTTGCAGGTAGCCACTCTGAGCACTAGATTGGATTGGACAATGTCCAGGTGACCCTTCCAACCTAACTCAGTCTGTGATAAGCATTCAGATTAAGTCGGCTTTCAGCACATGTTTTTTTTAGGGGCCCAGGACCACCACAGCAGTTACCTTTCAGCCCCCATGAAAAGACATGCAACCAGTACATAGACTCTGCTCTCTGGTATAAGGAAGCTCCAAGTTTCCCTGTAGCTCCATTCTACCACTAGGGCATATGAAATATGAACCACATTTTCAGACCTTACTGGTCTGTCAGCCCCATCTGCACATATCTGCTCCTGCAGGATGTAGAAGCAGCAGATAACGAATACCTACAGTCATTCCATGAAGTGCTGGCTCTCCGGCGGTGGAAGCGGCAGCTCTTTATGCGACGAGTGGCAGCCTTGTGGAGGTACACAGAGTTCTTCATGATCACGGGCATCTTGGCCTCCAGCTCGGCATTGCGGATGCACTCTTCAAAGAACTCTGAGAAGACACTACTGTGAGCAGTGACGAAAGAGACACATCAAGCAATGAATCAGGCACAAGGGACTGCACTCACTGATGGGTTGAGCCAGGTAATGACATTTAACACCTCCCTAGATCTTCACAAACAACAGTCTGCGAAGCTCCGGAGTATCACCAGAATTAACAAGTTCAAAGTGACAAACCTCCAGTCCCCAACAAATGCATATTCAAATAGTAGAAAGAACCACAACCATCCATATCCCATCAATCATTCCCACAGCTGCTCATGATTCAGCTTCCAAAAGCCTCTGGTATTATGATAAAACTTCTCAACTCTCTTGCAACAGAGGGGTCTGAAACCTTGCTCATTGCACTTTCTTTGAAGGACACTTAAAACCCATCAAGTTTAACTGCAGACAGGGAGGTGTTGGCAACAATGGCACAGGCACACGCACACAGGCCATACATGGGCAGGGATTTCTAAACAGCACAGCAAATACTAGCACATATATGCATATATTATAGGTTCCATAAGAAGCCCTATGTCCAATCTATGGCAATGTTATTCTGTTCTGATCTGCCACACAAGCTGCTTTTCCTGGCCGACTTCCCCTCTCATGGTCTCAAACCAACATATCTTCTGCCATTCCAGTCTTGCTGTCCTCCTGCCTGTCACTGATCCCTTGCTGTTCAGAGGGCTTGTGTGTCAATGAGCCCCAACTCCTACATGAAAGGGCAGGGCAGAACTGCAGGAATCACTTGGAAGGACCGAGGCAATCTGTGCTGGGTCTGACGTTAAAGAGAACATTGCTAGTCCCTCACGTTCTCTAGGGTTTTGCTCATCAGTACACTTTTACTCTTTTGAAGAAAACATCCCCAAAAATCTGAGATGAGAAATGAGCGTCAGGAGACATTCAGTGCCAGAGGTTACTCACTTATGCCCTGTGCAGGCAGCTCAGACCTAGTTGAATGCTGAGCTCAACACATCCACTTTTTCTTACTATGACTCTGAGCCAGTGGGATGAAGTTCAGAATCATGCCTTTTTGTCTCAGTTTAGAAATCTGATGCAGAAACTGTTGAATAATACTTCCATATATTTATGTATAAATTATAAATATGTGTGTATATATATATAAAAACTATTTAGATGTGTATTTATACTTGTATATGTAGCAGTGCTCAGAATGCCACAAGACTTTTTGACTTTTCTATATTGGCCCAATACATCCATCTTTTACTGAAATGAAGCCTTAACTGCATAGATGCAGCACCTTCATAACAGCTTTCCCCTGCACTATATTTGAGGATAGAAAACAAGGAATATTTCAACCAGTTGAAACTCCTAACGTCAATTCCTGAACCTGAGTCAAGCCAGATGCTAGGGTAATGCTCCATCTTACAGAAGAGAAGGGGGGAAAAGAAAAAAAAAAAAAAAAGGCAAAGAAACAGAGATAAGCTGTGAGGAATTCGAGTCTTACACCTGACATGTGAACTGCAGTGCTGGAGCGCTGAGTAAGGATCCAAACTTCATCTGCTGGGCCACCTCCCAGCACGTTCCTACAGTAACTGATGTTCTTGTAACCAAGGCTGAGAAAAGAGTTTATCTTGAGGGGAATCAGAGGATTCTTTATAACTCAGACCCAGTCAGTCTTTACAGCTCTGCCATAGCTTCCCTGTTTGACATTTTGGAAAGCGTTTAGTTTGTCTTACACTCAGCAGGGTGGGGTGGGATAATTTTGCCCTCCTTTGAGGGCAAAACACCAAGTGCCTGCAAAGCACATTCTGACTCCTCAAAAGGGAGATGTAGTTGAGGTACAAGGAGCTGGGAGAGCACATTGGTGCAGTTTTCTAATTTGGGAACTTCTTTTTGTATCTGGGAAGATGGGTAGAAATAGTTCCTCTCTCAGGACTTGCTCATCAGTAGAGAGTGTGGATGACTGACTTACTTCTCAAGTTACTGACATCTGCTTTCATCTTCTCCTCTTTCTCCTTGTTGCGATCCAGAGAATTTAAGCCTTGCTCTAAGCTCTGCAATGCTTCCTCAGCTTCTCTCAGTCTCTTCTCCAGATCCATGCGCACCTTCACCTCAGCCTGAGAAAGAGAAGAAGCACTGCTGAAAAACAGCTTGTGTCTCAATAACCGTTCTGCTAACTCACAAGGTCTGTGAAGTACCCACCAAGCAGATGAAAATGAAGAAACAACAGTAAGGAGAACCAACAGAAATACGGTAAGCAAACAAAAAAGCTGTTCCTCATGTCTTCAGACAGAAGCTGAAGTCCAGCTCATCTTAGTAATTCTCCTTTACTCTGACTTTCATTTTCACAGCTTTCCTCTCATTTTATGAACCATGTGGAATCAGAGATGGTATTTCAATCTGTGAATTTGTGCTTATGCGAGTACTTGCAGCTGAGCAGGAACAGGAGGACATCTTTCCAGCAGAGATGGACTTGAGATAAAGGCAGTCAGTTCCCACAAAAGGATGCACAGTACTTAGTTTCAGAAACAAAACACAGGTTAGAAGAAGAGGATAATTTTAGTAGCAGCTTCACAAATGAGAATAACTAATAGAGCTCAGGTGAACTTAGCTTTAATTTGGCCAAGTGGAAGTTTCCAGGAGAAGAACTCTGGGCCCAGGAACAGCAATATGCAACATAGGCAGGGGATACCTTGAGGTCTCTCTCTGTCTGCTGCTTCTCTGCAGTCAGCTCCGAGAGCGAGTTCTGCAGCGCTTGTGACTGGGAAGAGTAAAACTCCCGCTCCTCCTCCAGCGCTCGAGACCGCTCCTCATTCTCCTTCATCCTGGTGCAGGGCACAGCAAAGGAAGATAAATGAAGATGACCATTCTCACCTCAGCACATCTCACAGGAGGGAAGGGGCTCAGTATCGTGATGGAGCATGCTTAACTACCTGTCTGCCCTGAGCGAAGAGGCACTAACAGGAGCACTGTCTGTGCTTCAGCTCAATAACACAAGCATTGCTGGAGAAAACCAAGTGGACAGTTCTTGAATGGAACATTCTCAACCCCAGATAAGGTCCAGGAGCACCAGACATTTCTTATGGACAAGTGCACAAACACCAAATGGATTCATGTTCCTGAGTCCTGACATGAAAGGAGCAGGCCCAAGCAGCAGCAGGTTCAGCTGCCCTGCCTCACTGTCTCCTCTGAAGTGCTTATAACCTGAACTCCTGCCATGGGAACCAGACAAGCTTCCAGACTTGTTTTTGTGCTGGCAAGCAAAAAGCAAGTCAGCAGATAGCCACGTCATTTGGCACCACTAAGCCTGAGCAGGACCAAAGTGTCCTCTTCCTTTTACTGCACCCAGGAAAGGAAATTATAAAGGATCTTGCCTCTCTGCAGGTCTCAGGAGAAACAGGGGAACAGTTTTGAAGTGATACTAATTTTAAGCCTGAAAATATTTAGCCATACCTTTTCTGATTGCCTCCCACCTGTGAGGAGGAAAAAATACCTCTTTTCCAACCACCCTCTCCACACTGGATCACATCTTATCCCACATCCCTGTCTCTGACACCACTGTAAGAACCTCTGTCCCCAGTTCACCTCTTCTCTGCCATGAGTTTCTCCTCCAGAAGTTTTTGCATCTTCTCTTCAATCTGTCGCAGGCTGCAGTGCAGTCCCCAGATGGGGCTTTGCTCTTTGCTGGGGCTGATTGGAGGTGGGAGCTGACTCTCATTTTCTTCCAGCATCTCCAGCATTTGCTGCTTTTCCAGGGAGAGCTCCTTGAAGAAGGGCAAAGATTGTATCAACCAAGTCTAACATTTCTGCTTCTGTTCCTGCCTGTTCCCTCCCTATTGAGTCCCTGCATCCTTACATCCACAGTCCTCATTCAGGTTAAAACCAGGAATAACAAAATGTGGTTTTCCCTTCCTACCTGCCTCTTCAGGAACAAGCCTCCACCATAGCCTTCCGTATGCAAGGTGTGATAACCTGCGGATCCTTCAACACAACATGCTAGTAAGGACCCAGGCCATGGACTGGAGCCTTGTGCTTCCCTAGTTCATCACTGATGCAGGCAGCTTCCCTGCCTTCCCCTCTCACCTTGCTCCTCAGTGTGAACTAGAGGCAGCCCCTTGGTGCTACTTCTAACTGCGGGGCAATAGGACATATCATGCTGCTTTCCTGTGAATTGTTCAGTCTGCTGTGCAGACTCCTTCTCTAGCTTTTGAGTTCTTTATTTCATACCTATAACTGTGAGCAAGGAGAAGAGCTCAAGCGAACATCAGCAACAGATTTTTGCATAAACTTGCAGGATCTGACATGAACATTAAGGATGACATTGAAGCTTCAGAAGGTCAGCTGTGTGGAAATTTCACAAAAATACACATCTAGAAATTTCCACCAATCCACCAGAGTGATACCAAGTTAGGAAAGGGTTTAATACACTGACACTCCATTTCCTAAATTCCTGTGTGGTACATAGTTCCCTGGGAACCATGGTCCATTCTTTGAAGAAGAAATACCTCTCTCCTGCTCCAATTTATGACAGGACATAGGGAGTTGCAGTTCAAAGAAAAAAAAAGATCAGAAAGCTATCACAGACTTACAACCATGTTGGCTGAAATATTCCTCTGGTAGGCTCTAGTCCAGCCCCTTGTTCAGAGCTGGTCTGTCAACACAGCAAGATCTGGTCATCTGTGGCTTTCTAGAGCTGAGATGTGAAAAACTTCCAAGATGGAGGCTCTTCAGCCTCTCCCACTGCCTGCCTACCTGTCCAGTGAAAAGTCTCTCCCCAGTGTTAAGCCTGAGGTTCCCAAACTGCAACTTATGGTCATTGTGTTGCATCACATCACCTGGTTTGGTTCTGCTGGGCTCCAAGTCACTTCTAGTCCTTTTCTGCAGGGGATTTTGGTCTTGATATCAGCTACCGAATGAACTTGTTCATCTGCACAGGACTTAACTCCAGCACTAGCAGATGCTTGATTCATTTCTACAGGACAGCATCACTTTCAGCCCTGGTCAGTTCTCATGGATCATTCCCAAAATGCTGTCACTCAGAGGGGAGAAGTGGTCACTCACCTCTAGGTTTTTCTGTAAGGACTGTGTCAGGCTTCGCAACTCTTTCTTTTCTTCCTCCACTCCTTTAAGGGAGCGGGCTGTGAGCTCTAGCTCCCTAAAGAAGCAGAAAGGGTGACAGCTATTGCAGGGGAACACTGTCCCCACAGACTGCACAGGCTGTGGATCTCTTTGTGCAGGACCTGCAAGCAGTGGTTGGCACAGGCAGCCCTGGAGAGCCAGGAGCCTGCCGAGAAGCATTATGCCTTAAACACACTATGGGTGTCCAGGAGCTTTACTGTATCTCCTGATCCTCAAACCAAAAGCAACTGTTCATGTGCTTCTCTAGCAAGGGCAGGGCTATGGTTGCAAGTGGCAGAGCTCAGACAGGGCAGTCATATCTAAGCAGATGTAGGTCTATGAAAAGAAAAATGGTTTTCAAAAATCAAACTGGCTTTTCTGAGATGTTGTTTAGGGAGAGGAAAAGAAAAAAAGAAGGCAATGGCAAAACATACCCTTTCAACTCAGGGTAAAGCATTTGCATCCTTCCCCTTCTAAATACATTTGCTATTCATATTTTGCATAGTGTAACTCTTAAAATGACAAAATTATTCTTGATAACACAACTTCATCATCCACCCAGCATCATTCAGCTGATGGTGGAAAACGAGATTCAGATGTCTGGAGCTGACATGGCTGGTCAGTCAATCAAACTAATTGCCTCTCTGAAATCCTCTAGCACCTGTCCATTGCCATGCTACCCCAACTAATCTGGGGTCTGCTCATGTCCCAGCCCTTTGAAAATTAGGTTGCTGGAGCCCTGACTGCAAAGTGAAACTAAGCTGAATTCTATTGGTCACACAAGTGATAGCAATTGCAGATAAACTCATCTCAACCGTTCCTGTTGTGGTCAATATAGCATCGATCTCCTTCCCACATGCACAGAATAGGTGGATTTCACAAACTGTTTTGATTGGCCACCACAGCAGCACTTCTCCCCAGCACGGAAGTTTGTGTCCTTTTCGTGCCCTGAGTAGTTTGCCCCCTTACCTTCTGATCTGCTCCTGCTCCAGCCGCAGTTCCTGTACCACCTCTTCAAACCGCTGCTTCTCTGCTTCCAGCACCTGGTTCAGACGCTCGAGTTCCTGGTCCAAAACAGAAGACAGAAATGTGCTCTGCTGGCACACAGGTGGAAAAGGCTTCCCTGTTAACAATGACTGGGACTTTCAACCTGAGCTATGTAGAGCCATGGGGTATCCAATTCCACCACACTTTTGTCCAGGGGCAATTAGAAAGGATTGAAGGTTGGTTGAGGATTTCCAGACATCCAGAAGTCCCAGCCGCATTACCAGGCACCTGGAATTCCCTGGCATGGTCCTTGCACAGATCAGCTCTGCTGCATATATACAGAAGGTCCAAAGCTCCCTGGGAAAACTGGACTCAACATGCATGTACCATTTCCAGGTACCCGTGTGTGCAGATACAGAAAGCCCGGACAGGAATGTGACAGCCTCAGCACTGCTACACCTGGAGTGTGATATTTCTACTACCTTGGCCTTGCTTCCCATCCCCACTGGGACAGAGAAAGACAAACTGCACAGCTACAGCTTTGCACAGTCTAAACGACCTGTCACTATCTTCATACTAATAAAACCATGCTTAAAGAGCATGGAATACCACAAGCTATCCTCGAGCAGTGGAACAGTCTCTTCCCCTAGTTTAGAGAAAGCAGTGGTATAGAAAAGACCTACTGCTGATGGAGAGAGACAAGGACAAATCACAGTGAGGGTCCTGCTCCTGGTCAGGTCCCCTTGCAGCTTTAGCTGCTAAACAGAACTCCTGCTGCAAGCCCAGACAGGTCACAAAACAGCACTGACTCCAGATTAATTCATAATAAGACTCTTGCTCCATGGTGCAGATACATGCTTTGAGCTGCTTTGCCAACATATTGCTCTGAAGCCTTCAGGCTCACAGCAGGTCACACTGCCATGGCTCAGCGAGCTATGTATTCATTCCTTCATTAGTACCAAACTCCTTCAAACTAACCTGACCCCATTTGCCCTTTGTGGGCAATAAAGACACTGTGCATGACTTTGTAAGAGCAGAGGTGTGTTCCAGGGTCTTTAGACAAGGGCATTTCCCTCCCTATGACTGTGGGTTGTGCAGCAGGCTACCTCACCAGAAAGGGATATCTCCCTGCAGAGGCAGAAACAGCTTAGCCATAAAGGAGTGTCCAAGACACCTCTGAATTTTAACTCTGCAGAAATGTACAGAGGAAAAACATAGGACAAAGAAGCCCAGGTTGGTATTGCCATCTTTTGCTAAAGAGGGACAATGGTGATTTTAGATTAAATGTGAAAGATAACATGCAACAGTTTGCAAGATTGCAATGTAGTGGTCTACATCCATGCAAGCTTTCCCACCATGTAACAGGACAACCCATTTGCAAAGCTATCTTACAACAGCTTTATGCTATAAAAAAACTGGTATAGATCTGGGGTAAATAGGAGAATAGGTTAGTTTAAAAAATATTAAGTAGATATAAGTTAGGAAAAGTTTGGAAAAAAATAAAAAACTTGATAAATTAAGGTATCATAATTACATCTAAGGGAGTGCTCTCAAGTCTTCCCCAGTGCAAAGTTTGTTCTCCCCATCTCTGGTGTGTCCAAAGAGCAAAACATGTTGCTTTTTGCTGCTCCTTTTTTCTCACTATGGTATCTCTACACTAGAACTATGTCAAGTCTCTTTATTTGCTTTCTAACTGTGGAGACAGACAAACTGATTGCCAGAGTCTTCTTGAATCTGCCAAATAACAAGTGTATAAGTCAACCCAGTGAATATGAATTTAATCTGATCTTTGTCCTGGAGACATAATCACAAGCACACTGCATGGAAAGTGCCTCAGAAGAGGAGTAGGGTTACATCTCCAGGACCCACCTCATGGCACAGCTCTTATTCCTCTCTTCATCCACAGGGCCCAGAGGTTGACTGAAGACTATTCTGGCTCCACAGGATCCCTACCTGAACCCTGACATGCCTTCAAACCAACAACTCCCAACCTCCCAGTCCTGTCACACTGAAGGAAATCAGCTTGTGATGAACACTCACCTCTTTTTGCTCCCTCTGCAGGCACAGCTCTTCTGTTTCTTCCATTAGCTTATCTGCAAACACACACACACACAGAGGCCAAATGCAGAGAAAAGCAAAGAGAAAAGCAATTTATATCCTGGGGATATTTATGAGTATGAAACACTGGCTGTTTGAAGCTTGAAAATGCAGCGTTCCCTATTGTTCTTTGTGTATGTGTCTGGGAGGCTCCAAAGGCTGAGATGATGCTAATGGGATGTTCTATAATTTCCCTTCTGCCAAATAACTTGAGAAACTAAACAACCATATTGCTGTGTACTCCTTCTAAGGTTTCCTCTCTGTGTTCTTAAAGAGCATTAACAAACTAACCTTAGCTGAGTCAGGAAATATTCTTATCTCTGCTTCACACATAGCTAATTTCAAAACTAGTCTTCCCCAGTGCAGGATTGAATAGAAAACACCACTAGCTTGACAGAAATTATGTGAATGGGCCAACCACTGTGTGGTCTTGTGATATGTGAAGGAACCTGACTGGTGGCTCCAGGAAATGCAGCTGTACTGGAAGTGTTCATACTGGGAATGTAACATAGCAAGTGCTGTGCTTGTTGTGATCTCAGGGAAAGCAAACCCTTCTGGATACTCTCACTGCATCCAGGCATTTTGGTTTCTCTGGACTGGCGAACCTCCAGTCAGTCCTCCTGCAGCTTGGTACCCCATCCCTACCTGCCTAGCACATCACACTGTCCATCAGCCCCCTGGACATCACTGCCAGCTCCTTATCATCACCTTGGGATGTCCCAAGCCAAGCACAGAAACAAATCCCCTAACTTAGCCCCGAAACCTCTAGCTGTTAATAATAGTTTCCTTCATCATCAGTTGCTCTTGTCTACTGAGGACACATGCCCACCAGAGACTGTGACCCGATGTACCTACATTGTGCTACCTTAAACAGAGGCCCTGCCTTAGGCAGCTCTTAGTCATGCTCATAGGGAACTAGGCAAAAACACATTCCTCATGGATAAGCCTGGGGTTTAGCTCTCAGCTCTGCCACTCAGCTGCCATGTGAGCAGGGGCAGATTCACTGTAGCACTCTATGATTAAGTCTTCTCCATATCAGGTGATGAAGATGCTACCAGTTCCCTTTGTACTAGGGAACTGAGGAGATTACTACTGCTGGCAGGATTGCTACTGCTAGGAGGAACGCAGACCTCCTCCTCCTGCCCACAGCAGGGCTCCTGGATCCAAAGCAATAGTGTTGTGTTACTGAAGTTCTGCCGACCACCACAGCTGCCTTTCCTCTCCGCTCCATCCTTCTCCCTCCTTGCTGGGACGCAGCACAACCTCACTGCAATTACACGGAGGTTGTCCAACCTTCCCTCTTCTACCACTCCTCGGGGGGACCAAGCTCAGGGCTTGATGGGCTTCTGCAAATTCCGTGCCTGAGAGAGAAACCTGCATCTCAGCTGGGTTTGGGACAGGTGGAAGGTAACTCCAGGGGGATTCAGGGAATTTCCCAGAACATTGTTTGCTTCCTCCACAGAGCCTTGAACTGCTGTGAGGAGCAGTTCCTGACCTCAAAGCTTCACTACAGTTTGGACACAGATCATTGAAGGTCAGGCTAATGAGGCAGAAGCCTCAGTAGTTATATAGGAGTATATAGACAACTGCTGTCATAAGAAAGTAACCAACTGTGACAATTGACCAGCTCCGAATGTTCTTGTCATGGACCAAAGAACCCAATGAAATATATATTTTATTTATATTTTATATTCCAGATATCTCCTGTTTCCCACAGAACATGCATTCCTCTATGCCTCCATTACCTTTTCTTTTATCATACTGTGGCCCTCTTTAGTTTCTTATGCTCTTCAGTCTGCTCTGATGGTTGCAAAATAATGTTTTGACGAAACTTTCTTGTTTCTAATTTTTCTTCTATCTCTCCAGGTCCTCCCCTCAGCACTCTGTTATCATTTGTCAGGTGTGGAACCATTCCTCCCTGTCTGCCTCACATACGAGCACATCCATCTGCTCATACGTGTGAATGGCGCTTAGGTGGCAAAATGAACATGCCTTGATACTTTAATTTTCATCCCTGTTACATGTGAGACCACATACTGACATCACTGCTAATCAACATGGATGCAGAAATGCAAAAGGCTCTTCAAGATTCCTCCAGTGCCTTGATGATTCAGAGTGGATACCACAAGCCCCTGCTTGTGGTTTCTTCCGACCTAAATGATTCTGTGTTCATCTGGACCAACTGCTCTCTCTCCATTGCCCACAGAGAGAGCAATGACAATTTAGCCACTGCCATTAGACACCTCAAACAAGCCCATGCAAATGTTCCCACTTCCAATATGAACAATGTGAACAAAGGCAGACAAAGACCAAGTAGAATAAGACCAAAAAAACCCCAAACCAGCTAGAAGAGGAAAATCTGGGCACAAGAAGTTGTGATCAGCCTCAGAAATACCAGTCCTGTGCGATTCAGGGAGACAAAGGTACTGGCTGTTTGCCTGGTGAGTAGCTGAAATCAGCACATCCAAGCTTCTCAGGGGCAGCAAACATTTGTGCAGTCCAACCATCAGGAGCTGCAGGACTGCAGCATGCTGGCCAAAGCACATTCTTCCTTTCACACAGATATCCAGATCCTACCTTAGCATTTTCATGTTTTAACTACTTTCAAAACCTGAATTTCAGCTTCTCACTGCTCAAAAGCTTCAACCAGTAAAAGCCAGTCATAAAAACCTGTAGCTGCTTGGCTTGACGACACTGACAACTCCAGAAAAGCAAAATGGCTCTTTTGGGGCTTATGGCTTTTGTAAGTAAGAGTTTCCTACCTAAATACTCCTGTTTCTCCTTGGCCAGCTGCAGTCCTTGGGCTTCCAGGCTCTCAATCATGGCTTCTCCCAGCTGGGCATTCTTCCAGGTCCTGGGGAGAGCAGACACAAAGCACACAATGTAAGAGAGCTAGGGGTCCCACAGAGCCAGGCAGAGGACTCAGCCCAGCAATCATTCAGTTCAAACATGGAGACTCTCATCAGCTGGGAGAAAAGTTCTGTAAATTTTTCTTCACAAATTAATGGAGAAATTTCCCTGGCATTCAGCAATATATATATCTATATATATTTCTTTATTTATTTAAATACAGAAGTGGTATCTCAACAGCTGGCAGCTATTCAAAATTTTTTTCCAGTGTTTTGGAGATTTCTACAGTGAACTTAGTCTTCAGGCCTCTCCAGACTGGCACAACACATGCACAGCCTCCAGCAGTACCTGGAAACCATTAAATGAATCCTGACAGACTTTAGAACCAGATTTTAGCTTTTAACTCAACTAACTCCCCATCTGGCAGTTACATTGTCTTCTACGGCCTTTCTAATACTTTGCTGCTATAGCCACTCCCTCCCTTCAAACACTAACTGATTGACTCCTTCCCGAAGCCTTCTATCATCAGCCTTTCTGGTATCCATCATCCAACCTGAGACCAATCAATCCCTCCTCTGCTAATCTTGTAAGCCAGTAGGATTTGGTGTCTGCCTACATTGAGTTAAGTGCCTCTCCTCTCCCTGTAAAACAAACCAAACCAACCAAACAAAAAAAAACCAACAACCAAAACCCCAAACACCCACAAAACCAAAATCAAACAAACAAACAAAAAAACCACACCAAAAACAGAGATACAAATCAAACAAGGTACTGGCAAGTAGGAAGAGTAAAAGGAAACAGGCATATTCAAAGAGTACCTTGTGCTACTGTAGGACCATTGGTCAAGGAACCTCAAGGTCTGTTGAACACATTATAAAACTAAGCTGCAAAAAGGCCTGTGGAGCAGATGCCCATTACTGATTGAGTTGATGAACAGGGTAGGCTTTAATATACATATTAAATACCAAGGACAAAGACACACAAATCAAAAATAGAACCAGAAATGGAGTTTGCTGCTGATGTCCATTCATGTTCCATTAGAAAAAATTATCTACACACATCAAATACATAAAATGCATATGTAAAATTAATCCACATCTATTTATATAGATGCACATACAGGAACAGCAATTGCTGCCGAGAAATTCTGCCATCTTTGTTAAATCCTAAGGGAGTTCATTAACATTAAACACCTCTAAGCCTTTCTGTACCAGGCCTCTTTGTGAGCCATTTGAAATTGTAGCTTTTCGGAAACTATTAAGTTGGCAACCTCTTATAAAACAATTTCAAGGCAACCTGTACTTCATCTCTTACAAAAGCCAGACAAATACATTAAACACACATCACCTCAGGGACCAGGCAGATCACAGCTCCAGCAGCCCAAGCACTGCCTTGTGCTCTTTGCAGACAGCTGGGTTTCTTTTCAGCTAATGAGCATCTAGGATATTCTAAAGTGCAGAGGAAATTAGCATGCTAATTAAAAAGGTGATGTTGTGCCCACAGGTAGACATCTTCATCTTGAGTGAGAAGTAGCAGCTGTGAATGTGTTTTTCCCCTAACACCCTCTGATACAGAATGAATCTGATTATAGAGAAACCAACAGCAAACAGCTCAAAGGTAGAGACATGACAGAGTTTATCATATGATCACTAGGAGAGATTCAAAATAGCTGTACCCTTTAAGATGTCTGTTTATCGGGTTCACCGTTTCAGAGCTCACTTCCTTCTGCTTTCCCAGTCTACCAAGATAATTCGCTCTCCATAACTCAAAGTTTCTTACACCTACTACTATATAACTTAGAAGATGAACCCTTATCACTGTGTAGCATTTCAGCTTTTATTCCCTTAGTCTGCTGGAACCTATGCCACTGTGTATCTGCACCTGGGGGGAGGTACAGGCTCTGACTGCAGCTGAGGGGCAAGCAAGTGCTTTTCTTCTGTACTTCTTAACAAGTTGGTTTTCATCAGAAAAAGCCACATTGCTTCAAATGCTGGAAAGTGCAGGGTCAGGAATGCCCTTGAGACACGTAGAAAGTGCCCTTATAATCTACCTCTGCAAAAAAACCCCGAAGCTTTATAGTATTTCCATTTGCTATACAGCTCAAACACCAACTGTCCCAGTCCTTTCACAGCACTGGAACCATCTCTCTAGCTTTGTCTGCATTCTACCTTTCTGAGGAGCACCCACAACCAATTTTTGGAGACACTTAGCACATACATCCTGTGGATCATGAAGTGCTATGTTACCTAGTTCTCTCTAGGTAAGAGCCCAGGATGGATAATCATCTATAGTTATGGGGATTAGGAGAGAGGGGACACAAAAGTATGGCCATCCAAGGAGACGGGGTATATGAAGGCAGAGTTGCCTAAGTAGGCAGTGTGAGGGTCAAGAAAGGAAGGAGTGTGGTTTTGCCAAGGGCCTAAAGGAGTAGAGGTATAGAATTGGTTCTTATCCAGCAGCAGGCACAAATACCTTTCAGAAAACAAGAGAATCAGGACAACCCATTTTTTAATCCTTCCCCAAATGTCAAGTGACTTTTTTCTTTATGCCAATCACAAAATGTTCCCAGCAGAGTGTCACAGGTAGGCATGCAATGTGGTAACTGTTTGCATGTTTCTCAGAACAAGCACTCAGCATTATTCTCAGCTGGGCTCAGCCGTGCCCTAGTTCATGCCTTTCTCCTGACAAAAGGAGTTGGTGATGTGGTTTTTCTTACCCATTGCCCACCAAATCTACTTTTAACTATTGGAGGGGATGCCGCTATGGACATAAAGAGAGCACGTGTGCCCCCCTCCCCTACTTACAGGGGCAAAAGCCTCTGGGGTGGGAAGAGAGCCTGGTCAGCTGGGAGTCAGGGCTTTGTGCATTGCCCTCCTTTGTGCACTTCTGAAAAGCTTTCAAGATCTGGCAAGTGTGCTAAGTCCTAGCCACATCACATTGGAAGCGTAGAAAGATCATCAGCTCCCCTCCACACTGAATAAGCAGCTTCCCTGTTAAACCAGGAGGGTTGGAGAGGAGTGGAGAGCTGAAGGCATCACTGAGTACACTGAGGGTAGAGGTAATAAGCTGTTGTGCAGGCATTGCCCACCGCCCTCCCCCCAGCCACAGATGTCAAAAGGCAGTAGAAAAAAATTGAAACAAAGAAGAAAGGACAGAGGACCCTTTCCACCCTGGATTAATTTTTAACTCTTTCCCTTACTTAACAAAATCTCAGCCTATGAGGCTGGTGGTTTTTTGAGCGTGGTGTGGGGTTTTTTATCCTTTGGTTGAGTTTAAAGAATGAGGGAGACTGTAGGATGATCACAATAAACTGGAAATTCTGCAGTGCCATCAGCAGTACAATCTCTGTCTAGGAACAGGGCAATAAAGTAGGTTGCCTAGATTTCAGCTGCATAATTTTAGCTTTCTCATTCATCGCCGTTCAATTTACTGGCCCCTGCTGTGACTTTCTGGCTGCTGCTTGGCTCCCAACCTGACCTTTGGAGCATAAATCTGTGCTTTTCCTCACGTACAGGTTATCAACAGCACTGATTAGGTTGGCACAGTAACTGCATCACTCTCCTCTAATACAAGAACAGAAGCAGAGAAGGGAGGGAAGGGGGTATCACAAGTGAATTTTCAGCTAGGTGCAGGTGGTCTTCTGTATGACAGCAGCCACTACCTAGTTCCTGTTTTAAACACTGGTGCTGGAATGTTGGAGCAAGGACTTGCATGTGAGAACCCCTCCTGAGCTGCACAGTTAAGTCTAATGTTGGTGAAGGCAAGCGGAGACCTGTGCTATTGAAGAAAAACCTCTGAATTACTCAAGGGCTAAATCTGGATTCCTCATCCTCTGCAGTGGCCAAGCCTGCTCATGCTGAAGGGGTGACAGAGGTCTGCCTTGGGTCTTGTGTCCCATGGGGCTCATGCTCCCATCAAGCTTTAAAGAACAGCTTAGTGTTGCAGTGCACACAGTACTGTGGAGGTAGCTGAGCTTGCTTCCACACCAAAGCCAGGCTCACTGCAGCAGCACAGAACTTGACTTAGCCTGATCCTCCATAACACTGTGTTACTCATTAACTACAAACAAAAATTTTCAGCCTCATGGAGTTGCAATTAACCAAGACACCTCCTTTATCATGCATACATGCGTGCATACATTGGTATTACAAGTTAAAATTGCCTGAAAGGGCAGCTTTTGTCCCTACAGTCACAAGAGATCATGTACAAACGCTCTAACACAGCTGCAAAGGGCAGAGTAAAGTGCTTGTTGCTTTAAGTCTCATAGCTGAATAGCAGGCTCTGCTCTACAGCTCTGGAAGTTTCTACCTGGTTTAGGAAAGTCAAATTCCTGTTTAAGGGTTAGTTCTTCCTGCATCTGGTGAAATTTAGAAAAACCCTGCTCTGGTTTCACGGGACAGCTGCTCATAGTACTGTCAGGATTCTGAATACTGAGGGATTACAGAGCTGGTGGCCAACGAGCTGCAAATCTCTCCAGCTCTCTCAGACTCTAAGCTCAATATTGTACACATACAGCAACCAAAGTCTTTCATCCATCTGGGTGGGCTGGAAATGCTCGGCTAAAACCTCCTCCCCTGGGATTTAGCCTGCCTCTGCATTTCAGGATTAAACTGCCTCAAGAGTCCAAATCCTGTGCAGCCTGAGCACCCCAGAATGTGGGCATGGGGATGCTCACACAGCACACGATTGCCTCAGGGCTGTTACTGACACCTTGGTGTGGCAGGTCGTGCTTGGGAGAGCAGGGACGGGCTGGTGACGTCCCTGCTCACGAGCAGCATGTAGAGCCACATGGACAGCTGCTCACCAGCATTGTGCCTTGTCTGTTCTGCTCTTATCTTACCCCAAATTCATACATCTGCAGTGTAGGGAGTTTTTCTGCAGATGACAGCCTGGGCTTGTCATCAGCCATACTGCAAACTGACGCAGAAAGCTTTGTGTCGGCTTTTTCATTTAGAGAAGAGATGGGTCCAGGAGGCAACTGAAGGTCTCACTAGCCTTGAGGAGCTTATCTTCCTCCCATTAGTCCTTCTACTGAGGCTTTTTCCTCTTTATCCTTTATGCATCTACAGAGCAGATGAAAGAGAATACAGAATAGAAAGCAGCTTACACTTTTCCAGACTCCTGTAGCATCTCTAGCCACTGAGCCTGCTCAAACTCTGATTCGGCTGCTAGAACAATGTTACCCTAGAAGAAAGGAGGGGGGAAAAAAAAATTGATTAGAGAGGCTGGTGGCTGACATGCCTGTGTGCACAGACTGGACATAACTAACACATCTATGGCAGGAGGAGAGCCCTCCACAGGCTTCCACCTCCATGGGAGCAAATATGACCCATGCCTACCACACATTCTTCCTTGGAAAGAGATGCACACAGCAAGCAGCCACACTAGGAATAAAATGATAGGGTGACATGAGCTGTAGGGCTCCTGAATCTATGTCTACTGGTCTGCTAGTATCATAAGACCTGCTGTCAGAAAGAGCATGTTCCCTTGTTGGTTGTAAAAGCAGGAGCAGCAGCAAAACTTTGAGGTGACTTGAGATGCTAAGCCACTCTCTCTCACAGGATACTCTGCCCAGAGAGGGTTGGCATACCTTGGTGGGTTGGGACAGACTGTCAATCCAGCTCTGCTCATCAGCAGTAAATGCTTCATTTATTTATTTTTGAGAAGAAAAAGAGTCTACTTACATGGAAATCTTCATGAGAGATCTTTATGGCATAAGGCATGTTAGGCTCTTCTTTGGGCTCCACAATGCAGCCTCCCAGGGGTATGACACCCTGGGGATGAACCAGAGCACTCCATTCAGCAAAATAAAGCAAAAATATTAACTAACCAGGAGCTGAACTTTCACTTTTGGTCACATGTGGGTCCCTGCTCTGCCTTGGCTATTCCAGAAGTGGCAATACACATAGTTCCTGAAAAGCAGAGGGACTCTCACCACCACTAGGAGACCTTCAAGTGGAGAGGGGGTAAAGATGGGTCTCCTGCATTCAGCTTGGAGGGAAGGCTGCTATCTAGAACATGGAAGTGGGAGCTCTTTTATCAAGCAGGAGGTGATCTCCCAAAAGATGTTGCAGATGTTGCAGGGTCACAGTGTGGTAGCACGAGAGAGGTTCTGCATCCATTACCATCACCACCAGTAGGTCAACAACCCATGTGTGCTGTGTGAGGATGGATGGATGGATGGATGGCCTGCTGCCCCTGATCAGGCTGGGAGAAATCAGCGTCTTTGGAAGTACATGTGCTTCACCATCCTTCAGTGACTACAGAGGATAAAATCAAACTCAGGGCACAGAGTTCCCCCCGAGAGAGCTCCAGGAGGCAGAGCTACAGAGGATGCTTCTCAGAGTGAGGGAACAGGGGCTAGGAGGGGCTCGCTGTGATCACTTCCAAGTGCAAATACAGGTTAGGAACAAGCAGCAATCAAAGCTGCTAGCCCCACCACTGGCTTTGCCAACTGTATTCTCATAGCCACAAGATTAGTTGATTAAGAGATCAAGAAAACAAGAGGAATATATCTACTATCAGGTAAAAAAAAGAAAGTCATGTACCTGCTGTATCATTAAGGAGCTTGAAGAGGTGCTGACATGATCTTGCTTTTTTTTGAGGCTTTCTGGGATCTGTGAGAAGTTTGTGACTTACCTTGTCTTCACTTGCTGGGCCCGGGGAGAGGGTAGGAGCTAGAAATAGAATAACCCCCTCTGCCATGCAAATGCTGCTCACCTTGGGGTGGATATTGAAGTATTTATTGCTTTCAAAACTCTTCTTCTCACTCTCTGCATAGTAGAGCAGGAAACTCTCCTTAATGATGAAGAACCTTGAAGACAGAGAAAGGAAATAATTTCTGTTAGAACAGAGGTTGTGCTTCACAGCACAAGAAAATCTCCACCTAACTAAAGCAGCTTTCTGAACAGAAGGGTTTACTATTCCCATGCAACCCTAAGGTGGTTCCTGACTCCTGTTCATAGCCAAGAGCTAGTGCTTAACACTGAACACCAAGTTCGAGTGCTTTGGGCTTCTACTTTATCACAGTGTGCACACACCAGTGTTGGAGGCAGACCATAGCATCATTGCTGACAGGGGAATGGGGCAGTGGTCTGCATCCAAGACAGAAGCACAGCCAAAGCCTTTTAGCATCTCGACCTGTGCATACTCTATCTAGCCCATATGCTGGATTCACTCTATTGGAAGAGAAAGAGCTGCTCCTTTTTTCTCTCTCGTGGGCTAAGAGCAAGTAGAAGCTTATTTTTGCAATCTGTTCCCTCCCACCCTTGGCATAAGCCAGAAGGGAAGAGTTCCTGCTGTAACATGGAGTCATACGTCAGGGACAGTCACAGGCTGGCATCCCCAAGCAACTCTTGAGGCAAAAGCTTGGCCATGAGAGCACTCAGGAGCAGGAATACATTTTGGGGATATTTTTAAGCAGAGCTCCTGGCAAAGTCTCCTGTCATTGACCTTTGTAAATAAATACAAAAGAATTTTTTTTTCCTCATATGTATCACATTAAAATGTTCCTTGTTTGGGTCAGTTAGCCCTAGGTATGCTCTGATGAACACTGTATAGTAGCCAGAAAATATCACGGCTTCTGTAAACCAGCCCTCTAATTTACTGGAGCATGTCCTCAAAATTGTGATTAAAGGAGTACCACTTTGTAGCTTATTTGGATGTTCAAAATACCCCTGTAAGAGTCCCTCTTTGAAAACTGAGTTTGAATTTACCCTGCAGGCAGTGGTACGGAGGAGATACGTCCAACTTAGCTTAAAATCAGTCTAAATCTCTGCAGCACTCAAAAATGCTGAAGAGCAGCTGAAAAAAACAGGGATGAGTTTAGTAGGGAGGTTTCAAAAGAGTTAACGACAATGTTTTGCACTGTTCTGTAATGTATTTTCTGATATGAGAAAATAGGGATTTGGAAAGACAGTGGAAGGCAATAAGCTGAAAATGAGTAAAGAATGCGCTTTTTGCACTGCACAAAACACTGCTGTGTAAATCACTTTCATGTGGTTCTGAGAACAAGAGCTCATGAGGAATTTGGAAAGGATAAGGCATTTCTGTGGATAATGAGAACATCCCAAGGAAATCCTCCTGCTTCTGGGCAGAAGGCCTCTGCTCTGAGGGGTCAGGAAGAGACTTCTCCGGGCAGCGCGATCCAGCTGTGCAGCCTGAGGATTCCCGCACCATTCTCCAAAGCCAGCATTAACAATAGGCTGTGGGCTGAGCTCTGATCCACAAGAGCAATTCTAACACCTCCACATGCCCATTCCACCCCAGCCCTCTCCTGCAAAACAGGCCCCATCAGATGGAGCCAAGCATTGCCTCCAGCACAGACTAGAACATCAATTTAGTACCAGTTTAGTTTCTAAAGCTAAAGAAGTGGAAGCTGGCAGAGAATTACCAAGTGCAGACTGACTCAGGGGAAAGCTTTAGCACTTCCACCAGTTCCTGTTTCTTGCTCGTCTGCTGTGGCTCTGGCAACACAGGTGAAATTGCCACATGCCACAGGAACATCACCATAGACTCGCAGAGGGAAAGGCACAACACAAGAGAGCTAAAACTTCTGAAATCCTGCAGCAAACTTGAGCTCTGGACCTACTGTGCACCTCCTCCAAAATGTTTTAAAGGGACAGTCATTGAAAATCTACATATTTCTATCCAGAAATATTCAGAACATACAAAGATCAGCAGCAATTCCTGTGCTACAGATTTTTTCTTCTCCTTGTCCACTCATCTATACCTGCTCATGTTGGCATCAGAGGTGGGGAGAAGCAGCCAACTCGCTGCCTCAGCAGGACACTGTCTTCTCACTTGATACTCCAGGAACATCACAGTTGACTGGCTAACCTCACCTCTTGTTCCTGACCACAGCCTGGCAAAATCTCTGTAAGCAGAACAGCGTGACTGAGGGGAGGGTGGGGGGAAGAGGGGCAGTTAGGAGGAAAAAAGAGGGGGGAAAAAAAAAAAATCTCTCTTCTTCATTGAGCTCATTTAGTTGGTAGAGGACTGAAAAGGTGCTCATTCATAGTGTGGTCTGTCCAGCAAGTTGTTTGAGCAGGAACAATTACGATTTACCTTCCACCTGGGGGACGCGTTTCCCTCCCAGCCAGCCTTGTGTTCCAGTGCATCTCCTGGAGGAGTCACAGCTGTGAGCTGCAGCCTTTTGTCTTCCTGCTTCATTTTTCCTCCCACTTCATAATTAGCTCTATGACAGACTTTTCTTATGACTTCACTTTGTATCTCTAATGTCTAGTTCAAGGAGGACTTGATTTTTTTAGAAGGATATGTTACTCCATCTGCACAGTAAATACGGAAATAACATATTTGAAGAACAAACAGATCCTGCCTGGTTAATGGGCTGTGCTTGATCCAGTGGGCCAGAGTGAACTGGATACTGTGGGCACAAACATGTGACTAATTAATAAAAAACAACACACCATAGGAAATGGAGAAAGTCTGTCCAGCCTTTTCAACAGTCTTTTCAGTCTGAACATCCTTGAGAAACATTTGCAAGACACATAAAAATACTGATCTTCAACCAAGTGAG
Source organism: Patagioenas fasciata (assembly GCF_037038585.1). Taxonomy (NCBI): domain Eukaryota; kingdom Metazoa; phylum Chordata; class Aves; order Columbiformes; family Columbidae; genus Patagioenas; species Patagioenas fasciata. The sequence continues at coordinate 34,138,334 of NC_092524.1, forward strand.
ATTTTTAATCTAAATGTCAACCCACAGTCAAATCCAGGTTTTAGTTTGTTACACACCCTCTGTCTGTTCAGTGCTGCTGATAATGCCCGTAGTATAGATTATGCTGCAGTGGAGGAAAGACATGCCCCCCCCCCCCCCCACACACACACACAAAAACCCCAAACAAACAAACAAAAAACCCAAAACCAACCAAGCAACCAAAAACCCCACACACCAGAAACCAAGAACAAAGCACAGCACAGATGTCTGAGAAATGATGTGCCTTTAGCAGATTGATGAATTTTTAGATACCTGAGTTTACAGATGTGGAGAGAATCTCTGGGGATTTGGAATGGAAATATAAAAAAATAGGAGTTTTAAACTCCTACTACAATAATAATAAGTACCAACCCCCCACAGGTAAAAATGAAGGAAAAACATTGAAAATCTGGTTAGCTGGTGTACATAATGTATTTATGCTCAGATCGTATTCCCTCATCTATCCTCTACTAGAAGGCAACATCTAAGAAACCAAGATCACCACTTTAACTTTGACTTTCAGGACAAAGTCTCCACACAACAAAACAAGGACAAGTGATGCAGCATGATAGAAAGAGGGATGAAGTGAGAAAGAAAAGAAGAAAAAGTTGCACAACTCAAGAGCAATGTAAGGATCGAAGCAGGAGCCAAGTGAGAAAGAGTAGAAAGGGCAAAAGCCCAGAGGAGAACAGACAGAGACACCCAGTTAGGGCTGGGACTGAGGGGCTGAAGATACTGAACATGTATCTGAATTACACCCAGATATGCCAACAGAAGTAAAAGGAGTGTGGGGAAGACATGGGAAGACTTTGAATAAACACAATTAAAAAAAAAAAAAAGAGAGAGATTTAGAAACAGAGCAGCATTCAAAAAGCCTGGAGAGCAGCAACGAGCATGAGAGGTAAGAAGACTCGTACAACCATCCACACTCACCTTGTGCAGCACAAGGAATACAAGAGCCATTCACACGTGGTTAGCTCCTTTGGGTCACTCACTCTGTCATTAGATCCTGCATTATGAAACCACTGAAAGCACAGTGTAATTAAACTGGAATAGAGAAGGAGTAGTAAGAGACTGACTTGGATGAAAATCCAGAGATGTCATTTGCAAGGATCAGGCACAACAACTCCATACTGGACAAGTACAAATACCTGATTTCTGGGGATATAATGCTTTCTTTGTGTTGTAGAGGGCTAACGAGATTAATCAGCTGATCTTTGCAAAAGTTTTTGAAGTGACAATGGTCCACATTAAGTATTTACTTTATAAAACTTCTGCAGTCTCCCTGGTCCTTCCTTCCAAGGAAGGTTTTCTGGGCACCAGTCCAGGAGCACAGAAAGCAAATCCCAGTTACTAGATCAGCCCAGTTCTCTCTCCCTGGGGACAGCTCAGGAAAACCATGAGCAAAAGATCTTTATCAGCACATCAGCTCAGAGACCATAATACCGGTCCCTCACTTTTCCTGCCCCGCTGCAGCAGGGCCCAGCCAGGCAGGGAGCGGGAAGAGGCGGATGCTTCCTGACAGCAACCAGCCAAGTGGGAAGTGTATGAAGGGACACGAGGGAAGCACAAAGCACACAGTCTGTTCGACTCAGTCCCGCTGCCTCGGCAGTACCGGCTGCCCCTGTGCTGCACACTGGCACGCACATGCTGCTCAGCAGCAGGAACCATGCTGCCTATTTTCTAGTCTTTTTTAGAGCAGAGAACGGCCTTAAACAATTACCCTTTCCATCTGTCCTGTGACCGTATCCAGTGATCATTGGCAGCCACTCTGCTGGAAAACAAGGTTACGTGCACGCTTTGCAGTGCTTCAGCCAGAACTGGTCCAAGAGAAGAGAAAATCTCTCTTCACTGTGCTGTGCTTCCCTTCTTCCAGCAGCAACCTGGCACCTCTGATGGATTTACTTGGAAGCACAAGCATATTTTGTGTTTTTTTCTCTGCTCTTTTCAGTTCTTCATGTTCCGCCTTGCTTTATGACTCTGGCTGACCACTGAGCAAATGCCCTCCCGGAACTGTCCTCCTTAGCCTGGGGTCTCACACCTGAAGACTGACAGTCAGCTCAGAGCCTGACATTTCTGTGTGGGGCTGGGATTATTCACAGCAGAGAAGGATTTGTCACCTCCTATCTGCAAAGTTGCAGAGCCCCACTCACGCCACATTCAGGGCTTGTACATACCTTGTGCGTTTCATTCCAGACCCCATGTCAGGCCAATGCTGTTACCAGAACAACTTTTGTAGTAGAGAAGAGGCTAAACTGCTTGTTGTTAATTGGAAGGAAGAATGAGGTGCAGCTTTGGGGAAGAGGAGGACTGGAAGTCAAGGACAGAGAGTATGACTTGCCAAAGTCACTCCAGCAGTGACCCAGGCTTAAACTGTGCTTGTCAAAAGTGCCAGAAAATGGTTGCACGTCTCCTGGAAGGATATTACTTCACAAGGAAAGAAAATTCGCATTAGCCAAAGAATAAAACTTCTTCTCTTGGAGAGACATGAACTAGGATGCTGCTAATGGCATTTCAAAATAAATCTCAGACATTTTGGTCCCATGCAAGGAGCACCCAGCCCACTCTTGATCAGTACCTGAGGCAGCATACAATTGCTAAGACTGCAGAATAGACCATTCTGAGGGCAAGGGAAAGGGCTGAAAGTGCTCCAGACAACTGCTTCATATCAAGTCTTGCTGTCCCCACAGGTGCCACCAGCTGCCAGCCCTAAACCAGGGCTCTGCTACCCCTTCCTGCATAACCTCTACTGCTGCAAAATCCCCAAATCTGGGATTTCAGTCACCGAAGCTCTGGACACCATGCCTGGACTTTTTTCCTTGATCCATTATCCAGTCAGCCTCCATCCCCACCTTAAACATTTGTTTTCCCCCAGGACTCTCAACCGCCTTGCAGCTAACCTTCCACATCACCCTGCCCCACCGTCACCTCCCCCACCTCTGCCCGCCTGCTATCACTAATATATTTACCACTCGCTGAAGATGGCAGTGACTTCTAGGAATAGAACAGCACTAAATAAATAATGACAGAGAGAGCAGAGATGGGCCACTTGCCTGCAAGAAATTTTGATTAGGAGAAAAGCCTTTTAAGAATGTTTACTCCGTGGCAAATTACTTTCCCCTCCGTCATTCTGTGCACTTCTTTTCTATAACAGTCACATTAGTTTCCAGACATAATTCATTTAAATATCAATGTTTGGGAACTGAGTAGGGAGCATCAGCACAAATTCTCTCTGGGGGTGAAAAAAAGGCCATTGTTTTCAGGGGGAAAAGGGGAAATACAGACTAAAACATGCACACATGTCAAAGATGGCTACAAACAAAAACTGCTTCCCAAGCCACATTTAACTATTTTTTCAGATTGTGCTGTCTTCACACATTTAGACTGGACAGCACTGTGGTTACACAAAGCAGAACTGGGAAAACCAGCTTTAGGAATGGATTGCATGTGTTGTGTCTGCACTGCAGACTGCAGCAAAAAGGTACCCACAAAATGTAGGTACCAGAGGTAGCTAACAGATGTTGCTCATGTGCAAGTTAATTTATCGTTCCAAAAATCCTTGAGACGCTATGCTTTATAGGCTACAAAACTGCCGTTCAGCTCCAGAGGTAACCAGGGTTCCTGTGCTGCCTTTTGTTGATGACTCATTTGTGCCTTTCCCCAGTGGAAAGGTGAGGGGGGCAAAGAAAACATTATGTTGCTTTTCTGGCAGACTTTTCCGTCTGCAGATATCAAACTACTAACACCAGGTAAATACTACTATCCTTCTTTCATAGATCACAACAACAAATCCTGGGTCACAAAACACATCTCTGGCAGCGGTAGGGTGAAAATGCGAGTTTCTCAGCCGCTAGTCTTTTGACTGAGTCATTTGCCAATGATGCCTATCAGCAGTGACATTAATCTTCCATCCAGGAATGCTGGAAGGCTTAATCCATTGGATCATGTATCTCCAGTGAGCAATGAGAAAGAGCCATGTTTCTGTGCAAGTTCCCATCCATAAACAGTCATGTCTTATCATTTGACAAACAGCAAAAAATTCTCCTGTGAGATTCAGCAATTCACATAAAGAAACTGCAACAACTTTAAACCTCAAACTGACCCATCACTTCAGTATTATAGAACATACTTCCATCCTTGGTAAAAGGTTATATCAAATGTTATCTGACTCCAAACTTCCTGGCTGTGGATACACAACACATAGCAGCTTACAGCTCCCTGGCACCACACAGGAGAGAATTCAGAGCCACCTTCCTCCCAGGGAAGGGAGTCTGCATTTGCTGTTCCCAGTGTGCCAGCGCTGCCAGTGCTAATGCTGGTCCACAAACCCCTGCAGACCACATACACACAGTTCCGCCTAGACATCTCATACTCAAAGAACTCAAAGAGCCTTAACAAACGCTATTGAACAAAGTCAAGCTGTTTAGGGGCAAAATATATGAGCTGACTCTTCCTCTTTTATGAAACAATTGCAGGGTGATTATCCAGAGGAGGTAGACAGTCCCTATTCCCACCTGAATGGCCTGTGGCACAGGGTGTGGGTGGATGAAGAAGACATCACACTGGGGTGCCATGTGTGTAAAGCAGACTCAGAACAGCAGGGAAGGTATGCCCGCAGTTTCATTCCCCGCACTTGAAGAGCTAAGCACTCAGGCTCTAACTCACCCCAGCACCCTTAGGCTCTGTATTTCACCGGAGCATCCCCCAGCGACCATGGCTTACCTCCTGGACCATTTGGCCGACTGCCTCCCAAAAGGTCTCTTCCAGAGCACGCCGTAGAGCTGCACCTTGGTGCTGATGTCCAGAGCATCTGAATCTGCCTGCTCCATGGATGGAGAAGGGGAAATGGAGCTGGATTTTGAAGCAAACATTATAGCAAAATCTGGTTCTAACTCTCTCCCTCTGTGTGGCAGCTCAGGGAATCCGATTAAATGCAATGAACCAGAAGGACGGAACCAGCCACTCCAAGCGGCAGACGGAGAGACTGGGCTACGGTTTGAATCAATAACTTGACTGCTCAGCACTCAGTCAATAATTCTCTCCCTGATGCACAGATGATGAGAGTTTCCTCATTGCGTATTACTTCCTGATGCATTACAGACAGAACGCATCCCAGGCAAAGAAAAAAAAAAGAAGAGAGCCAGAGATCGGGAACACAGGGAAGCAGAAAGAGCTCAGAGAGAAAGCTCCCAGCAATAACATAAGACAAAATACCGCTGCACCGGAGCCAGCCTGGAAGGTTATGTCACTCGACATTGCAGCACCCTGGGCAGAAATCAGGGCGAGACGGACGTTTTAGTGTCAGGCATCTCTGACACATACTCCCAAAATCTTGTGCTTGGAGACAGGTTCTTCTCATTTGTCCTGAGGAAAAGGGAAGCAGAGGGGGTGGGAGCCAGCAAGTTCCGTCAGATACCCTCTGCCACCAGGAGGCTTTTGCTGTGCCAGACTGGCACTGCCCACGCAGGTCCAGTTCACGTGGCTACTGGGTTTGGACTGGGCAGTGTCCATGCTGCACGCCATTCTCAGCCTTAAAGGGCCATTGCTGATCACTGTCAGAGCATAAAATTCTGCCTGTCTCTGTGCCTTGCTGCATCTTGGAAATGTGACAAGCACAGTCTCTGCCCTGCCTCTTGGGTACCAGCTCCCTCTTGGCCACAGCACAGAGACATAGGAATATGTCACGTGGCTCAGGTGAGTCTTCATTCATCTCCTGTTTAGTACTCCCACAACAAGGTTTTTATTCTGGTTCTCCAAGCCCTTGTTCCTCTCTTGAAACCCTCCCTCCCTGAAGAGATACAAACACAGTCTTCCAAAAGAACTCAACTTTTGTTATGCCCAGAGGACAGTATATTAGCATAATATTGTTCCTTCCTGAATCCTGCCTTCCCTCCAGGATTAGGATTTGGGGAAGAACTGCCTGCATTGTGCCTTGTAAAGCATCTGGAATTTTGGGGTATTGTATACAATACAGGTGCATACAGGCTTTGAGGCTTCTGCTCCTGTTTTAACTTGTGCCATCCTATGAGAATCGATTTTGATGCTATAACTGCCCTTCCAAGGCAGATGTTCAGAAGTGACACACTGCGGACACAGGGTCCTTTCTCCTTCCTGGAGGTTAGAAACCCAGGACATACCGTAGGCTGGATCACAGCACCAGACACAGGCTCACCAAGCTTTATGTGGTCACAGGCACTTGCAAAGCATCATAAACAGAAGAAAAGCAGACAGTCTGCCTCAAGCTCACGGGCTGCATGTGGTATTAGAGAAATTATAGATGCAGGTCCCTGAGAAGTGTCAGTACTGATTAGATGAGAGTCAGTAAACTCAGTGCTATGTTACTTTCTGTCACCCTGTCTGTGACCGGTCTTTTGGTCCCAGACAAGACGTGTCCTGAGAAGCATCAAAGCCCATCTCAGAGTGACATTATGGGAGACAGCAGAGAACCAGGGAGAGCAGCAGATACTGCATCTATCTCACCTGAGCCCCAACTCTTGAATAAAACACTGCATTGAAGAAGAGAAGTATTAATACTGTATTGACCATTCCACACACTGCACTGAGAATAAAATATTACTCAACCAGGAGAGGGAAAAGCTTCCCCGGAAATACTTTGCATATAGGGTAAAAAGGATTCTGGGCCCAACAGCATCACCTTAATTTACAAATGTGCAGTGAAAAGTCACAGAACATGGGGAAGTAAGGGTGATCCAGAGCCCCTGCCATTGTACTGAGCCAGCAATGCAATATCCTATAGCAGTGACTTGCAAGTGAGGAAAAGCAGATTTCATCCTTTGCTTCTTTACTTATTTTTATCTTGCACAGACCAAGAGAGAAACTAGTCTCTAGCTGCCAGCATCAAAAAAACTAAGATACTAGGACAAGCAAGGGCCTGGATAGTCACAGCAAATTGTTCAGAGTGGGCAACTCCAGGAAAGGAAAAGAGCAACTTGCTTTTGTCAAGTGACCAAGAGTTAAACATGGGCAGGAGCCAGCAATACTAGGGCAGTAAACAGAAGCAGGGTGAATTTCATAACTGCTGGTGCCTTGGCAAATTAACTTGTAATAACAGTGGTTATGTTAATGTTTCCTTGATGTGTGTACTAATCTAAATAAATCGGGGGCCTGTCTGAAGGAAAGAACAGGAGAGCAACACAACAGGTCCAAGAAACTTGTCTCTCTAAACCAGAAGTTAATGGCATAATGGCCAGCTTAAAGTTCTGTCAGATACAGAGCTTTCTTCAACTGGCCAAGATCTTCAGGATCAAAAGAACTCCGTCATAAAATGCAGCCAAGAGAAAAAGGTTACTCCAGGGTAAGCAGGGTCCTACAGAAGTGTCTTCTCCAAGTTCCAGGACACAGAAATCCTTAAGGAAGCACAAGCAAACAAGCAGATTTGTTTTTTGCTGCAAGATCTTGGTGAAACTTAACAGCCCAAAAAGCACATAGACATGTATACAGAGATAATAAATGTGTATTTAATCTGGGACTTCATAATTTCATAAGAGCAGAGAAGAGACTCAAGTACACGAGACCTTAGCAGGACAATTGTGTGACACCAGGGCAAAAAGAAGAATGTACCATTGTCTGCACCAGAACCGAGGGCAGACATAAGTCCTTGTACCAGACCCACACCTGATCCCTTCTGTACCATTCTGGCAGAACACATTTCCTGGCCCTGAAGAGATGCACAAATGTACTTGAGAGATGATCATAGGTATAGCTACTCAAAGTATGACAGGAGACTAAAAGGACTTAACTTGTTTAAATGAGAGCAAAGGGGAAAAATTGACCGCTGTCTAGTTTCGAGCATTCTTTACCCTCTTAATGCATTGGTAAAGGTCGATGCATGCAATAAAACAAATGGGCCTAAATTGGCCATGAATAAATGAGAAGATGTGTAACCGTCACAGCAAAGGGGTTGTGGAATTGCCTCTCAAGGAGAGCGGCGGAGGCAAAAAGCCATCACTTGGTTGGATCCAATACACAGACAGCAACCTGAGGTGGCCCTGCCTTCCAGGGATACGGATCAGGCTCATCTACTTTCTCTGGAACATTTTTGTTTCAGAATAATAAAGATTTTAGATGGATGTTTCATTCTTGATGGCTTGTAGGGGAAACACAGCTGTACATCCTGGAGAGAAACCACCGGAACTTCACTCACAAAACCTTCTTGTGGAAAGATGGGCTGTATTGATACAGGAATTATTTGCTAGTATGTTGACCCTGTTTTTCCTACACATCAAGCCAGTACAATTTTGCTAAAAAAAAACCCAAAACTTTGAGGCTGACAGTAGAGCAAGCTGATACAGAAATAACATTCCATCATCACAGGCCACCCCTCAAATGGAAGGTACACCCTTTCAGTTTAAGGATACAGATACTGGCTAACTGCAGCCAATGAAGTGGTTTGGTGGGTGTTTGTGTTTGTTGGGGTTTGTTTTGGTTTTTGTGGTTTGGTTTTTTTTTTTTTTTTTGGTGAAAAGTTATACCTTTATGTTCTGGGCAGCCTTACAATAGTACTTTATGCAGAAAAGAACAGCCTAATACTTGAGCTGAGGCCAGGAAGTCAAGATTTGGATCAGAGTTGGAAAGATTCAGATCTTGCCTTCCAGTATAGATTCCCTTTCCTCTTACAGCTTCTGGTAGGCTCTGTAGCCATTTTCAACCCAGAGAACCATTAGCAAGTACAAGAGGTATTAGCAGGTACCTGGAACAACACGGAGAAATAAAGAGAGGTTCCCGCTCAGGTTTCATTTATGGTATATCATTCTTGCAAAGACAAAACGTCATGTGCACCTATGAAAATGATGCTCCAGCTTCCCAGATGTACAGTTGTGTGCAGAGGCTATTTTAAGTAGAACAAAAGCAACCACCATCAATCCATCTCTAGTGTGATACATTGACAAACGAGGTTTCTTCCACATGCAATCACATTTTTAGTGTTAGATGGGGAGTCAGACCTGTCCTGCAGAGCTCGAAGAAAAGTTATTCAGTAGATGGGCATTAAAGAGCCTCTGTAGATTTATAACCCCATTTGACATCATCCCTTGGTGACAACCACGTGCTCTCAGTGTCCTGTTCCAAAGCCCTCCATCAGTCCTACCCCTTCAAACGCACCCAGATCCACGTTGGATGGTCCATGAGTCATATTAATCAAATTATTAGCTGTGGATATAGCACCACTTCAGGAGACTTACAGGAAGACAGAAAATAAGATGCCAGTTTCCTGAAGCAAAAGGATTAGACAGCAAACAGCCAGCCCCATAGCATTATGGGCAGTAAGTGCTCACAGCCTGGCTTTTGAGGGGTGGCTTGCTCAGGGACTAACACCATGGTCAATCAGTAATCATTTCTCTCAGCAACTAAAGGAGTTTTTTTATTTGTTATAATTTAATCCTACTAAGAGATCTCTTCTGAAAGAAGACTCATTCCCTCTGGTGGTTTTATTTGTTTGATTCTGTTTGGTTTTGGTTTTTAAGGCATTTTTACGGACTTTAGAATACATCAGAGTGACTAGCTACCTTTGAATAAGGTTCCTCCAGAAGACAGCCCGTCGGCTTCCTGCAAGACACTGGTTTTCCCCCCATTAAGCCTAATTATGATTGATCACATGGCTTACATAAACGGAAAATGCTTAGTACTGTAATAGTTAAACAGGCTGCTTCCAACCAGTAGCTTGTTCAACAGCAGTAAATAAATACAGGTCTACTTGCTTGATTTCTATATTTCCATAGATGACGAACCCCCAGCCCTCCACCCTGCGCAAGGTGGTGCAGCCTGCCCGCGATGACTATTGCCAGACCAGCCCCAACATTCAGCCAGTCCCAGTAGCCCCATCCCAGTTCCATTTCTGCAGCTGTGGGAGGGCGCAGGGAGAATAGGAACCCTTCTCCTCACTGTGGGGAGCTGAACCTCCATGCATGGGGACAGGGAAGAACAAACCTTTCCCCAATAAGGTTTTGTAATGGTGTTCAGCACCGGTAAGCTTGCTGCTCAGCCTGCACACCACCTGCATTGCTGTTTACCTTCCTGAGAGCATTGCATTCTACCCATGTCTTACCTGCTTGTGATTGATATTGTTCAACCCAATCCCAAACGTGACAGCAGCAAGAGTTGACAAGAGTCACACCAAAGATGTGGTCAGACAAGGTGACACAGCTCACCAGTGACACCTTTGTCAGCTCTGCTGGAAGCCTTCTACACAGAAAACAGGGCCCAGTCAAGGACTACCCATGACACAGACGCCACATGAGTAGCATGGGCTACATAAAGGCCAGCTCAGCAATTTTAAAAGCCTTTCTTGCCTTTCGCATCCTGCGGTGCCAGGACACTCAGAGATCCAGCAACAGATCAGAGACAAGGTTTACAGCAGTTATTCTGGGGGTCAGCACAGAGATCCAAGGTGCAATTGCTTACTCAGTCCTGTTAATTTTGAACACAGGAAAAGCACTGCCTTTGTAACGAGGGTGTGGAAGCAGAGTTTAGTACCCTGGGGCTTGGTTTCCAGCCCTGGCAATGTTCCTACTTGTGTGTAACTTGATTTCTCTCAGCTGCAGTTCCTCACCTATGACACTGGTACTAAATCACCAAAATCACAAGAATACATATACCCATGCAGTATTTTGGGTACAATGGTCAGCCAAATCCTGCATAACAGAAGGATTTGTTAGAGTCTCCTTGGCAGAATAACAGAGGGGAAAAATGAAATACCTCTATGTATTAAACACAGGCACACAACTGGAGCACTGTCAACACTTTTGAGATGTGAGAAAACAGCCCAGCAAGAAGTAAACAAGATCCAGGGCTGATGGCTGCCCACTCTGGAGAAGCACACTCCTTAGCTGTTCAACACTAGTCAGTGGATCTGAACTTTCACTCCAAGTTTCTGAAACAGGGTCAGGTGCAGGACTACGTCCTACAAGGTGTTCCTCAGCTGTGGAAGTTTAGATATTGACTTCAGTCCACTAATTTCCACCCACTTTGTTCTCTCTGGTCAAAAGAGGGAAAGAGGTCATAGGCTTAATTTTTAAACAATAAATACATATTAAGAATACAGGATTGGCTAAACTCTGTTTTTATTTAATCTAGAGTCCATAAAATGCCCAGCACATGCACACAGAGACCATATTTGCTCTTGCACACACATTCAATGTTTTCTTTACCCCTACAATTATTATGGTCATTGAACATAAGGCCTCGAAAGCTAAGGACACTATACAACTGGGACATAATTCAGGAGTGGAGACTGCAGGGACCACAACACCGAAATTCTTCACATCCTTCACCTGTACGTTCTGCTATGATCTGCTATGATCAGCTCTGATCTGCAGCAGCCTCCACTCCGAGTTTCTCACTTTCCTGGTCCTGTTCCCAGCCAGTCGCTCTAAGGTCAGAGCTTGTGCTGTGTGCAGACACAGGACAAGAACACGACATGCATCTTGCCTCCTTCCTATCCACATTCTCAGTGGTTATCTAAATACAGAGGCACGAAGATCTGCAGTTGCCATCTATCATGGAAGGAGACCATGACAAACTCTGTGCACTGAGGAGAATGGTCAGCCAGATGGAAGATAAACTGCCTGGCAAGGAAAGACATCAAAACACTGCTCTCCACAAAATACAGCAGGCTAAGAGGGCCACGTCCCTTACCCATCTCCATGTACTCTCCTGTAAGCCATGCTGCCACACAGCTTTTGTAGATGAGGCCTCTTTGATACTGCTGAAGTGTAGACTGCAGGGACAAGCGCAGAAAACCTCCCAGGCAGACCCATTGCTTAACCTTCCATGTGCACCAAAGCATATTCACATGAAGCATCTGCACAGAGCAGATACCGTGAGCAAAAAGTTTTGTTAAAGATCAGCCATCCCTCAGTTCCTCTATCAGACAGAGAAAACAGAACATGGGAAATCCATGGCAGTTCTAAAATGTGACTCAGCCTATGTACAGCTTCACCCTCTGGACACAAGCAAGGAGAGCGTGACTAAGAGGTGTTAGAGCAAGAGTCATTTAGATTAGTACTAAGGCTTGTAAGCAGAGTTTGTAGCAGCCCTTATCAGCCCAGCGTAACAACGAGTATCTCATTTAAAGTGCTTCTTCAGATAGCAGAAGCCCATTAACTTTCAGACTCCAACATAACTGTGATCATGTATCATAAAGTAATTGCCACTTCAGACACTGGATGTGCATTCAGATACCGAACAAGCAATTTTCCCCTAATAATTTCACCTTGCCTTTTAGATTTTCTAAATACTATATAGCTTTGGTGTCAGTCAGCAAGATACAGCTTACTTTTAATTAGCTCTACAAGTTTTCGGAATGAGGCATTTTTCTTAACCCGCTATCCACCAGAAGGGTTGGTTAATCTCCAGACATCTCAGACAAGAGGCAGAAGCGCTGTGATAAGGAGGGTGGAATGTCATGCAAGTCTGCCTGCAGGGATGTTTGGATAAGGCTTGCGCTTATTGGTAGGAGAATGGCTTAATTTGTAAGCTGGAACAATAGATGACAGCTCATCATCTTCTTGCTGCTGTGCTCATCCCTAATGAGCCCCTGATAAAAATGCTGATGAATTTTTTTTCTTCCTTACCAAATGAAGGAGCACTCTACAGCCATCATCAGGAAGCCTGCAAAACCACAGCTCCTCAGTATTTTTTAGTGGTAACTCTTGTAACTTAAATGCACTCAAAGCACCTTCTCACATCTCCAAAAGGATTTAGTGCAGTGGTTAAGGTCTCCACTTACCAAGATGACATTTTTATTAAACACACTAAAAGACTGCTAGTATACAACATAATGCTGCACCATTAAAACTGAATTTTACTTGCTGAAAAACCAAGAGCCTATCTGGCAAAGCACTGGCTTCTCATCCTGACTGTCTTGCATCCACCTGTGCTAGCTACAACAGCAACATTGTCATTTGCTCCAGTTCTCCTACTGACTTTACATTAATCATACTCTCTTGTGATTAGGCCAGTATCGAGAGATAACACAGTTTCATAACCACACAACTCCTACGAGTTACCAGAAAAAAATCAAAAGTAAGGAATGAGCTGAGAAAATTGCTTATTCCTTGTGTGAAATAGCTAAAACATTGTTAAAGTGACAGAATCCTAGATAAGTCTGTAGATAGCAACTGAAGAAAAAAAAAAATAAATAATTTTTCAAATGAATTGGTTATAAATCCTCTCCAACAAGATTATCTCTTAAATAGACGCATGAAGATTCTGGGAATGCATACATCACCCATCCTATAAAAACATAATTCCCCTTTCCCTTTTCTGAAAATCTACGTGTAAACCCCCATCCTGTTTACAGGGCAGTTGGAGAGTGTAGAGAGCAAAAATCTCTATAAACACATCAAGTCGGCAACTATAGGAGCCATCTCATAATTGTATATAAATCTCTGAAGGGAGTGTGCAAAGGGGATGGCACCAGGCTCTCTTCAGTGGTGCCCAGTGACAGGACCAGGGACAATGGGCACACACTGAAACAGATGAGGTTCCCTCTGAACACCTTGTTACTGTGGGCGTGGCTGGGCACTGGTACAAGTTGCCCAGAAATGCTGTGGACTCTCCATCCTTGAATATATTCAAAAGCCACCTGGACATGATCCTGGGCAACCTGTGCTAAGTGGTCCTGCTTGAACAGGGGTGGTGTTGGACCAGAATCCCTCCAGAAGTGTCTTCCAGCCTCCACCACTCTGCAATCAGTGCTCTAGACTGGATTCAGCCAGTGCCCTCCCACCACGTGCTATGGAACTTGGCAGGCTGGCAGGTACTATCCCCGTATCAGGGAGCTGAGGGTGAATCTTAAGTGTCCTGAAGGAGAATAAAGACTGTCATGCAACACTTCGCTCAGTTAAAACCTAATTAATTTTCAAAGCTCTCCTCATAAACTGGCTGAACAGCTGTTAGAGTCCACCACTGAAATTTAATTTCCAACTATTCTTTGGAACTCGCAATTACGTTAGAGGCAAATAAACCCCTTCCAGATAAAATCAGGCATCACTACTAAAATTTAATTTCCAGCTACTGTTTGCAACTCAAAATTATGTCAGAGCCAAATAAAACCCTTCCAGAGATATTCAGGAGCCTGAGAAGACAATTATTCTTCACAGCAAGAACACAATCCACTCTAAGTTACGAA